>NC_136866.1:13954633-14289135 GCF_951799975.1 Gobius niger | reverse complement strand
GTGTTGCAGCCAAACCCCCCCGACCTCTCCAACCCACTGGCTCCTGTTGACCTGCTATCGAACCAGGGCAAGTGCTCATGTGTGTCTGTGGTAACGAAAAGACAAGCTCAATAAACCCCCGGCCAATCTCGTGACATCACCGCGGCTTAAAACGAGCTGGCGTTTCCTTTTGTCAGGACGCTGCTGACGTCACACTCATGGCTTTGTCAGGAAGTTACTGTGGCTTCTGGAAGTGTTCCCGCTCCACCATTTATTCCTCTGCCATTATGCTGAAGTCTGACCCTGAGAATTTCTAAACTATTATTTTCATTCTTAAATAAATCTACGCTCAGGCTGAACATTTCTGTATCACAGACAACGAATGGAATTTATCACAGCTAGACTTTTACGAACGTTTAAAAGCTGTGATTCAGACATGATTGACAACAATGGAATGGGTCTAGTTGTCGTAAAGGCTCTGAATACTTTGCACAGTCAAAGTTTCAATATTGGGATAAAAGGCAAGCAAGAATTTTTATCTATAGGAAAGAAATGTATATGGTTTTACTGTGAAAGGTTCCGAACCCACTGTGTCCAAAACGCCATCCACACAATTAGCAACAGACAACAGCTTCTAGGGTTTGACAGTTCATTGAAACAATATCAAAGTGAATTTTTCCAATAGCAAGTCGGCCACATTCCCCTCACGTCCTCTCAACTCCTTCTCTGTCCTAGGGCTCAGTGAAGCTTCGAGGTCAAAAGACGTCTGAGGAAACGGAATAAATGCAGATTGGAAAAGGATCATATTCAATTCATGCCCGCGCTTAGAGTCATTGGTATTCTCCGAACCGCTCGGGCGCTTTCCAAAGGAGGAAAAAGACATCACACCAAGACTGCGCCGCGTAACCATAATGCAAGTGGTTCACCAGTCCTGTGCCGAGGTTTTCAAACTGTCGTCATCTGGACCGGGGTGTTGGAGAATGGAGCTCAACAGACTCACCCACTTCAAAACCAGCTTTGGGTCCCAGAAGTAGATTTTACAAGCATTTTTCGCCATACAGTATATAGTATATAGACATGCAGCATTTTGTCATATTTTCAAGTATTTACTATTTTGATATAAATGTGCTATGGTCAGTAGTTTCCACAGTAGCTTTAGATTTTTTAAGTAATTTTAATGGAGATTTTTCTTCCAGAACCCTGAGTGGTTTCCAGGTAGGTGCGTATGTTGAGCTTCATTGAAGCCTCTCATTGTAGAGACCTTAACCCCTCCTCAGGAGAGCACTTAGACCTGCCTTTAGCTCCACCCTGAGAGCTAAAGGTTATTTATCTGCTATATAATCTGCTTGTTAAGGGGTCTTTTGTTGTCTTTACCTGGGGTGCGTCTAAAGTCATTGAGTAATGATAATAATCAACAACTAATAATAATCAACAAAAAAATAATCATTGAAATAGTATATACAACTATTTTAGTGATCTCAATGTCTGACTCAAAAAGATGTTGTAAATTTGTTGAAAAACTACTTGTTTTTAAAGTGAGGGTATGTGTAGTCTTTTATACATTGTTATACGAGCAGAATTATCTCCGCTCTTGTTGGTGCCAGGTCCTATAGTTTAAACCAGTTTGGAGGGTAAGCTAGGTTAAAGATGGGAAAAAGAATGCAAAGCTCATAACAAACAAACATTATTATGATTTTGTCTCATCCAAGAGGCTAACCAATAATGTTTGTTTGTCGGGAGCTTTGCGTGCTTTGTCCTACCATCTTTACCCTAGCTTACCCTCGCTTCCTCCAACTGTTTTGTCACATCAAGCAAATACATTTTTCCCCAAATTGCAAAGCACACAGTCTGGCATAGTGTGATAATGCCAATTTATGAGAGATACAGTATGAAGCAAGAGCACTGTTATATATAGAAGAGAACAGTCCCCTCTAGTGGTTCTCCACTCCATTGCTTTAACAGTGTAGTTTGTAACTTTACAACACATTTCCATTTAGTTTGAAGATAAAAGTGTACTTTATTGTCCCCGCTGGTAAAGGTGTTCTCTGTGTTTGACCCAATAATATTCCAATAACATAAACTGTTACAACGTCAACCAAATTTACACCAACTGAAAGACCATGGTTGAAACTCATTGACGCCTATATAACCCACTTGTTTTTTTATGCCTATTGCAGCTTCACCTTGAGAAACAGATGACTAAGGGAGGAGCGGAGTCACTTGTGCGAATGGCGGATAAAAGAGGCACATCAAACAAGCAGAAATTTGTCTATCCAGGCTCTCTCCTTCACACTGTGCTGCTGACAAAGACGAAAACCACCGTCAAAAGCTTTCATGATTAGTAATGTAGTTTAGTGGTATTCAAATACAGTCCGTTCAGACATTTATCGGACCTAAAAATAGTCTCATACCAAATTCAAGATGGTAAATGGTATACAGTAGTAATATTTGCTGAACACACCATGCATTTAAAGTGACGCAAGTATTCAAACCCCATACAACTGCAGACCCATACCATTTTAAGGACAAGACTGGAACATTTCAACTCTCTCGGTGCTAAATTAAGTGTCCCTGGAGTGTGAGAAAAACACATTTTGCGAGAATTATTTGTATCCAAACTGACCCAAAACCTGCAGATTAAAAAAAGAAAAATGAGTTTTGCCCGGGTCTCCCCTTAAGTCAAAACTTGAATTGCCAGAGGAAAGATTTGCAAATAATACAAGGGGAAAATTAGAAGTACAAAATGTTCTTGCGATGCTAATGATGCAAACAAATTGGCAAAGCCATGGAATAAAAATAGGCAGCATGACCTGGAAATGTGTTTGGCAACAACAACGAAAAATCTCAGCTCATTTGTGCATCCTGTCTGTGATATTTTTAACCATGCAAATTCAAAGTGACAAAAGGCCTTTCATGATTTCTGTATTCCGCGGAAACATGCGGGCTCTATTTGAAGTTGGCGGAGAAGAGCGTTTGATCGTGTACAGCGACAGCCCCCTGCAGTGGAGTTCTTTTTTCACCCTGACCTCTCAGTTGTGTGGATTTTACTGATGAACTCCTTGGGAATTTGGAGTCAAAAAACATTCTCCAAACAGATGCCTCTCTTAGGTCTGTTTGAGAGCAGCTCAAAAAGAAGCTAAAATAATTAACCTATTATTCAACCAGTGCCCCTGGAGCAGTGGGCAAAATCTTTTCACAGTTTGGCCCCATTTAAGCTTATATCAAAATACAGTAGCGCTTTACATATTCAGCTAACCATACAAAACCATGCTGAAATGTGCTCAAAACCACTCCTTTTTCTCTTGTTCGACAGAGTAGTGAAACTTTAGCCGTTGTTACTCGGAGCCCTCCTGTTATTGTGCTGTCGTGTTGCTGCTGAATGTGCCTCCTCCACATCTTACCTGTGTCCTTCTCAAAGAACAGGCAGCACGGAGTCTGGAGTATCCATGGCAACACCTGTGACAGATGGAGAGCCGTGACAGATCAATCTGTTACACATGTACACACGCACATACACGGACAGAGAAACAATTGTTTCCGTATATTTTCTCTGTAAAGCACTTTGAAAGACTTGTTTATAAATTGTGCTCCATAAGACATGAAGTTTATTAATTTTGAATAAACATGATTTAGGACAGGCATCTGTAATCTATGGATTGATAATAATAATAATGCATCGGTTTTATATAACGCTTTTCTGGACACTCAAAGACGCTTTACATTGCATTATTCATTCACTCCATACCCGGTGGTGGTAAGCTACTATTGTAGCCACAGCTGCCCTGGGGTAGACTGTTATATTGTTTGATCAAATGCTCGTTTGCTCATTTGTAATTTGGTTTAAAATAATCAAATATGATTCAACAATGATTACATGGCTACTGTTTCCTTATTTGTTCAAATGAAGTAGAATAAAGCAGTCACTGTATCTGTATTAACTGAATGAGTCACTGTATTGCCAAAACTTGTCAGTAACAAGTTTTTTCCAGGAGACTTTTGTCTCCTCCAGGCTGGACTACTGTAATGCACTCCTCATCGGGATCCCTGGCAGGAGCCTCCAAAAGCTCCAGTATGTTCAAAACAGCGCTGCCAGGATCCTGATGAGGGTGCGAAAACACGAGCACATCACCCCCATCCTCCGTACACTGCACTGGCTCCCCATTCAGTCCCGCATACAATACAAGGTCCTCTTGCACACCCATCACTGTCTGCACAGTGTGGCCCCCACTTACCTCACCGAACTGCTCACACCACACACCTCAACCAGGACCCGGTCAGGCCAACAGCACCGACTGGTCATGCCCAGGACACGGCTCAAAACCATGGGCGACAGGGCCTTTGAAGCCGCTGCTCCCTGCCTGTGGAACGCCCTCCCAGATCACCTCAGGGCCCCACAGACAGTGGACACATTTAAAAAAGGACTTAAAACCCACCTTTTTACTAAAGCTTATTTTAACAGCTAATGCTTTCGTTTTTTAGTCCTGTCTTTTAATATATGTTGTGTTGTATTTTATAATGTTTTGTTTTTTAACTATGCTGTCCATTGTAGCACTTTGAGATTTGGTGTCAAATGTAAAGTGCATTATAAATAAAATGTATTATTATTATTATTATTATTATTAACCGTTCATCCAACTTCCCAAGGACGTACACACAGCCTCCTGCGCGCAAACCTGCTTTCCATCGTCTGCTCACCCCAAGTGCCCACTACTAGTTCCGCATCATTTAGTTATTGACAAATCAGTGCGTAGAGGAAGGAACCCAGGGGTGGTCCGTGCGCTTCTAGCCAGCGTGCATAACTTCAGTCACTGTTAAACCAGGTGCGCACGCAAGGTGACGGTGCGTAACGATCTTACTAGGTCAATAACACCAGGCTATGGAACATCGTGTCGCTTTAATTCGTTGACATGAGCCTACCTTACTGAACGCGGACATGTTAGCCTCCTGTTAGGGTCACTTTACAGAGCCAAACGGCGAGGTGTTAGGGCGCCCATGTCCCCTCGATGCAGCCGGGGAGGGAGTCACTGTGCTCGGCGGAAACATCTGCACAACAGTCGGACTTTCCCTTGGCGGAGATGGTGGTGGTGGTGGTGGTGATGATGATGAAGGCTCCCCGTGGTGCGGGGTCGTTGCTCCACGCAGGTGTCGATGATACAGCGCGTGCCATTGTCTTTGAAGGCAATTAGTGAAGCGTTAAAGGTTGTGGTCACCGATAACCCCTCTCCCCCTCGAAAACGCAGCCTATATCTGACGCCATTTTCACAAAGTCTGCGCCACTGTAGCCTACTTCTGATGATTTATTGTGGACATAAACAGACCCTGTCCCTGAGGTAAGAAGATGAAGCACACAATAATTCAGTTTGATAAAAGTATAGCTTAAAGACGAATGGACAATTTCATAACCTATTAATTAATGAGAAACTTTGTTGACCTTCTGCTTCTATGTGTATGAGAGTGGTCATAGGTGAGGGAATGGTTGAAAATCGTGCAATGAATTGAAAAGTATTTCCCTGAAACAAGTGAACTCAAGATCAATAGTATAAGTAGAAAGAATTAGTCTATTCTAATATAGTAACAAAAAAGTTATCCGAGGCGTTGTAGATGGTCTCCCAAACATGTATCAAGCATATAACAAGAAATGGCTTGAGTTTGAAAATAGCTCTATATTTGATTGAAAATCGTACTTTGAATTGGTGTTTAGCATGCACCTACTGCGACTTGTACTTATCTAAGCTAGTAAAAACATCACACATCCTGTTTTGAAATGAGTCTATTCTTAAAGCTTGGCACTGCAAGGGGGCCTGTAATCAGAAATCACTTCTATTCAAGTACATGTTACGCATGTTTTGTTTTTTGGCACATAACAGTTTGCCTGTAGTTTCCACATTCATACACTAGAGGGCGGCAGACTAAATGGTGTATTTGAACGGAGCGCTGTCCATGGTGCTGAAATGTATTGTTGCTAAAGGAACGTCAACATAAACTGCATTGTGGCATGAATATAGCCCATGAAAAACACTTCCAGCAAAAGAAAGAAAAACGATTTGTCTACACATAGGTTTATTATTAGTATTTATATCTTTTTTTTCACAACATAACTTAAGTAGTAATATTCATCAATGCGTTTTGTGACGTGACCCGCTAACTATTCGGCATTTTAGCACGGCGGCTAATTTAGCTGCGAAAAATACTAAATTATTATTATTATTATTTTTACATTTTTCTTTGTTTCTGAAAGCATTTATTACATGCGAAATGCCGAACATTTAAGGAAAGTCTCATTTTGTGACGTCCTCTCGCTTGACGTCCAAACATGTGCTAGCCCCGCACCTGTGCCTAATCAGCTGAGCACACAAACTTCCCACGACGACGGCATCTCTCTCTCAACCTGCGTCTGCGCCACTGTTTTCCCCCCACAACAACTAGCTTATTTGTGTTCTTTTGTTTTTGTCGCAGGCGAAAGAAGACACTGAACATCAAGTTATATAGATGACCCTCTGCTGCGTGTTGGATGTCCCGAGGAAGCCGTACGTGATCGGCGAATGCGGGGCTGGGACGTCGAATCAGCCGTGAGGAAAAGCCGCCGGTAAAGATGAATGAAACCTGGGCTGTCGGTCCCACACAGGCATGTTGTTGTGTTGGGTGCGACGCTGGATTCATAAGTCTGGAATCGCACATGCTTACTTAGCTGCAATGTCACGTTTGCACACAAGGTGGTTTCATCTAATCTGTCTGTTCTATGCGATATAGACATGACAGAATGCGCCTTGAAACTGTTTAGATTGGAAATAGCCCAGTAGTGTAGAGTTGATGAAATCTTGGAAAATGTAAGGATTTGTTTAACCCAATGCAGAGGCTCTTCTTGCGTATTTTAAAACCGCATACATTTTCTGTGTCATATGCTTCATACGAGAATAACTGTATTATGTTGAATTCTGGACTCATGCTGTTTGAGTTTTCAAAGTATATTTTCTACTTAAATCACAGAGTAAAAGTTCTGCATTGACCAAAAGATTTTCTCTTATTTCGATAACATATTAGTCTGACATTCTCTGCAATTCCATTCAATCGACCAGAAGGTTCAATTACTGTAATGGAAAGATTGACTGGCAAATAAATCAGCTGTAGATTTCTGTGTACACATCTACAGTCCATGCAGTTAACCTAAGTGTTCAAATGCTAAAATGATCTTTCAGAAAGTTGAATAAGCTAACTATGGTGTAACTGTTTCATTTGTTTTTTGTTGCTTTGTGGAGAAGCTTTTAGGTGTGACGATACAGGACAGAGTGGAGGAGCGTCTGGGCTCGTTGGACTGTCCATCTCCGGACTCCTGCGGCATCATGGGTAACCACCCTGGCAAAGACGGACATGGATCTGCAGGTAGGAGCATTTGTGAAGGTACGTGATCATCAACAAACGTTTATTTTCTATTAATGTATGTTGTTGCATCCTTGGATTTATGTTAATGTCTTCTCTGAACGTTCTTTCCTTGTAGAGGAGGCCTTATCTTTAATGCCCCACAACAGGTTCACATTCTCAAATGTGAGAATGTCATAATCTCAGATGGAGGGCAAGTGCCAAGGTAACGCTATGGGGCAGTTAGTTTTTGAAAGAACCCTCCACACAGAAAAAAACACGACCTGACTAAAAAAACAAGTCACCACCTGGATGCAGCTGTTCTGATCTGGGGTTGCTGCAGTAAGTCAGGGCTTGGTCCGGCAATACTATGTGGTCAAAGAATGAGATCAGCTGTCGACCAGAACATTGTGAATGACCAGGTTATTCTGTAAATGGATTTCTTCTTCTCTGATGGAACGGGCATATTCTAAGGTGACAATGCTAGGATTCATCGGACTCACATTGTGAAAGAGTGGAACATCATTATGGCACATGGATTGGCTGCCACAGAGTCCAGATCGTAAACCACTCTGTACCATCGGACCCTCCAACCACCACCAACCACTCACTCACTACATTCACCCAGGCTTCCTGGTGTTCCCAAACAGTCTCCCATCCAAGAACCGACCATGCCCTAACCCTGCTTAGCCAAAATCTGATGGGATTGGGCATAGCAATGGTGGTATGGCCACGGAATGTGCTGGAGAAGGCTTTGCACAGTGGTCACACTCACCCATCATCAATACTCTTGGTGACAAATTAACACAACACTCTTTTTACTTTGCAGAGGCTTATTAACATAAAGCCACAGCAGTAAAGCTAAAGGCGTCCAATACAATATTGGTGCTTGTGCATTATTTGGTGATGACACATTCATAACCCTGCCATATTAATCTTATGGCTGAAAGCTCTTTAAATATTTGAAATTGTCACTGCTTTTGGACACGTGTATAAGAAAATGATTAGACCTTAGTTTATTTGGCAGAGAAGACGACGTGCCAGATTATGTTTCATGTGGATTGGCACAATAGTTTCTATAATCCAAGTCAAAACATCTACATTTTGAAGGTTTTGAAGGATTAGCACACTTTCCTAAACCATTTCTGGATTAGTACAACACATTTCAATGAACACGTTAGACTACTTTCTAGTTTCTCAGAATCTCTCAAAAATAGTCCCACATTTAGCTCCTTCGCAGTCCTACTGCTTGTAGTCTTCAAAGAGCAGCTGACTGGCGTGTGGAGCTCTCCTCCTCTTGTTGGCAGCTCGCTCTGGTTAGCTCTTACTCCCAGCTGTTATAGAATGCGTCTCCAGC
Organism: Gobius niger; assembly: GCF_951799975.1. NCBI lineage: Eukaryota > Metazoa > Chordata > Actinopteri > Gobiiformes > Gobiidae > Gobius > Gobius niger. The sequence continues at coordinate 14,280,443 of NC_136866.1, read as the reverse complement.
TTCCTCTCGACTCGCGTACGAGCATGTGTGTGTGAACAGAGTGAGAATAGCTCCCTTGTGAAGGCAGCGGGAGCTCATCAAACCACATCACACGCCGGTGCCGCTGGGAAACGATGACTCTGCACTATCCCGCAGTAAAACACAAGGACGACGGGGAGAGGCAGAGAAGATCTATGGACGCTTTTGTACAGCATGGCTAAAATTAAAGTTGTTAAAATTATCCCATACACATAAGATGGCTTGAACTTGCAACACAAGGATAGATTAGGACGCTGCTAACTTGCACAGAAGGCAGGATTTGACATTCATTTTACTTTCTCCATAGTGGTTTTGGTTATAATCTCTCTTTGCGATACACAAGTGTTGGTTTAGTGTCGATTGTGCTCATGCCTCGACCAGAAGGTTTGCTAAGTGGACTTTCTATTTGGAGATGAAGGTAGCATGTGTCTGTTTTATCTGCTGTAACTCTACTAGCCGCAGTTCTATTCATCCCCATTTCTTTTGTCAGGATCTCCTCTGGATTTCTTCCAAACAGCCCCCACCACGCCCTCCGAGGCAGTGCTCAGTGCCATGATCGCCTCCTCCAGGGCCTCGTCAGACTCTGCCACTACCCCACAGACGGCAGCCTGCACCACCCCCTTCACACCCTCGTCTCCCCTCCCGGACTGGGCACACGGGCTGTCCCCTCCCTCCGACTGGGCCTTGATCAGCGAGGACAGCATCACCACAGCACACACCGATGCAAGTGCCGGGTATGGCTGGGCGATAGAAAAGTGAATTGTATCATGTAGCTCAAACCATAAGAGGCGGTTTTAACCAATCACAGCGCAGTGTGAGCAATTACAGCTACAATTACAAATGTACATGGATCATAGTAAGATTTTTGTTTTTTTGTCCTCCTGCCCACCCCTAGCGTCAGTACTACAGCAGCGCTGAGCCTGGACCGTCCCAGAGAAGAGTCCGCATCGTCGGGGTCGCCCTCGGAGCAGAGCTGGCAGGAGCGGGACAGCGGGCTGGAGCCTCAGGCCACAGCGGAGAGGGCCAGTGAGGAGATGACCCTGGTGCTGCTGAGCCTGATGGAGCACTATCAGAGCTCTCTGGGGCTGGCACATAACACAGACCTCACCTCTGGAGCTGTCGGTGAGAGCCACTTCCACAAGTGCTTCATCCGTGTCGGACTTTACCTTTGTCAATCTTATTTGTGTCATTATAGAGCTTCTTAGACACTTAATAGCTGAAAGAGATGAGCTGAGTCAAGACGTGCAGAGGCTAAGAGAGACTCTGCGGGTGAGTAGTCCATAGTAGGGCTGCACAATACGAGAAAATCATTTTGACTTTTGATTAGCCGTTTTTTGTAAAATAGAAAAATCACTACTAAAATGTAGCTTTTGCAACTTTTTGAAGTAATGCAATTGTTTTAGGCTATTCATCTCAGTCATATGAAGCTCATTGATATTGCAATATGGATATTTTGTCACCTAATGTTGGGATAGTAATCATTTGTCGACATATTCAGCCCTAGTCCAACGTACATTTTAAAACAGCAAAATGCAAGCTTCTAAATCGCATGGCTTTGCATGGAAGACCTGGCTCTGTTTTTGTCTTTCATTTTTCTTCAGGCTCCTCTGTGTGCGGTAAGAAACAGACTCCACCATGAGATTTGCATGTTGTTACATTCCTTCTACTTGAGCCATTAATGTTTGTTGTTACAGTACTAACAGTAAAAATTGTTTGCATGTGATTTCTGAAATGAAAGGATAAGAATGGACCCAGAGCTCCCACTAAACAAGACTATTCACTTGGCCAAGTAAGGGAATGACATGATCTAAAACAAATGCACAACAGTTATACTGTGGGTTCAGAAAGTTTTGAGACCTTACTATGCAGCAGCCTGACAGTAAAATCATATTCATTTATAATGGGGGAGAAAATGACACCGGTAACCATTGAAGTACATGAAAATTAAAACATTCAGCATTTTTTTGGAGCTGGAACTAAATACTGAGGTCTGAATACTTTTGTAACCACTGTATTTTCGACTGCATTCACGTCCAAAATCATTAATTTATAGCCAATTATTTCTAAACTGGTCCTTTTTACTGTGTGCGTGTCCTGGTGCAGAGCGAGCGTGAGGACTGGCAGCAGTTCCAGTGTGACCTGCAGGTGGCGGTGTCTGTAGCCGACAGACTGCGACTGGAGTCTGAGGAGTCTCTAGAGTCTCTGCAGGACCAATGTAAGGCTTTGGAGCGGCAGCTGGATCAGGCTTTGACCAGGGAGCAGGCCAAAGACCGAGAACTGCAGGACCTGAGAGACGATCACAAAGTGGCCTGTCGCAAACTCATCGAACTCACGCTGCAGAAGCAACAGGCCGCAAGACGTACAAGGCACAACGGTGATGAAAGTCAGAGCGCGGGGGAGACAGGGGAGCAAAAAACACATGCCACAACATGTACAGGGGAAAATCCAACTCTCCAAGATGATGAAGCGCTCCGAAATCCTGACTGCTCAAATGAAACTGGCAGCGTTGGTTTGACCGGGAAGGGCGTGGCTGAGTGCTACCTTCGCAGGTTAGCCGCTCTGGAGAAGAAGAGGGAGAGGACCAATATCATCCGGGATTCAAGAAGGGTGGTGATGCTGTCCGAAAGATCCTGGTACAAAAGCACTCTGATGCTGCACTGTACTTATTCAGATGTATTTGTTAAATGACAACGTTTTTTTGTAGGAGTCTGTCCCGTCTACCACTTCCAGCTCTACCAAGCACAAATGAATCAAACTCAAGCACATCTTTGCCTTTAAACAAGGTATGACATGTACATTTAAATGTAGCGAAAAGGCTGACGCTATATTTAAAGTCCTTGTCAAACTTTAGAAAGAAGAAACCAAAGGAAGGAGGATGGACAGCACTTTACAGAGACAGGACAGCTGGTGCAGCTTCTACACAGGTACCATAGGTGAACTATCTGCTAAATAAAACCATGTAAACATACCTGTGTTTGTTCATTTGCAGTAAAACAGGAAGAGGATGCCGATTCTTTTAAGTATGCTTTTTTTCCCTAATTGTACAAATCTCCCGGTATTTGTTCCTTTGAAATCTTGTGGTGTGACTTTCTTTTTTTTTTGTCAGACCCCAGGATGGATTTAGTGCCCTGCTCCGCCGTCATGGCGGCTCCAGAAGAAACTCTTTGCTGCGCTGGTGCCAAGGGCGAACACAAAACTACGTGAGTGGCTTCATTATGTCCATACCGTGTTTATATGAAATTATGTTTAGATTGAATTGAATTGTGCTTGCAGAATATTGAGATAACCAACTTCAGCAGCAGCTGGGAAGACGGCTTAGCCTTTTGTGCTTTGTATCACACGTATTTACCTGGTGCTATCCCCTTTGACAACCTCAAAGCAGATAACAAGGTAACCTTTCCAGCCATTAACTATATTGTGTCTTACAATAAAATGCTAATACTCCAAACTCTGATTACCTGAACTATTCTGACTTTTCTCATTATCAAAAGACCTGAATGTGTAAAGACAAATGTATTGTTAATCTCCCATACTGAATGAATCTAGGCTACTTTAAGCTATCAGTCTCTCAGCCATCCAATGCATATGACCATTGTCTTGGCTCCACTAGACTACTTTGTAGGTGGAAATTTTATTTTATTTTGATCAGTAACTTCCTTTTGAGAAGTGATACTTTTGGGACAGAATCATTGATTCTTTGTTTGCTCTCAATTGACCTCTTACTCAATCACTGCCTTATCTGGTTAAATTGGCTCATTTGTGTCAACTTGGTTTTAGAATAAACAAGCACAGCCAGTGCTGAGTTCACATTTTTAAGGCGAGCTGCTGTCGTGCATTTTTCAAACCACCAGATGCCACTGTTTAGACCCACGATTGCAACATAACTTTGTGCAGAGCTGTACTGATTCACTGGTTTATTACTTTTAACCGTTTTTACAGAGTGAAAATCTGAGTCTTGCCTTTATGACTGGAGAGACTGTAGGAATCACTGCCACACTGGTAACTCAACATTATGGTCTGCATAGATGCCGTATATTTGAAAAAGTTCTCAACATCTTCGTTTTGCTTTTGCTCAGACAGCGGAGGACATGCTTAAAGTGGATGGACCGGACTGGCAGAGAGTACTGGCTTATGTTGAGAGCATCTTCCGCCACTTTGAGATGTGAGGAGTCGCCAACCGAATGTCATTGACAATTTCATTAATTTTTCAATATAATTTTTACTAATCAATTTAATTTTCTATTTAATTTTTTAAATCAATTTTTACATGTGAGATGATTTTATTATTGTACTTACACAGCAGTAACACTGTATCTAAAGGCTGTTGGGTGACTTTACACATGTGGCTGACAGGAACATATTTACAGTTTGAAGATTTGCACATTTATATGATCACAAGTTATGGCTGCACTCTTGCACAGTTTTGTTTTTGTCAAGCACTTAATCATTTATATATTTATACACCTTTTTTTTATATTCGTGATGAATAACTACATGTTCAGAGACCACATTATCATAAGCTAAATTTTATTTATTTTGTCTCAATTTTGTTTCCTGTGTATGTTTGCAAATGTATGCACTTTTAATCCTGACTTATTTATGGAGGTTCCCAGAGTGTTGCTTTATTAATAAAGATCCAACATGAATATTCCAAAAAGTTTAATTTATTAATACAAGTTTTCATAGATTTTACGCATATAAAATGGTACAAAAGACGATGGCAATGTTTAAAACGATGTCAAAAGGAAATAAATATTGCATTAAAAGAAATAATTTAACACAAAACCAGACAATGTTATAAAAACAAAAGGCTTCGCTCAATGGTAATAAAACGATAAAAGTAAATTATAGACATGTGAAAGATGACCACTGCATTAGAAGTTGCAGCCTCTACGAAGCAGGAATGGCGCCCCCTATGGGTGGCGTTGAAAGCGGAGGAAGGAGCAAAGACTTGAGTTTGGCCGACATGGCAGCAATTTCTGGATCCTGCGTTTCATACATCTTCACCAATCTGGCAAATTTAAGCACACCTAAAGGAAGGGAGTATTGGACGTCAAGTCTAGTAGCACAGTGGTACTAGAACAAACTGGCACAAAGCTACAACGCCATCTTACCCTCTCCTTCATTGTTGAATCCATATGCTTTGATGACATCTTGTTGTATCTGTGTAGCGACCGGGAGCACCAGCTGTAACATCTTGCCCATGTCGTTGCACGCGCTCTCTCTCGCCTCGTCCATCCGAGCAGTGTTCTCCGGGGCGGCGAAGGCCTGGATCACCTCACTCAGCACCACTGGGACAGAGTTAAACAGTCTCCAAAACTTCAGGTTTACAATCTTTCACTACAGCATCTTGTATATATGTGGTATTGTAAAAGTGGATTTGATGCATTCATATTTTTGCTGAGATTTTTTATTTCCCTTATTTCATCAGGCAAAATATTAAGAGCTCTATTCAACTAACAAGTCAACAAAAAGTGCTTCTCAGAGCAATTAAATGGACAGGGAAGGGGATACAAAAGATACAGTAAAAAGTTATATCCAGTTATATCATTTTTACATCTGCCTTGTGCAAATTTATAAACCATATCAGTATATCTAATTTGATTTTAATATGAAATATTAACAAATACAATGGAGATAGATCACTGAGGAAAATTACTTAAACAGTTATTTATGACAAAACACGGCTATCCTGACTATTGTTGACTCTCAGCTGGGGTCACGTTTTAATCATTTTTAATACTGTCAAGGACTGACTGCAATTTTTTTTGTCGCATCTATTTATTGAATTCCTCCTGGTAGAATCGTTTCCATTTTGACTGGTTTTAAAAGAGAAAACTGCAAGGATGCAAGGTTATTACTTTAGATAGAAGTAAGCCTTCTCACCTCTGGTTTGCTCGACCGTCAGAGTGGGTTGCTGTGCTGGAGCTGAAGCCATGGCTGAAAAAGGAGAATATAATGTACGATCTATTAAATTCACAATGGACAAAAACATGATGCTAACGCCCAAAGGAAACTACAACGATGCTCCTACGAGAAGAATATACAATTAACTATTCAATCACACGTCCTGAAACAGTCATGAATACATTTAATCCAGCCTTTAATAGTTGATTAATATAGTTTTGAGTTAAGATTAAATACATACCACCGAGATGTAAAAGAGCCTAGCTAAGCTTGTCTGGGAAAAGAGCTGTGCACGACCATTTACGACAAAACGATACTGCTTTACGACACCACTTCCGCCTGAAAGACTAACGTGGACATCAACAAAGTAAACAAACACAAAGTGAAACTTGTGGCTTCGTAACATCATCAAAATACGATACTTTTTCAACCGGATGATAAACGAACTATAACTTTGAACATTTCCAAAGCTGATCGGGAAATATAATTTAATTTAAAACCGCCTTTGAGCTAACGCCAAGTTATTAGCATTATACTAGCGTTAGCCTCGGTGACGTCTCGCAGTTTCTTGATGGAGAAGAAACTTGCGGAGTTTCGAGCCCGAAGACAAGCTGCTAAATTTACCCAGAAAGATCAGCAGGTGCCCCCAGAGCCAGAGGACACAGTGGCACAGTCTACGGAGGAAATGACAGAAGAGGAGAAGGCACAGGAAGAACCGACTGTTGTCCAAAACGAACCAGAGCAGGTAGTGCTTCCCAGCTACTGTGCTTTAACTGATTCTTTATCTCTTTGTGAGTTAGACTATTATATTATATTCTAAATATATATTATAAAAAGTGATAAATATAATGTGCATCCCCAATATTTGTCTTTGAAGTCTCCTCATCCAGGTGGGTAGGTTATATAGTAAGTAAAGGTCCTTTGGTGTAAGCCATAGACTGGACTGTCAGTGTAAGCCCGTTTCAAGCGGGTTTGCACAATTTCGAATTATAATTTTGAATAAAGATACGTTTGCTGTAATGTGCACACCACAGGCATTAACCCTGTATGATTATGAACGGCTAGTAACTAGTACTAGAATTCTATGCCTTTCAGAAGATGTCTATAGAGGTCAGATAGATAGATGGATAGATAGACAGATTGATTGATATTTTTAACCCAGTCTATCTATCTATCTATCTATCTATCTATCTATCTATCTATCTATCTATCTATCTATCTATCTATCTATCTATCTATAATGAATCCAATGAATTGGAGACCGACTATTCTGTGGACCTGGATTAGTAGTATATATGTAGCTTCTTGGACTTTACCAGAAAAAAACTTCCTCACTGACGAAGCCCAAATGAAAGGTGTTGGGTAAAAAAAAATAAGTTGTTACAGTGCATCTCTAAAGTCAAGTTTTTGTCTTTTTTCAGGAGAGGAGCGACTGGCTGCTTGACACCGCGTTGGGTCGGTGGCTCTCCTCCAGACTGGCCTTTACAAACCTCACATTGCTCAAAATTCTGCTGTGGCTGGTTCTTCTGGGTCTCTTTGCAGAGCTGGAGTTTGGCCTGCCCTTCTTTGTCCTGTCTCTGTTTTACTGGATCTATGAAGGACTGAGGAGCCCCGAGGCCCGTCAGCCTGGCGAGCTCAGCGCTTACTCTGTCTTCAACCCGGATTGTCAGCCACTGCTGGGATCACTCACTGCAGAGCAACTGGAAGGAGAGATGGGCTACAGGCCGCTGGCAAACAGATGAACAACTTTGCAGCTTTTTATTATAATTGTTTGTATTTTAAGAATGGGGTGACGGTGTTTCAGTGGTAGCTGGTTCAAACTGTCCCAAGCAAAAGCACTTTACACTCATTGCCTACTCTTGTGACCATGGGTGCTGTTGTGGTTGCGAGACAGGGTATTAGGTATTTAAAAAAATCTAATAAATAATGTAAATAGCACAAGAATGAGACTTCCTTTTTTTTCATGTTTGTTGTTTTGTGGTAATTACGAGGAAAATAAAGTCTAAAAGTACAAGTAATGTCGCATAACATGATTCATTCTGCTCATTTTTGGTACCTACAACAAATAATCATTCAATACAGTGCAGTTTGTGGAATATGTGAAGTGGACAAGCATGCAGGGATAGTAGCAACAGAAATGTGTCTAAGGCTGTTCATTAGAAGTTTAAATAGGTAAGCAGAGAAATGTGAGCAAGTTTGAAGGCCCAAAACTATGATGGCAGGACCTTAGAAGATCTGTAAAACTGCAGTTCGGGGTGTTAACATTTTTATTATACCTTTACTTATACAGGGAGGGCAAAGAGAGTATGAGACTTTTCATGAGCGGCCTGTTTATATAAATAACTATATAACAGGAAGCATACAAACAAATAGGCAAATTTGTACCTAATATTAAAATGCTCAATCTAAAATGGACCAAACCTCAGTTGTAAATGTTAAAACACTAAAGACGCGTTACAAGAGGTTTTTTTATTTATTTTTTTACAATTCATAAAGATATCAATGGAGCGTAATGGAAAAAACATAATTGCTTCCTTATGAGTTCTGCCAGCTTGTACTTTGCCCTCAGTGGACGCCATGGGCCTGGTGCAAGCAGTCATCGTGTGTGCCGCTTTAGGTGAGATAATAATTCACAATTTTATACTTGTATTGTGTTTTATCTTTTTTTTGTTTCATTACGTTCAGTTGTGTACATCTGTGGTCTTTGGAATTCAACCCATGACATGAAGATCGCAGTGGCTTTGGCCATGTTTACAGCTTTGGAAGAATATACTTCAAACTTCAAGTATCTGCGTTATCCATTATACAACTTACAGTAATACACTGTACTATGGATTTTTTACACTGAAAAGCCTTTATTTATACCATTTTGATGATTATGGCTGACAGTCCATTTTCAAAATATTCAAATTTTATGAGTTTTAGTTTGGGTTTTTTACAAGCTGAGCCATAATAATCAAAATGATAACAAATAAAATCTGTACATATCTCACTTTGCATGTCATAAGTATATTAGTTTCACAGTTTAAGTTGAATAACAAAAATGAATGAACTAACACTAACACTAACTAACTTAACTAACAATATTCAAATTTTCTGAGTTTCACCTGTATTTCTTTTCAGGTGTTTCTTATAGAATGGCATTGAGTAATATTTTAATGAGATGTGTATGATATTGTATCAACCAAAGAAAGGGATGTTTATTGCGAGATACTTTCTTGTGCAATCAAGTTAACAGTATTTTTTTAAGTTTTGATGTGAATAAGGTCACACATCTATTGTCGCATATCAAGCAAACTGCTTTTTCTTTTCTCTTTCAGGTTTGGCCGCTGGACATCCTTTTGGCTCTAGGTGAGTGTTTGTGGAAATGAATTTAAATTCTACAAACATATAAATGTTGTCACGTCAAGCGTTTTCCACCTTAAAACTATTATCTATCTGCCTTTGACTTCGACAAAGCAATTCATGCATTTATAACTTCACAACTGGACCATTGTAATTCTGTTTACATTATTTGATCAGAGTTCAATTCGTCGCCTCCGGGAGGGGAGTGATATTTTAAGCTTTTGCTAACTGTTTGTCTGAGCTTCTTTTGCGCCAAACTCCAGCAACGGCCCTCAGATCTGCTGACCAGCTACTGCTGGAGGGTCCTCTATCCAAGCGTGTGACCAAAGGGGCCTGGGCCTTCTCTGTAGATGCTCTCTCCACAGAGCTCCACAGAGCTGCACAGACGCTTGATCAATTGAAGCACATATAATGGTCAAAATTTGAGCTGCTAGTGCTTTGCTGCTTACATTTCATTTATTTATTATATTTTTGTACTGTGACCTTTTCTGAAGCACTTTGGTCAACAACAGTTGTTTTTAAATGTGCTATGATGATAAATTTCATTTACGTTTTTTGACTTTAGGTCTTCTGATGACAACCAAACGTTTTTCCTGAGAGCATATGGTAAATCCTGCACAGTCATGCGCTGTATAGTGGTAGCTTTAGTTTTCGAAGCAGCACCATATATAATATAATCTGAGTAAAGAGTCTACATGTCAAGGAATCTGTATAAACAAAACATTTTCTAACCTCAGCGGTGCTGCATTTACTTGTCTGTAATGTTCCTCCTCAGAGCCCGCGTCGGATGTGAGAGTGCATGCCAGTCCCACAGACCTGATTGAGAACGAGAGCTCTGTGACTCTCGCCTGCTTGACGGGATCAGGAACAGATCTGAGGTACCAATGGTACAACCGCACTTCCAGACTCACCTTCACTACACCAGTGTTCACTCTGACCAACGTGAGCCGCTATGACGGGCCCTTCAGCTGTACCGCTAACAATATCATCAGTAGCGTCAAAAGTGACAAGTTGAACCTCACTGTCAGCTGTAAGTCTGTCCATTTTATGAATATTAAATGCATTTTCTGAATATGTACATTTTGTGCACAACAGCCACAAAAACAAGGTTAAGGTAATGAAATGTCTGCGACGCTATCGGACGATTCCCGGCTTTTTTGCCATCACTTATGTTTTATATGATAATGATATCTAACTGGTTAAGGTTAGGGAGTTGAAAATGGCTTATGTTGAGAAAAATGAAAACAATTAAGGTTAGGAAAATGGCTTGGATTTGGTTAAGAAAAGGTTAGGGTTAGGTTTATTGAGCAATATATGACGACATGACAGTTTTAAATCAAGTTTGTCTAGTAACTAGTTGCTTATTTTATCTGTCAAACCAATACTAAGAGCATAAAATGGACAAAAAAACATCATGTTGAGCTGGTGGTGTGAACCTTGCCTGGCCTGCCAGATACTTCTCCCTTCTGTTCAATAGAAGAACCGTCTGGGCAGCTGCTCGCAGCCTATGATTTCACGATATTACCCGTATCGGTTCAATCACGCACCAAGAGACGGAAGCCGTCACCACACACCTCTTCCAAAACATTATAGGAATAAGTCACTGTTTTTCCATACTGAGATATGTTCTTACCTTAGACGAGTTGATGCGTACCTGTCTGGTCTTTACGTGTGCACTCAGTCATGCAAAAAGACCAAAGATGTTGTTAGCATTTAGCCTCTCCTCTCATCTATGCATCCAAACGGAGGTGAAGTTAGAAGTGACCAAGCTCTTCCACATTTTCCCTATTAACACATTGAGTGCCAAAAAGGAAAACTTGTTTTTGCTCCCATGCGTTGAGTGCCAAAAATGGAAAAAAGGGGTACTATATTATAAGGCGAAATAAGGCCGAGGAGCACTTCGACGTGCAGAGAATTCTGTAGGAGAGAAGATATTACTGTGCATAATAAGTATAGTAATTTAGTGTAAAAATCGTATAGATCACAACCTTCTGCTGAGGAAAATGCAATGTTATGGTTTCAGTCCAGCAGCATTACTGTGGGTTGGAAGTTTCTCAGATGTAAAAGCTATTAGCTGCCTAGAACCACTTCTGTTTTCTATATATACAAATGACTTGCCCTTAGTGTTACAAAAGTCAAAAATAGTAATGTACACTGATGACTCAACCATTTATTCATCACAAAGTACAGATCAAGAACTTCAAATTGTTTTAAAGGAAGAATTAAGATCAGTATTTGAGTGGGTCACAAATAATAAGCAAGTTCTCAATAAAGTATTGTTTTTGGAACAAAACACATGCTGCGAGATTAACCCAATTTAAGTCTTGTTGTCAAAGATATAATTGTTGAGCAGGTGCAACAGACCAGACTTCTTGATGTTGAAGTTGACAACGACCTGTCTTGGTCTAAGGATATGGTGGCAAGTAGAATAGGGAAAGGCCTCTCAATGGTTAGACGATGTCATATGTTATCTTCCAGTATGACTGCAGATATTATTAAAAACACTTGTATTATCACAGTTAGACTACTGCTCGGAAATGTGATCATGTGCTGCTGTAACAAATATAAAAGCTCTACAAACAGTCCAAAACAGAGCAGCTTGTTGTGCACTTCGGTGCCCACTCGGAACTAATGTAAATTGGACGCATAATTCACTGTCCTGGCTAAAGGTGAAAGAGTGATTCTTGAATGAATTTGACCAGAAATATAACTAGCCCTTCAATGTACTACACAAAGAGTTAGATTTTAGTGCGGATGACCATAATTATGAAACCAGACATGTCACAGAGGGCAGATTTAAACTACCCAAAGTGAGAACAAACAGTGGAATAAAGTACTGTAATCATCTCTCATGTACATATATTCCTTTTTGTGTGTGTGTGCGTGCATTTGCGTGTGTGTGTGTTCTTGAAATTACCACATTGTGAGGACCAGTTTGAGTATTTAAACAACAGAGTGAGGATATTTTGGGTGGTCCTCACTTCTTTGAAGGACTGTTTGAGGGTCAAGATGTGGTTTTAGGGTTAGGATTGGGTTAAGACTAAGGTTAGGGGTTAGTGTCTGGATAATACGTTATGTCCTTGCGTGTGCGTGTGTGTGCATGTGTGTGTGCGTGTGTGTGTGCGTGTGTGTGTATGTGTGCGTGTGCTCGCGCCTCTGTGGGGGGTAATTGTTGTTTAAATTGTATCACTTGGTGATGAAAACTGGTATCAAATTTGTTTGTTAGCAACATGCTGGATTGATTCCAGGAAGAGATACTGTAGGCTACGTGTTGCTTATGGAGATCAAAATAAGTGCAAATACAAGTTTGACATTGTGCAGAAACCCCTTTGTAGCATTGAACCAGCAACTGTTTATACACAGCATTGCAATTGGCTTTTTTGAATGGTGGCATGTGAATAATTTCTAGCTCAAATTGTGTATATTTCTATAAAAGTAATGTCTTTCTCTCTCCAAAGTGTGAGTTTCATTGAATCTCATTGGATTACAATTTGAGATGTTGATCGTTCCACAGACCAAACCATTCAGAACACTGTCGTGCAACAGCCCATTAACTTATTTGATCAGAGGCACTAACTGGATTTTAGCAGTTTTAGCAAAGACCTGCAAAAAAAACTTGTTTTTTTGGCCCCATGAGAAATGTTGTGTAATTCACTCTAAAAATCTGATCTGATATTTCCAGATGGTCCAGATGTGAAAGACATGAAAGCTGTCCCATTAAACGACATCTACTTCGAAGGATCAAAACTCACTCTGTCGTGCACAGTCGACTCTAGACCTGAGGCTGCTGAGATTACCTGGTCTTTGAATTCAGATCTGCTCCCAGTTACTGGAGCAGAGCTAGTTCTGGATCCCCTTACAACCGAACACAGAGGGCTCTACAGCTGTGAGGCCTTCAACAGCAAAACTATGATCTATAAATCATCTCCACCTCTGAACATCACTGTTGAAAAACGTAAGTGGTAAGAGGTTTCTTACATGATGACATACAAAAACGTTCTGTAGAGGCTGCAGTTTAAAGTTCAAGTCATCGGCTCCTAAGTGCTGGTGATTACTGTGTATTGTCAATGCGAATTGAGTGGTTAATGACCAGGCGGGGCTGTGGGCGGGGCACTAACATCAGTTGCACTAACATCAAGTGATTCAAGATGTATTTTCTTTCTAGTCGTCGAAGCAGAACATTTACAATATTGAGAAAACCTCCATAGCAGCGACCTATAGCTATATTCATTCTAGGATTTAAACAGATGTAAAGGATGTTTTACCTTTTTAAGATGTGAAATGAATTTGAATATTAACTTTTTAAAGGATTTGTTGAAGAGTCTCTCTCAGATGGGGCGATTGCTGGAATATCTATTGCATGTATTATAGTTGCTCTCGGATGTGCAGGCGCAATTGCCTATGCGGTTACAAAAAACGTAAGTTGTAATATGAGGTCTTTTTTTCTCCCAAATTCCAAGAGAAACTCACAATGTATATCTTTGTTTCAGAAATGAGAGCACAAACACATTCATGAAGCTTTAGCGTAAATCCAACCTGGAAGACCTACATCAATCAATCATCACCCAGGATCCCCTCTTATCTTCATCTCCATCTCCCACTATCATGAATCGTCATCTGAAAATGAGTCAAATAGGAATGATTCTATAGAGACTATGAACTAAATACACCCAACAAAACATAAGCCAAACAACTGATGATGTTGATCCTGATACAAACTTCTGAAATACAGAATAAAATTTACCAGAAGGAAACCGTATCTGTGATTCACAGTCGGAGTCTGTATGCAAATTTGGAGAACATACGAAAGTACTTAGACAAATTCAGCATCCCCTTTGAACTGAGAATTTCAGAAACATGGCTACATGATAACAAACCTGATGACTTCACTATAAGAGGATATGAAATAATAAGCAGAAACCATAAAATAGGGCGTGAGGTTGCGCTATATGACATGTTCTATAGATGGTCTTATGTGGAACTGTGTTTGAACAAAGGAAAAACATTAACGGATGAGTCCCTGGATTACAACGGGTTTAGCAAATTCCATATAAGAAAAATAATTGACTGTACAAAGAACAAGCAAATCTGAAAATAAGTGCAAAAACAAACATCCATCCATCCATCCATCCATTTTCTTCCGCTTTATCCGGGGCCGGGTCGCGGGGGCAGCAGTCTCAGCAGAGATGCCCAAACTTCCCGATCCACACACACCTCCTCCAGCTGTTCTGGGGGGACCCCGAGGCGACACCAGGCCAGCTCGGAGACATAGTCCCACCACCGTGTCCTGGACCTTCCACGAGGCCTTGTCCCACTAGGACATGCCTGGAACACCTCCCGCGGGAGGCGACCAGGAGGCATCCGAAACAGATGCCCGAGCCACCTCAGCTGGCTCCTTTCGACGTGAAGGAGCTACTCCGAGCTCCTCCCGGGTAACTGAGCTCCTCACCCGATCTCGGAGGGTGCGCCCAGCCACCCTGCGAAGGAAACTCATTTCGGCCGCTTGTATTCGCGATCTTGTCCTTTCGGTCAGGACCCAAATCTCATGACCATAGGTGAGGGTGGGAACGTAGATCGATCGGTAAATCGAGAGCTTTGCCCTCCGACTCAGCTCCCTCTTCACCACGACAGACCGATACAGCGACCGCATCACTGCTGACGCCGCACCGATCCGTCTATCGATCTCACGCTCAATCCGTCCCTCACTCGTGAACAAGACCCCGAGATACTTGAACTCCTCCACTTGAGGCAAGGACTCCCCACCGACCTGAAGAGGGGACGTACGACATTCAAGGACCGTGACGTCGCCCGGCATGGCGCAGCCGGGGCCCCACCCTGGAGCCAGACCTGGGGTTGGGGCCCGAACGCGAGCGTCTGGTGGCCGGGTCTCTGCCCACGGGGCCCGGCCGGGCCCAGCCCGAAGGGACGACGTGGGCCCGCCCTCCTGTGGACCCACCACCCGCAGAGGGATCCGTAGGGGTCGGGTGCGGAGAGGACTGGGTGGCAGTCAGAGGCAGGTACCTCGACGACCTGGTCCGCATGCACAGCTTCAAAAACAAACATACTAACATAAACTGCAAAAGAAAATGTTACAGTGCACTACTCGAAAATAATAAGACACTAAAGCTCTCTGGTGTGCTATAAATGATGCACTTTGAAGGAATTCAAAAGAAAATGTACTACCACAGAGAATATTGAAAATCCAATGATTGATAAAGTTATTCCAATCAGGATCCTCTTTACCAGAGCACATGAAGGCAGCCTAACACCTCCCTAGTCCCATGTGACAACGCTGAGCGAGGTGCCATATTTTTAACCACGCTGGTGTTTGTACATCAGCCATGTACAAGTGGAAGTCTAAATCTATTATTGAGCGGCTCTGGAGCTCTGTGAATATGATTCCTGTCCATGGTCAGTGATTCATGCGTGTTGTGGTGTTCTTGACTCCCCGTGGTGCATTCAAACGGTCTAATACTGCATGTTCTGCTAAAATCTTACCAATTATTAATATTAGTATGGGCTGTGGGCCACTGGCAAACAGATGAAGAACTTTGCAGCTCTTTTTAAGTCATTTGTAGTTTATAAATGGGGTGATGGTTCAGTGGTAGCTGGTTCAAACTGCCCCAAGCAAAGGCACGTTCCAGTCAGTACCTGCTCCTGTGACCATGGGTGCTGGTGATAACAAAATAAGTGCTCAAAAATGTACATACCCTGGCTGATATAGATTTTTTTGGCCATTTTTCAGAGAATATGAATGATAGTTTATATTGTCATTATGATTTAAATAGAGTAAAGTCAGTTGCTTGACCTTCACACAACCACACACTATTATAATTAATATACATATATATATATATATATATATATATGTATATTAATTATATATTAATATACATATAATTATATATATATATATATATATATATATATATATATATATATATATATATACATATATATATATATATATATATATATATATATATATTCAAAAATAAAGTCTAAAAGTACAAATAATATGGCATAACATGATTCATTCTGTTCATGTTGGTACAAGTGATCATTCACTACAGTGCAGTTTGTGCAGGGATAGTAACAACAGAAATGTGTCCAAAGCTGTTCATTAGAAGTTTAAATAGGTTGGCAGAGAAATTTGAGCAAGTTTTGACGGCGCAAAACTATGATGGCAGGACCTCAGTAGATTTCTACAACTGCAGTTCGGGGTGTTAATATCTTTTACAACATTTTTATTATGAAGCTTCAGCGCAAATTCAACCTTGAAGATGTACCTGCAGCCTCCATTCATCGCCTGATCAACGGCAGCCTTTACTGATCATAATCACCTTCACGTCAGCCAATCATGGCAGCTGCTCATGCTGCTTCAGCCCCTCATCACCCAGGATCCCCTTCTTAAGCTCCCCGGTTAATCACTCGGCCGTTTCCCAGCCGCGCTGCGACCCTCCTCCGCCCCTCCTCGGCTCTGCTCGTCGTCGTCGTCAGTGGCAGCCCTGGGTTGTCCTTCCACCACCAGTGTCCGGACTCCGGGGGAAGATTCTGGCTATCGTCCATCAATGCTATGTATTCCATATCATTACTGCAATCTTCCATCAGGGTCTGAGCCCAAATCATGGTTCCCGTTCAAACGCATTCTGTCTCTGAGTCTTTCAGGTTGAATTATCTTTACTTATACAGGGAGGGCAAAGAGAGTATGAGAGTCTCCTTCATATGAGCAGCCTGTTTATATAAATAACTATATAACAGGAAGCATACAAACAAGTGAGATATTCATTCACATTTTTATACTTGTATTGTGTTGTATCATTTTTGTTTCATTACGTTCAGTCGTGTACATCTGTGGTCTTTGGAATTCAACCCATGACATGAAGATCGCAGTGGCTTTGGCCATGTTTACAGCTTAATATACCTCAAACTTCAAGTATCTGCTTTAGCCATTATGCAACTTTATACACCATCATTTTCATTTAGCAAAATGGTACAAATACTTCACGTGACACTGGCAGTCATAATCTTTCTTCATACTAATGTAAACAGATGTCAAACTCCAAAGTAAAAGCTCCCTCACAACTGTTAAATGGGCAACAGGGAAAACACCAACTATATTGGCACACTGCACAAACTCCAATCATTTCAAACAGGGACGTGCACAGGTAGAGCCCAGGTGGTGCTCAAGCACCTGCCCCTTTGCCCTGTGCCCTTTAAGTGCCCTTCTCCAGACCTGTTTTTTTTTCTCTCCCCAATATTAAGTGTTATTTTATTCATATTTCATTATTGTTGTTATATTTGCCCTACTGAGTCAACATGTGCTGAAAATACAGTTTTAATGCGCAACAACTTAAAATCGCGCTTCATTCCTCCTCTGCCTCTCGAGCCGCGGCGGCGCTGACGCTCCTGTTTCCCCATAAGATGGTGCAGCTCATCTAAGACGCGGGAGTAAAGTAAACAAAGTAAATTCGATAACTTTATGAACGAGCCAGCGCGACATGACTGGATTATTAAGGGGAAAGGAAACGAGAGGGCCGTCGGGGCGAGGTAGTCAGCGCCGCGCGTGTCGAGACCGCCCGGATAAAGTCCGCGGTAACAAGTCAGTCACATAGCGGTTCTGTTTTGTCGCGCTATAACATGATCTTAAAATGAGCTGTATTATTCCGACTAAGTCAGGGCTGAGCGTAGACCAGGGCCAGAGCAGTGTGCGCTGAGGTAAGGAGACAGAGGAGAGAGGAGGAGAGAGAAGGGTGAGGAGGTGCCTGGGTTCTGGACACTGTGCATCTGTGGGAGGATTATTGTTATTTAAGATATTTTTGACATGGACAAAGGAATGATATTGACAAACCAGATGTTTTAAGTGTAGGCCATAGTACCTTTCCATTTGGCCTATTTTATTTGTATTTGTGCTAATCTTAAGTGCAGAGCCTTGTGATAGTCCGACATTGGCTTCTAAAGTCTAGCATGTGGAAATGTAAATGAAATGAAAGCATGTTAAAATTTCGTAAAAGCTGCACATGTTAATGTAAAAAACGTGTGTATGTAATGTACATTGAACTCGGAATAAACAATCAATCAATCAATCAATCAATCAATCAATCAATCAATCAATCAATCAATCAATCAATCAATCAATCAATCAATCAATCAATCAATCAATCAATCAATCTGTCAGGTTTGGCCTCTGGACGACCTTTTGGCTCTCAGGTTTTCTTTGTCCTGCGAAAAACTGCCCTGTTCAACACAACTTGAGACCCAGCACCATTTACATTCATATCCTGGAAGCCTCTGAACATCACAGTTAAAAATATAAAGTAAGCGGTTACTTACCTGATGACATACAAAAACGTTCTTTAGAGTCTGCAGTTTAAAGTTCATCGGCTCCACAGAATTCAATATTTTGTGTCAACTTGTTGCTTCTTACACTAAGTTGCGCTAACAAAATGATTTAAGAGTTTTCTTTCTCGTCGTCGTTGGAGAAAAACATTTACATTATTGAAAAAACCTCCATAACAGAAACATTAAGTCATTCTTGGTGTGGTCTTACCCTCAACATGTGTAATTTGAATATTGTTCACTTTTTAGTATTTGTCCCACATTAGTCGACCCCAGCTGGGGTGATTGCTAGAATATCAATCCCATTAATTTTGGCTGCTTTTGGATATGTTGGCGCACTTTACTATGTGCATAAAAGAAAAAGTAGGTTGTAATATAAGGCATGTTTTCAAATATTCCGACAGAAACAGAAACAATTTATATCTTTGTTTCAGGAATGAGAGCACAAGGACGTTAATACAGTAAGATTTACACTGATGCAAACAGTGGTGTGGTTCATTTTAATGATAATGAATGATAATACAACATTCCTTTATGTTTATTTCTACTAAACATTCCTCCTGAATCAAGCCTCCATGTGTGCATGCATCAATGAGCATTTATTTACAGACTCACTCATCTGTGTGGCAGAAGTACTGTTTTTAGGCAGAAGTGGTTACAGTACTTACTGCCCTCTTAGATCTACATCATATTCTCATATGACACGTTTAAGAAAATAACAAAAGCCGTCTTTGTGTTTCTGTTTTGGTCTTAATTATGGAGAAAGACTGTCTTAATGTATTGTATTCATTTGTTTATAGTAAAGAATTAAAAACATTTTGGATAATTTCACTGTCAAATCAGTAATTTGTTGTTTATTCCTTTTGTTTTTTCATTTGTACGGGGTATGTAAGGGTGAAACAAATCAACAACAAATTTGTTTTTGTGACTGCGTAAAACTAGACGCAAATATTTGAACTTCATGTACAGACGACCTAAATTCATCACGTTTCTACAAAGAGCAAATGTTTCGTCTAAAACAAAACAAACTTCTGTTGGAAATGTCAAAGCACTAAAGCGTATTTTAAGAGATTCTTTTAACAAGTCACAAAGACATTGATTAACCAAAGTATCATAACATCTGACGGAAAAATGTAATTGCTTCCAGATGAGTTCTGCCAACTTGTACTTTGTCCTCAGTGGACGCTATGGGCCTGGTGCAAACAGTCATCGTATGTGCCGCTTTAGGTGAGAGATTTATTCACAATGTTATACTTGTGTTCTGTTTATGTTCACTACTCTAGGTGTTTATGTTCACTAATCTGGTGAATACTTGGTACAAAATGGCACTGATTGCTCTGTAGGTGAATATAGATTGGCATTAACCAAGAATCGATGACTTGCACTTGAGTAAAATTTGAACTACATTTGGGATAACACTATTGTATCAACCAAAGAAAGTGATGTTTATTGCGAGGGACTTACTTATGAGCACTCAAATTGACAGTATTTTTTTTTTTTCAAGCTTTGATGTGAATAAGCTCAACACGACTGTAACATATCCAATAAACAGCTTTTTCTTTTCTCTGTCAGGTTTGGCCACTGGACATCCTATTGGCTCCTGGCCCCCCTTTGACGTTTGGCTGCTAAAAGCTGTCGGGGAAACTGCCCTGTGCAACACATCTCGAGACCCAGCTCCATTTACATTCATATCCTGGAAGATCTCAAATATAACTATAATTACTAAAAGTACGGAGTTCGAAAACTTTACTGACCCCGAGTATGCAGACAGGATCACCCTGCACTCCGATGGATCCCTGGAGCTCAGAAATCTCACTTTGGACGATATTGGCATCTACACAGTCAACATCACCCCCACAGAAGCTCCACAGTTCAACAAATCGTTTGGTGTGAGTGTATATGGTAAGTCCTGCAGTCATGTGCCGCATAGTGGTAGCTTTAGTTTTAGAAGCAGCACCAGCGTAATATAAATCTGAGTAAAGAGTCTACACCTCAAGGAATCTGTATAAACTAAACACCATTTTCTAACCCCAATGGTGCTGCAAATACTAGTCTGTAATGTTCCTCCTCAGAGCGCGTCTCGGATGTGAGACTGTCTGCCAGTGCCGCAGACCTGATTGAGAACCAGAGCTCTGTGAATCTCACCTGCTCGACGGCATCGGGAACCAGTCTGAGTTTCACATGGTACAACCGCACTTACGGCCTCCCCTTCCATACACCAGTGTTCACCCTGACCAACGTGAGCCGCTACGACGGGCCCTTCAGATGTGGGGCCCGTAATATGATCAGTGCAGCATCCAGTGGACCACTCAGCCTCACTGTCAGCTGTAAGTCTGTCCATTTTAGGCCCGATTGACCAACTCTGAAGAATATGTACTTTAATGTGTACAATTACTAACACAAATAGTTGATGAGCTGAACAAAATTCTCCTCTGGGCCCAGTGGAATTTACTATGGGGTGGCCATAAATAGAAATGTTGCAGGCCAGAGTTGGTACTGCCCCGTCCAGGTCTTTGTAACATCCATGGTCTCAAACAATTGTGGTCAAAGTATTTTCTTACTACGTCAAAAAAAAAAAAAAGTAAAAGTTGCTCAGTCAAATTATTCTGAAATCTTGAAGTAATCTTTGTAGAAAATACTTTTACCTAATGAGACAAAATATGTGGCCAACTTTGTGGTTTTACTTTGGAGCTGTGTAGAAAGTGATAAGTTTGCCATAAAAAATAAAAAAATAAAAAACTCAAGTAAAGGACAGCTCCTCAGAAACTCTACTTGTGTACTGCACTGTACTTTGTTATAAGCCACCTCTGGGTTTAAAATACTTCATTACTTTCCCAAATTCCGTTGAACTTCGCCACAGTGACCAGGGCCTCAATTCCGATGGAGTCATGTTGTGGGGGCGCTGTTGTTTTATACAGTGGCTACAATTGCTATGTTTGGTGAATGACTGTCGATGCTGATACTGATAGATTTTTGCCCACAGATGTTCCTTCACATCTGTATTATGCCGATTAGTTTGACATTGTGCAGAAACAGCATTGGACTTGAAAGAGCGATGTTAGCATTGAACCAGCAACTCTGTTTATTATACAGCTTTTGTGAATGGTGACGGCTTTTGTGAATGGTGACTATTTAGCTCAAATGGTGTATATTTCTATTAAAGTAATGTCTTTCTCTCCCCAAAGTGTGAGTTTCATTGAACCTCATTGGGTTGCGATGGGAGATGTTGATCATCCCACAGACCAAACCATTCAGAATACTGTCGTTAACTTATTTGACAAACTAATTTTTTTTCTTTTTTAATCAAAAACTTGCAAAGCTAATGTTTCTTGGCCCCATGAGAAATGTTTTGTAATTCACTGTCAAAATCTGATCTTATATTTCTAGATGGTCCAGATGTGAAAGTGAAAGCTGTCCCATTAAACGACATCTACACGGAGGGATTCAAACTCACTCTGTCGTGCACAGTCGACTCTAGACCTGAGGGGACCAACATTACCTGGACTTTTAATTCAGATCCACTTCCAGTTTCTGGAGCAAAGCTAGTTCTGGATCCTCTTACAACAGAACACAGAGGGCTCTACAGCTGTGGGGCCTTCAACAGCAAAACTATGATCTATAAATCATCTCCACCGCTGAATATCACTGTTGAAAAAAAAAAA
This sequence comes from Gobius niger, assembly GCF_951799975.1. Classification (NCBI taxonomy): domain Eukaryota; kingdom Metazoa; phylum Chordata; class Actinopteri; order Gobiiformes; family Gobiidae; genus Gobius; species Gobius niger. The sequence continues at coordinate 14,258,172 of NC_136866.1, read as the reverse complement.
CGTAAGTAAGAGTTCACTTACATTCAAACGTTCTTTAGAGTCTGAAGTTTAAAGTTCATCGGCTCCACAGAATCCAATATTTTGTGTCAACTTCCTACACTAAGTTGCGCTAAGATCAAGTGATTTAACAGTTTTTCTTTCTGGTCGTCGTCGTCGGAGCAAAAACATTTACATTATTGAAAAAACCTCCATAGCAGAAACATTAAGTCATTTTTTGGTGTGGTCTTACCTTTAACATGTGTGATTTGAATATTATTCACTTTTTAGTATTTGTCCCATATGAGCCGCTCTCAGATGGGGCGCTTGCTGGAATATCAATCGCATGTCTTTTGGCTGCTTTTGGATCTGCTGGTTTATTGTACTATGTGGATAAAAGAAAAAGTAGGTTGTAAAATGAGGCCTGTTTTCAAATATTCCGACAAAAACTTACAATTTACATCTTTGTTTCAGGAATGAGAGCACAAGGACGTTAATTAAGATTTACACTGATGCAAACAGTGGTGTGGTTCATTTTAATTGTCATTACTCTTTTTTAAACGGGTCTGGTGACAAGATAATACAACATTCCTTTCTGTTTATTTCTACGAAACATTCCTCCTGAATCAAGCCTCCATGTGTGCATGCATCAATGAGCATTTATTTACAGACTAACTCATCTGTGTGGCAGAAGTACTGTTTTTAGGCAGAAGTGGTTACAGTACTTACTGCCCTCTTAGATCTACATCATATTCTCACATGACATGTTTAAGAAAATAACAAAAGTAAAAAGATTTTTTTTTAAAATGGTGCCATCTTTGTGTTCCTATTTGGGTCTTAATTATGGACATTCTTAATGTATTGTATTCATTATTTTATAGTAAAGAATTATAACCTTTTGGACAATTTCACTGTGAAATCATTAATCTATTGTTTATTCCTTTTGTTTATTTGTTATTATATGTTCGAAATAAAATAATAAAAAAATATGATTTTTAATAAAAGCCGTAAGCAGTGATAAAGGCCCTGGCCTCGACACGCCACTCCCCCTGTCGAGATTGCCTCGCACTCGTCCTGGCCGGTCAGCCAGTATCGCAACAGCTCAGGGTCCTTTCCGCCTCCGGTATCAGCTGGAGCAAAACAAATTATTTTCAGCCCACAAAAAAATCCACCTGGTCCTATAGGGGGCGCTATATCTTTCTATATCTTTCTATACTAATGTAAACAAATGTCAAACTGTATAAACTCCCACACACAGTAAAACTATGTTACACTGCACAGAAACAATCCTTTCAAATGTGAATATCGTGACATTAAAGTACAGTGTATTTTTATTAAAATGTCACCTTATCGTCTTCAAGTGCAAAAGGACGTTAATACAGTGAGATATAACCTATAGTTATGCAAACAATGGTGTGGTTCATTAATGAAATGCTTAAACAGGTCTGGGATAAGAAAATTCAAGTTTATATCTATTTCCAAGAAAACATTCCACTATACTAAAAAATGTCACCATAAACATATCCTCATGAATAATGATAATAAAAATGTCTTATTCTGAAACACTGAAGAGGCATCAAGAGTCCCCCACACCTGCAGCACAGTGGAGGCGTCACAAGAGGCACTACTGGAAATAAAACGGGGACAAACGAGGAGGTATCCGGGCATGACTCACAGTTAAGCCACACATGCCTTCTACTCCTATTATTGTTCTGGCTAATGGACGTTCACTGGATAATAAAACAGATGAACAGCTAAGCTCTTCAGAAGGTGGTGAAAGACTGTTGTGGAGCGGAGGGAGCGGAGGGAAGAAGAGGAAGGGGGTGGAGCTGACCAGTGCAGGACACCATGCTCTGAAACAGGGACAAACCCAGGAGGCGCTGCACCATTTCAGGGGATCAGAAGAGCACTGAAGGCAGCCAGCCAGGTTTCCTCCACCTCCAAAAACATCAGCCCACAGTGGCGCTGCACTCAGTCGCAGTGGTGCAGTGGCACCTGAACACAATTTTTATTTTACGGTTGTACAATTACAAATACAGCACTTAGTTACTAGCATTAATTTACAGACCACATACATTATTTACCCATTTATACTGTAGTGCTACAGTTGGTACATTGGTTGCAGTACTTAAAGCCCTTTTAGACCTACAACATAATCATATAATAAATAGATAAGTAATTCAGTCTTTACATCTTTATTTAAGTTTTCTGTCGGGGAAAGAGATTTTGTATGTATTTTCTTGATTTGTTTATAGTAAGAAATTATACATATTTGTATAGTTTCATTTTTTATTATTAGCATTTTTTTTAAATCTATGATTATGTAGTTTATTCTGTTTTTGTTTTTTGTTTTTTTGTTTAATGATCAAATAAAAAAAAAAGATACATTGAAAAATATAATAATAAGAATGATAAAAATAATCCTAACTATAAAAGAAAGAAAGAGAAATGATTATTATTAACAAAAAAGATGGAGCGAACGTACCAGGATGTAAAGATGATTAGTAAACAAGATGGTGTAGTCACTTGTATCCGGAGTTTTGCCTGCTACGACCATAGATATATATATATATAAAGGCTTTATATAGGCATCTTTTTCCAACAAATCTATTGTTGTGACTCATACACTATATCTGACTGCATAAAACTAGATACAAATATTCAAAATCTTTTTTCTAGCAGATTTCGTTTTGAATGGAACAGTACTATCTTGACTCACGGCGCTTTGTTTCTCTTTGACGCGCTTTTTCATTTTCTTTGCGGAAGTCCATTCGTTCAGTCAGTGCTGAGCTGATCTGCTGCATGTCCTACTGAACTCTACAATTTATCCTTTTTATCAGTAAGTAAATTGTATATTTCATTCTATACTCCTCCTCTGGATTAATGTACGTGTTTATTAAATGTTGCTTGAAATCGTACACAAGCATGATAGTTTATGTTACAAAACTGCAGTAGCTCTTCTCATTCTTTTAGATATGAAGACAGCATCTAAAGTTAACATTAATAATCACCACAACGACGTTATACACATTTTCAGACATTTTTTGGGGGGTTTAACTGAAAATGTTGTTAGTAAAAATCTTAATAAATCTTGATTAAATTCTTGATAATCTTTGGTGATCATAACATTAAAACCTATAATAAAATCAGAAACTCAAGCATAACATGTGTAGAAATGGCAAGTCATTGTTTGTGCAGTCCCAGTGTTTTAGATACACACCCACATTTCTTCTGTCTATTTGCTGCTGATAACCTGCCTTTAGGGATGTCTGGCAGTCCCCCGGTGGTGTTGCGGCTGGTGGCCTCGGCCTACTGTGTGGCAGAAAAGGCGGGTGCCATTGTCAGAAATGTCCTGCACAGTGGAGAGCTGGGCATTGTGGAAAAGGTGAGAACTGTTTACTTTTGGGGCGTTGCTCAAATGGAGGACAACCAACACTCTCATGATATAATTGATTATGGAAACCCAAACACTTGAAGGTTCTTTGTCCGCTAAGCACAACTTTAATCTATTCCTTTTCGCCCAGACAGGTGCTAATGATCTACAGACTCTGGCAGACAGACTGGCACAGCAGAGTATTTGTGCTTCCCTGTCCAAACGCTTTCCAAAGGTTACCATCATTGGAGAAGAGGTGTGTGTAACATTTAGTCTGTAGTCTCGGGTGTTCTAGCCAATGGTTGAACACATCATGCCATGTAATAAGGCAAATATGTACACTATTTTACGTCTTTTAAGTATATTTTGTCTTTGCAATGATACATGAGGTTAATATCAAACTCCTGACCTCTTTTCTACATCACTGTAAATGCTTCTGGGTTTGTGTGAAACAGGACCTGCCATCAGAAGAGGTGAAGGAGGACATGATTGAGAACGGTCAGGCAGAGGAGATCTTTCAGAAAACATGCCCAGCTGAGTTAAGTGATCTGAAAGAGGAGGAGGTAACAGCATTCATTCATTTGTTTTTATTTTTTATTTGAATGTAGACAATTTCGGTGGGTTACTCCTAGTTTCACTTATCCAGGGATCTCCAAACACTTAGCGCAGGAGTTGCCTGGGCCGCAACTATACACTGGTAATCAGTTAATCTATTGAATATATGTATGATTAATTGTGTGGTTGTGAAAGGTGCATGACAATTTTTATTAATTTCTTAAAAGAAAATGTCCACATGAAGCTTAAGTGATGCCATTTAAAGATGTTGATGGAGTAAACTTAAAAGTAACGTATGTAAGATGCTCTTTGTGGTTTAAAAAGGCACTACACCTGAACTCGGGTCGCACAAAGCACCAGTTTCACAATATGTAAAAATGTCATTTCTTATTTGAAAGCTCAGAACACATAGAGGCTGGAGGCTGCACTAGCACTAACTGGATTGGGGACAGGGGCTGGGATTGTGGAAGTGAGAGACGCCATACATTTATTTCAGAACTGGGTTTAGTTTGGGATTTGGCGACACTAAGTGAGGGGCTCATTCTGTTGGAGATTTAACACCCTATAGTCTATATACCAGAAACGATTAATTGATTACTAAAATAAAGAAAAACAACAACAACTGAAGACGTCTAAGCTACTGTATGGCTTTGTTTGTATAAATATCTTGTGAAAATGTGGCTCTTCATTCACATATGGAAGATAGTGACTAGCTTACTGTCTTTGTGTGAGAATATTGAACATAACCCGCCTGTCGTCTTCAGCTGGTCGTGTGGGTGGATCCTCTTGATGGAACAAAGGAATACACAGAAGGTACTGTATCATTTTCTATGTTTGGGTTACCGTGAAGATGAAGAGGTGCTAGTTTGGGCTCGCTAGTAGTTGCTGCACAATTTTGGATACATCTATTTGTACGATTTTGAAATCAAGATCCGGTTCAGTGTTCACCAGGAGCATTAATATTTGAGAGAAAACTGAAATTGAAACATTTCCAAACATGTCTGTAGATGAGGAAACATATATTGTTGTTTGTAAAGGATCTAAATAATTTAAATATTCAAGCCAAATTATGGGCTTTTCCATTTTTTTTTGCTGTCATTCTGTGAAATTGTTTTTAAAAGCCCAACCTTGAAGCCTCCCTATTTATGCTTTAACAGTGATTCTCAAACTTTTCACACCATGTACCATCTCATAACATATTTGACATTATCAAGGACCACAGGGCCGAGATCAAGATTAAATCTGAAATAAATCAGGTTTTTAAAGTGTCTTAAACCGACCTAACTGAAATGCATTACGAGAACTTAAATTAAATGATCTGTTATTAAAACGGATAAAGTCTGTGTGAAGAGGCACAAGTGGTTCACGCGTCAGTTTGAGAATCATTGCTCCAATATGACTTTTTCACATAATCTGATCAAAGGGACCCTCTGTAAGATTAAGCGAATGAAATGCAAAAATAAAAAATTGTAGTTGCAAATGTGTGCACTTTCTCCTTTAGCTTCCCCTCTCTCTCTCTCTCTCTTTTCTGACCTCAGCCTCCAAGAGCCTCCATCCCCAAACTCAGCCCCTGGTCCTCCTCACACGGTCGGGCACTTCTCAGCTTCACACTGCAGCTCTCTATATGGGTGACAGACATAATATCAGCAACAACACTGTCTGCCTTTGTTTTCCAAATGCATGCTTCTCTTTGCGGTTCAATCAACCAATGAGACAAGATATTTTTGTTTTATAACAAATTTGTCAACTTTGTGTTGTGCTTACAGGTCTGCTGGATAACGTGACCGTCCTGATCGGGATTGCGCACAGAGGAAAAGCTATTGCAGGGGTCATCAATCAGCCTTTCTACAACTACCAGGTGCTTTGTCTAATGAGAAATGCGTGTCTGAATGCCCTTTTCCTCCGCGGCATGAGTCGGCAGGTCACTTCTCGTCAAACCTGTCTCTAAAACAAAGAGGAAAATGAAAGGCAACTGGGCTTTATCAGTCAATAGCTCCAAATGGTAGTACAAGACAAACTGCACCTCTTTTTTGTGCTTGAGAGGTTATCAAAAACCTAGATAATATACTGTCTGACTAAAAGAAATTGAAATTCATTCATTATTCACCATTGATGATAGGAAGTGCTGGAGAAGGCTTTGTGCAGAGGTCACATTCTCCCCAAGATTCTCAATGGGGTTCAGATCTGGACTCTGGCGGCCAATCCGTGTGTGAGAATGATGTGTCGTGGTTCTTGAACCGCTCTTTCACAATGTGAACCTGATGAATCCTGGCATTGTCATCTTGGAATATTACCGTGCCAATCGGGAAAGAAGAAACCCATTGATGGAAAAACCTGGTCATTGAGGATGTTCAGGTTGTCAGCTGATCTCATTGTTTGGGTTCATAGAGCAGTTAGTTAAATCGAGACGCTGACTTTATTTTTGGTCAAGCGGTGTTCAAACGTTTCCCTGGCGAGACAGATTGGACATTGGCACATGATGTCATACTGTGGCGATGGACCATGGGCGAGACCCACTTCTATCCTTAATGTAGACCTCTCCCTCTTCCTGTCACTTTAAGAACTTCAATTCTTTTCAACTCTTCTTCCTAAAATTGCGAGTGTAAAAGTAGTGTGTTTCTATGGACAGTGCACTTCGGTCAACTCAAACAAAGATGGAGTCACAAAGAGTAAATCACTTTGTTTGCAATAAAGACTGTGTGAAAAGGCACTGATGATGAAGTCTGGTTTGCTGTTCTTGTCGATGACAGTTTTGTTTTCTCGCAGATGGGAGCAGATGCAGTTCTGGGCCGGACCATCTGGGGCATGCCGGGTCTGGGCGCATTCGGGTTTGAGTTGAAAGAAGTTCCCGGAGGCAGACGGGTTGTCACGACGACGCGGTCACACAGCAACAAGCTGGTGACGTCCTGTGTGGACGCCATGGAGCCACACGAGGTTGTCCGAGTGGGCGGGGCCGGAAACAAGGTGAAGAATGCCTATATTTCTGTGTCTCCAGATATGACCCTTTAAAATCAAATACTGCAATGAATTAAAAGGCGGATTAATGCACAATTTGAAAACATTTTACAATTTTGCAATGTTTCAAAGTGAAAGCATTTTCTTATTGTTGAAATTGCGTGGCAGATTATCCAGCTTATTGAAGGCAGAGCTTCAGCGTATGTCTTTGCTAGTCCTGGATGCAAGAAGTGGGACACCTGCGCACCTGAAGCCATCCTACATGCTGTCGGAGGTAACTTTTGTCCAGTGGTTCTCAGCTGATTCACCTTCAGCTGTGAAAAGTCATGACTCAAATACATTCATTGTTAAAATAGATACAGTATTTTTCACTGCCCCTCCCTTGCACGTATTCCAAACCATCTTGATCTGATCACTCATCTTCAGTCCAATCAGTCAATCCTGTCCGTCTCTCTTGCCAAATGAATTCTGCTTTTATATTTTGCAGGGAAGCTAACGGATGTGCACGGAAACCCGTACCATTACGACGCAGATGTAAAGCACATGAATTCGGCTGGAGTCCTGGCTACTCTGAGAAACCACGAGTACTACACCAGCAGAGTACCACGGTCGGTGCTGGAGGCTCTTCATTAATCCCTGTATGTGACCAAATCCCTGTGTTTGGGTCAGACATACAGTAGTTCCCAAAATGTCTTCATGAAGATTTTATATGACTGATTTTTCTTCTTTTTTTTTTTTTAATAACATCTTTCTATGTTGTTTGTCAAGTAATATTTATTGGCTGTACAACAACACACTACTATTTTTAATACTACTGTGCAATCAACATTTCAAATGTAACCATAAACTTCAGATTATTTTGTGCCATATTAACACGCAAACCGTTTGTGCCATATATTTTACTGAACAAATCTATTATATTGCTATACAAACTGGTGTTTTTGACCAAATAATAAAATATAAGAAGAACTTTTGACTTTTGTTTTCTTGGAACCTGTTCTCCGAACAGAACTAAAAATATAACCAGTCTGATTTTGACTAATGAACCCGGACATGACAGTGGAGTGCGCTGGTGTGGTCCAGTGGTGAATGTGCAGCACACAAAACCATTCTCATAATATCCTATGGACACATCTTTACAAAATACAATACACACTGAAAAACGCCTCAGGGACCAGCGCACTGAGGCATTTTTCAGACCCGGAGGTTTAGTTTAAACCCTTGCTCCTAAATGATGTGCCACGAAATACACAATTAATAATAAACAACTTTGACTTTATGTGGACAGGACAGTGCACATTAATTAAGGCATTTACTTTGTGTAAATGTACAGGAATGAGCCATGGGCTACTTTCCATTCATAGTCCTCGTACATTTAATATCTAGACTGGATTTGAGTGGGAATTGAATGACCATTAAATCAAAGGGGACATAGTTAATTAAACCAGGTGCCCTACCAACTGAGCTACAGCCACATGAAATGAAGAGTCTTTAATGGTAATAAATCTGAACAAAATGTACTGGAAACATACTTAAAGTTGAGTAAAAGTAACTGTTGTCCGATGGTATGTGCCTGTGATTGCGTGGTTAAGATGCAGGGCTATTAAAAGGTTCTACTGACACAGGTTTATGGGATCAAATCCTACCTGTGTGAATGATCTTTGATGATGAACTTGTTTTTATACTTAGTTATGATTTTGAAAATTTCAACTAAACCCCAGTTTCATACAGTTAAGCACCTGCTACATGGGACCCTGCATTCCCAGGGAGGGCCTTCACTGCTGTGAGCATCCTGGTGCAGAGCAGCCAGGGTTTGAACCCAGAACCTTCACATCATCAATCAGTCACTCATCCAGCTGAGCTGCTGACACCCTGAGCTAAACTGTCACCACCACCAGCCTTCACACGGCATTAATCACCCTCCATGTTCACACACTTAGGTTAAAAAAGCATGTGTATGTAACAGTCGGACAGCAACTGTCACCATCCAGGAGTGTTTATGGCATTAATCACACAAATATAACTATGAATATTTATTACTTAGCCCAATGTGGGGATGCAGGGTTTGAACCCACAACCTTCAGCTCACACGTCATCCAAGTGCTCTACCCATTGAGCTAAGACCTTGTCTCAAACTGAAGGCCTTTTATTTCGTAATAAATAAATCATTAATATCATGATTTGATATCTGCTTGGTGTTATCTCGCTTCACTTTACTTTGTCTGTTGACATCAGTCTGCCCAGGGACTGCAGGTGGAAATTAGCACAAGTGCTACAACCTGGTACATCGCATCTCTCCCTTTTGAGGTTAATGGGTATTTTACACTGTCCCTGTTCAAATAAATAGATAAACTAAAGTAAAAAACGTTCATAGCACCTCCTAAATAACTGCAGTCTAGTTTGTGATTTGCTGATTGCCACCATTCAAACCGATCCACACGTTTTTGGTGTTTGTCTTTTTTACTGTCAATAAAACAAATACATATCTCAAGGCAAGCATAGAAAACAGAATCACACAATACAACATACTTTAACTTAAATATGCAGAGGTACATTTTCATAATATCTTGTATCTAAAAGCCTGTTCCTTTCATGTCGACTCTCTTGCTCTTCTTTATAAATGAGCAGATGACCCACGCCACCACAAACCCGACCAGCAGACTCCCCAATGCTGCCACCACTGGGACCCACACGGGCAGGGCGGTGGAGCAGAGGGGCTGGCCCCCTGTGACCGGAGGGGTGGGAGGAGAAATGGTCGTGTCGGAGGTGCTCCCCGAGGTTGCCTGAGACTCAGTGGGAGGTGTGGTCGGGGGGACAGTGACTGGAGGAGCCGGGACACTGTTGGTTTTGGTGAAGATGAAGGGACTGGTCTGTGAAGAGAGTGAGGGGCAAACATTGGGCAAAAACAATCATTATGGAGCTGAAACAATTTAAACGGTGCCCAGCCCTACTCTTTATTCATCATCCCCAGTAACTGTCCAACCATTGTGTGCTCATACCTGCGTGGGACAGTGGATCTTGGAGCGGTTGTAAGTGTAGTCATTGAACGTCGTCTTCCTTCCGACTGGCTCCAGCTGTTTAGCATAGGCACATTGAGATCTCGCTTCTGTAGTTTTATTTTTGAAAGGATTGTTGATTTCAATCTCACCATATTATTCCACAGAGCTATGGCCATCTCTGCCTGCGCCCGCTCACTGAGGTGGAAGCAGTCCAGGGAATAAAAGCTGGTGTCGACCTCTCCCTCCTGGGGGTAGATTTCACTTTAGACAAATAATTATACTTTGTGTTGGTTTTATGGGTAGAAATGCAACTTACTCCAATTTGTGGGATAAAGTAATTCTGTATAAAAGGCTGAAGAACCACAGCAAAGTCGTCTTTCCCGTCATATCGATCCCCAGATATGAGCGACTGCAGTTCTGCCTACAAAACAAAAGAATTTAACTTAATTAACTTCTTTCAGACTAAGAAAGTAAACAAAAGTACAACAACTATCAGACGTATGAGCTAGAGAAAAAGCTTTTACCTGATATTCCAGGTTTATCCGTTTGATCTCTTCTATTTCGGGAGAGTTTGGCGATGGGTTTACAACACAAGGGCAATTTGTCCTGGAGAGAGGGGGGAGAAAATTGAATTAGCAAAATGTAAAAGAAAAAAACACACAATCGGTAAAGGAAGTTTCCACCTTTGCAGCAGTCCACAGCCAAGCGTGTTCCTCTGAACCGTTTTCAAAGGATCTATTTGTGACACTTGTACAACGTTGACCAACACACGAGGGACCTAAAGATATACAAAATACTGATAAAGCTAGACATAAGAGAACATTTTCCATTTTAGGATGGTATTGCTCAATAACTTCCAACGCAACAGATTCCAGTAAAAGTACAATATTGTCTGACTTACACTTTGGTAGAGCTTGTCCAAACCTTGCATCAAGTTGTGGCTGTATTTTTTGGCCGTGAGGTTATACTGTGAAGACCGAAGCCAAAATACAAGGTGAAAAGGACGGGGGGCGCAGGTCGTGAGCATACGGTTTATCACTGGGACTTACTTGGTCTAGACAGTAGTTACAAAGGTCCGTTTCGCCCACAAATACCGTCACAAGCTTCCAATCTTTTTCAAAGTCCACCTCCTGTGGTTCACGACACAAAATACCAGTGTGTTTTTTTTGTTCTCGATGTACATTAGGAGCCATGAATATCAAAATGGCAGACTTACCTTGTTGTTCATGAGGGCGTTCACCAGGGCCTCAACCTGCGCATTCATTTGTCTATAAGGAAAGAGTGAATACATTTATCTGGATGCATCTTTCGGAAGTGGCTTGTTTTAATTGGTATCGTTACATACATGGACCTAGCTCCAGGCTCGGCCATGTTGAAACCTTTCCTCACATCCAGCCGACCGACTGAGGAACCTACTAGTTTGGGGTTGAACTTCTTTAAAATGTCTAAAAAGTGAAATGTAAATAGATTATGTGGATCTGCAGATCTGAAACAGTGATAGTTATAACGTAAACTTGCACAACAGTGAAGGAAAACTCACTGGGCAGTGTGGTCACAGTGTCTAAACTTGCATCTCCTCCAATGCTATAAAGAAACAAACAAAAAATAATGTGTAAAGCAATACATTTCATATTAGAAAAAGGTTTTCAAAAGATAGTCATCTGTACTGGGTGGTTTAACAGGACGTTTCGTCTCTTGTATAAACGACTCTCTCTCTGAGACATTTCTACCTCCTCCAGAAAGAGGCCAAACGTCCTCCCAGCACAGATGACTCTGTCAAATTGGATACTTTATTTTTTTTATCATTATTATTATTTTGCGTTACCTCCATGCCACCCCTCTGTACTTTTTACTCAGGTCAAACAAGTTACTGGCTTTAGCAGCGACTCCGACCTGAGAAAAAGAACAAGAGTGCAATGTGGGTGAAGTGTCTTGCTTAAGGAAACAACATCAACAACACACTGTACAATGCAGACAACTGCAAAAAACTTTCTCCACTTTACCAGGCCATAGCTCTGAGATGATATACATCTTAAGAGCCTGCTTCCAAGTTAAACTGCTCCACACTTAAAGGCCCCATACAAGATTTGTTTACAAACTATGAAGGAGAAAGCAAGTAAATTAAATTGTGGTTGTGTTCAAACTCATTCTTTCCTAACTTGCAAATTCTTCACATGGATGTGTTTTAAGGCACAATTCACAGGGTCACTTTTACAAATTCATATATATATTAAAAAAACACAAAAGAGCGACAAAAAAGTGACAAAAACGCAGCATGAGAAGCAACAGAGAAGCAACAAAAAACGTACCAGAAAAATACCCCCCCCCCAGGTAACCCCAGTGACACACGTCTTGACACGCCTCTGTTGCTTCAATCTTCTCCACTCGATAATAAATCACCTCCCAGCGACTTACTGTGACAGAGTCTCCGAGCGCGGCCACCACCTTGATGTCTGCGGGTCTGAGAGTGTGTACTGCGGAGTACATAAAACACAGATAGTACAGCATTGATGCATTCAGCCACTGTACGGTAGACGAGATAAAACCTGTCTCACCTGATGTGGGCACAGAGTCGGAGGGAGCAAGGTCCACACACGAGAAATTACTGCCCCAGTTCTGAGGAGGAGGAAGAGAAAGCCTGTTGAGATCATCACTTTATAGACTTATGCTCCGTCCACACCAAACTCGTTTTGGCGCCTCCAAAGCGTCAGGTTTACATTTAAAATACATGGAGGACGCGCCTCCGGGGGGCGTCAAGATGTCCCGCAGCGCGTCACGCGCCTCCTCCGCGGCGCGTTTTGAGGTTTTTCGCGCTTGGTGAGCGTTTGACGCGCCTCCAGGGCGTCGAGCGCGGCCGACGCTCGAGTTGGGAAATGTTGAACTTTTTGGCGAAATTCGCGAGCGTCGACCAATCAGGAGCTTTCTCCCCATAGTGACGTACGTTGTAGCTAAGCCACCGGGGCAGATTCTACGCCAGCCCCACAGATGTCAACAAGTCACAAGTTACGGACGTAGCTTCTTTGTGAACCGGAGCTACAGCCGCTCTGGGACTTTTATTTTTTAGAAAGACACATCAGTGCTTCTTTATCTAAACACCAGGATTAAAAGCGGCGGAAGTACCGTTGAAAGCGACTCTCGTGCGAGCGCAGCTCCTGGACCAAATGGTGAAACTCGCCAAACTGAGAAAGCCTTCGGACGATCTCATGAATCCAGACACGGCGCCGACGAGCCCGTAGACGACGTTGTCCGGCTTTATGGAGCAATAAAAGCCAAGCCACTATCTCTATGTCATCCATGTTGATAACTGACAACGGCTCCCAACGCGCTCCACGACGACGCTCTTGACGCGCGTCGAGAGCGTCTTGACGCTTGGTTACGAGCGTCTGACTTGAATGAGCACAGGCGTCCAACAACGGGCGTGACGCGTGTTTTTGACGCCCAAATCGAGTTTGGTGTGGACGGAGCATTATGCTCCATAAGTTAAGTGAAGGACGATAACATGTTCAGACTCGATAAATGCACAACATGCTGCGTGAGCTTAAACACAGAAGAATGAATGCTCTCACAGCGCTGAGTGAGCTGAGCTCCATCTGTGCGTGAAACCAGACCACACAAAAAGAAGCTCAAAAGACTTGATGCCAAGTCTTTCTTCTGCAAGAGCAGTAGAACTACCGCCTCCAGCCTCATCACTCGCCGCTCAATCCACTTCTTTAAAAGGTTTTACTGAAGACCAACAAAAAGTTCACTTCTTGAAGGTCATCAACGACACACAGAGAGATCTCAACGATCTGTATGAAATGAAGACCAAAAGCAACTTTTGCTCTGCTTTGTAAAGCAGCCTACACAGAGATAAAGTGTCAAAGGAAACAAGTCTTCATACATCGATGTTGTAACTGTTCAAATGTTCTTCACATGTAGTATAAATGCAGAGAGACTGGGAGAGATTATTGATGACCTACTTATCTTTGTATCATTCAAGTTTCTGTTTTCTGTGAAAGTTACACATTGTTAGGTTTAGGCCTAGCAATGAAAATTGTGAAAAAGTGTGCCAGCCTTCACTGGAGTCTCATTGGCTCAATTTTTGGTACAGTTATTCAAATGTCAAAAGGAACGACGCAAAATCTGAAAACTTTTACTTATACAATTATATAGTGAACCACCCCAATGGCCACAATATCCTGTATCCCTCAGGCAATATGTAAAAAAGGACAATTGAAGGAGAAAAGGCAGAATACTCAGTGGATACCCACTGTGGCAAAGTGAATGTTGGTGAGATAGCAAGTTAGTGAACTATACTTACACTTACAGAGGTACCTTTCCCAAAATGACTTGAATGTAAATGTGTCAATAGTCAGCCTCATGATAATCGATGCTGTATTTTGATATTATAATATTACAGTAAGATCAAAATGTTTTATTCTTATAAATTGAAATTAATATTTTATTTGGATCACAGCTGCTCCCAAAGCTACTTCCCATGACGTGCAGTTTCCTGGGTATTGCAAATGAAAATACAAGATAATGCAGGGATGTTGGCTTTGCCTATTATTGGCACGTTCTACGTTACTTTGACAGACACATACAATCATTCCCTCACACAGTTCTATTCTTCTTATATTGGGCATTATTAAGTTTTCTGAATAATTGTACTCAATTAATACTTCATAAGTGTATCTTAAAGTGAATTTATAGAAGTGAATTTATTTATTGTGACTAATAATGATAATATAAAAATATTTATTTCTCTAAACCCTGAGTATTTTACAAAGTGCTTCACAGTTTAGTTAAAAAGACCCAATACAGAACAGGCAGATAAAACAGATTGAACAATAAAAACAGAAAAACAGTTCAAGTCTGTAAGTTTAAATGTTTTACAAATGTAATAGCTTGTGTATCATTGACCACGTGGGCCTGTAAATTCATGTAACGTAAATAAACTTAAATAGTAACATATTTTCTAAAGCCCCTCCCTTTGCTGATCAGCAACTAATCAGAATCCCTTGTGCCGTCACTTTGACCAATGAGACGAGGCCTCACAGGTCCAATCAGGAGAAGAAGGAGGCGGTACTTGACTGTTTACCTTTGAAGTTTCTCTCTCCTCATTTTGCAATCTTACAGACCGTCACTTTAAGAGCAAACCCCCAAACATGCAGCTGAACCAACAAACAAATAAAAAGGTCAAAACAGCAGCGTCAGCACAAGTGATTTTCCTGAGGCCAGGGGGCAGAGTTGAGTTCAGGGGCGACCAGTGGAGCTCCCTCTCCAGTGTGGAGGGCTCTGGAGGGGACAGAGCCGCGAGGGGGTCAGAGAATTACAGCGGCGCTAGATCATTTCATCATCAACGTGTGGAGTAAACAGGTTTATAAAACGGTGTGAGATGTGAGTTATCCGGACCGTACACAATCAGAACAAAGAACAGACTTCCACCACAATAATTTGCCAACTCCAAGTTAGAAGATGATCATTTTTAAACGTGAGGGAGGAATCATCTCTTTTCACTTACGGTAACAGGGCCAGGTGTGGGAGGGGGGCCAGCGTACATGTAATCACTGTTATTGTACGTCCTGATGAACGGCGACGCCTGGAGAGAAATCAGTGTTTCATTTGATTTATTAAGTCAGTGATTTCAAACCGAAACACAATGATTCACAGCTAGTCTTGCCTTTGTTGGACATTTGAGCTCGATATCGGCCATGAAGTCCTGTTTGAGAGTTTTATTGCCCAGCGGCTCCAGCTGGAAAAAAAACATAGTTGGAAGATCCTAGTTGAGCACACACACATACTGTATATACAAACAAACAAAAGGAGTACCATGTTGTTCCAGAGAGAGCGGGCCATCTGCGTTTGAGCCCTTTGACTCAAGTGGAAACAGTCAGGGCTGAAGAAGGAACGATCAGGACGACCATCCTGGAGGGAAAAAATATATATAAATATGTAGGAGGTCGGGACAGTTTGGAGAGAAATGTTTTTGGATGATTTACCGGCAGCTTGGGAACAACAATCTCCCTAAAGAAAGGCTGCACCACCACCGTGAAGTCAGAGCGAGTGTCGTAGCGGCCAGACTCCACCAGCTCGTGCAGGGCGGTCTAAAACAACAAAGGTTTCAAGGCAATGTCGTGAGAATATACAAAATACAAAGGTTATACATTCTTTACGCATTTGTACCTGGTAGTCTCTATTGAGAGTCTCCAGTTTGTGCACAGCTTCAGAGCTGTCCTTTGGCAGGATCACACAGGGACAGAGGATACTGCAGAGAATTGAGAATTGCTCAGACCAGCCCGTGTGCACATAAAATACATAATAAAGCTCCTGATCAACCAGGCGCTGGGACAGCAAAAAGACTAAACTCACTTTACGAGCCACGTTGGACATCCCACTGATGCGTCTGCATGCATTTCTCTGAGTGGAGAGATTTGAAGAGGCTCCACCAGGTTCACCAGGGCACGAGGAACCTACAACACGAATGTAACCAGTGACCAAGTGTTTCTCCACATCACATCACAGCACATTACCTCTTTGTGCAGGTAATCCAGTGTTTGTCTGACGTTCTTGATGTAATTGTCCTCTGAGTAGAACAGCTGTCAAATCAACAACACTGGTGTGACTCATTGGATACGATATTGGTCTAATTGATCCGAAATGGTTTTGTACTTACAGAGTTTTTGCAGAAGTCACACAAGTCATTTCCACCGATGAAAACAGTGATCACCTTCCAGTCCTCTGTGAAGTTGATTTTCTAAACAGAAATTCATCTTGAGATATTTTGCCTTCGTTTTTTAATTGTAGAGCATAATGGATTAAGAATTGGGTCTTACCGAATCATTCTTCATCCTTTTCACCAAAGCCTGAGCCTGCGGCATCATATCACTGAACACAGACAGTTCAGTCACATACATGTAATAATGTGAATCCAAGTGAATAAGCAGAGTCCACAGACTGTCTGTTAGCCCCATATTTACAGAGAGAAATGGCATGCACATTTTTGAATGCACCTGTGTTGTTGTAAATATGCAAGGCTGTATAATGAATAATAAATGAACAGGACATTATAGATTAGCGGCAGGTGTAAAAGTGAGACTGACTCGCTCTTGGCCCCCGCCACAGCCTGGTTCAGATAGGCCTCAAGAGTGTCCTGTCTGCCCGTGCCCCGAGAGTAACCCGTCAGACCAGGGTTAAAGTTCTTCAAGATGTCTGCCAACAAAAGAAAAAAAAGAAACAAACAGATGAACTCAAAAACATATCGTAGAGATTTAGCATAAATTGAACCAGGAGGACTATATTTCAAGTTGCATCAGCCACGTCTGCCTCCTCTTCACCACCACAAACAACACTGGCTGATTTAAGCGCTAAGAAGACAGTAATAAAAATAATAATAATGCATAGGTTTTATATAGCGCTTTTCTCGGTCTCCCATCCAAGTATCGACCAAGCCCTTCTCTACTTAGCCTTCAAGATCTGATGGGATTGGGCAGAGCAAAGGCGATATGGCAGTATGAACCTTTGCTAATCTAAATCTTATCTATAATCCTGTGATATCTTACTTGGCAATGTGGTGACACTGGTCAGGTTTGCGTCTCCTCCAATGCTGATAAAAACAAAATCATAAAGTTATTCTTCAAGATTCCATTACAAGCTTTTACAACATCCTTATTACCGTAAATAGTCGATCTCACCTCCAGGACAGACCTCTGTACTGGTTCAGGACGTCCAGAATGTTGTTTGGTTTTGATCCAACTCCATTACCGGCCTGCGAGTGAAATAAAGTTAGGTAATGTTTAACCATATTCCACGGGTTCGCCAAACTACTGTTTAAATTAACCTCTGAACCGAGCCCGTTTTCTCCAAATCTGAAAGCTTCTTAAAAAAAAGTGTCTAAATTAATCATTAAGAGGTTAAAGCCACTCAGAGGAACATTCCAGGTCACACACAAGTCGAGCAACTGTTAAGCTGACATAACAACAAACAAAAACTCACAGTTAGAGAATCTCCCAAGGCGGCAACGACTTTGACATCTCCCGGCCTCAGCTCGTGCACTGAAGAAAGCATCCACAAACTAAATGTTAACAGATTCTCTCGTACACTTTTAAATCATAGAACGAACCATCAAAAAGCACCTCACCTGTCTTCGGCACTGACGGCGAGGGGCTCAGGTCGTCGCAGGGCATCTCCGTCCCTGTGAACTGATCAGAAACCTGCATTAATCCCATTACCACGACGACCACAAAGGATTCTCCGGCTGCCATTTCGACTGACATTTCTCACTGTCTCGAGGAGCGTCGACGGATCATCCCTCTCCTTTAAGTAGGAGTTCGTCGGCGTCCTCAAAAAGGGCCGGAGCTTGAGCACAGAGAGAGTATGAGACGCGAAACCCACGGGGAGCACATACAGCAGTGAGTAATAGCAGTAGCTTAAAGCCATTTGATAGTACAGGCTGTCCCAGGTGCGAAAGGCTGCGTCCAGTCTCTCACCTCAGAGGGACAGGGCAGGCCTGTGATGTCTTGTTTGCGCTGGTCGACTGTAGGCTGTAGCTGTGGCACAAGCAGAACATTGTCTTGGCGCGTGCGATCACAGAGGGACAATGGTGTGTATGTTCTGAGGGATTGTACACATTGTCCGACGAACGTAACTCACAAGATTTGTCCACATTTGAATCAGCAGCTTATCGGGGTAGAGCGAGTCAGAAAGAGGCCCTCCGCTCTGATAAAGGGAGAACAATTATTTACAACATCGCGGGAGAGATAATATGAGTTTAGTTCAAACAAGAAGAAACAGAGCGACTTGCTGCTCGGGAGATTGCCTGTGTTTTGTGTTGACTTTGAAAATGTATCTAGTTTCTCTGGTTTAATATGTGTTTCGGGTCTTCATTGTTTGGAGACATTTTCCATGTTTTTGTGCCACTTCAATTTCAGATTTAGAAGAGCATGAAGATGGTGCAAAGAGTAGTACTTTCCACTGTCATTATTGGGGCTGGGTACAAAATGTTTCGACAGCTTGGTTTACTTGGTTTATCGATACCTATACGAAACTCATGCCCTGAAGAAGACCGTGCCAGGTCGAAACGCGTTGGCGTCCCCTGATCAATAAAGGACTTTTAACTTTATCAGAGTGCCTCGGATATTGCGTTTTTTTCGTTCCTACCTGTACAAAAATGTTGGATGATTGCAACATTTACAGAGAGTCTAAAGGCTTTATGGACAGGCCAACACACTGATCCTGATCTGCAGGTTTGGAATGTGCTCACAACCTGTTAAGATCGACTTTTTAAGGCTAAACCAATAGGCGAGGAACGCTTCTCTTTGGTCCTCATGACGAGGAGTTGACACTGCTCTAATACCGCCCCCTGGTGACCAGGGGCAACTCCAAAAGACACTTGGTAAACAGGATTCTTATGTGGCTTTGGGCCTCGTTGAAACTGCTTTAAAGCCTGGCTCCAAAGAGTTTTTCTTTTTCTACAAGTTACTATGACCCATGTGACAACGCTGGGGTAGGTGTCATATTTTTAACTACGCTGGTTTTTGTGTATTAGAAATAAAAAGTGGAAGCCTAAATCTATGACTGACATGCTCTGTGGAGGCTCATAGCTGGTCCGCCCACCCTTTTTGCCCTTTAAAGAACAGGCTTCATAGGAGGAGATTGAGCAGCCATGTTAATTTCACAGACCACCTGGGATCGTTACTGTGAATGGGGCTGAATGAGACTCTATTATTTAGATCTATGGGCAAAGCTATGTACTGTATGTCGCCTTCCTGCGAGGCGTTACAAAAAGAGCAGTATGTAAAGGCTTACTGTAGGACGCTGCTGAGGGAGAAAAGTAAACCACGTAAAACAAAATGTGCACCAAACTTTCACTACAAAATAACCTACAAAATAAAGAGCCTGTTTTTTTGCAATATGCTATTTTTGTACCATCCATCATTCAGGTCACAAAAACAGGCTGTTTTGATTATTTTCAAGCATAGGGAAATATAAAAGTTTCAAATGTTTAATCTACTCACCGCTGCAGACAGACTCTCTCTAACCAGCGGTGAATCCTGGAAAACCGCAGTGAAATCCTCTCTGTCTTTGTTAAACCAATTCCTTTCCTGCAGCCGTTCCCTCAGGGATCTCTGTGCACGAAACACACACTCTTAATTATGACGCCTCATGTTTTGTAACATCAACGTACCGATACCGAACCTGTAAAGCAAACGTCTGCAGAGCTCGCAAAAGCTTGGCCTCTCCTTCACCGGCTGCTCCTGGACAGAAACACCTCCTGCGGAAAAGGTTACAAGTTTAAACAGTAAGAAATTATAGCATTTTCTTGATTTTATGCACTTGGGCTGACCTGTTCTGGTGACTGGTTCGTTCCCCGTCCCACAATGCAACACTGACAATAGTCTTCGTAAGCTAAACACAAGACACTGTTGGTGATGTGAAAACAGATCAAATATAGGATTAAGCAAATACCTGGGACTGAAGAGTTTGTAGCGCTTCATCCACCGCTTTCACCATTTCATCGACAGCAGCAGTGACCTATAGGGACAGAATAATGTGGATTATGCAGTCATGTGTCTAAAGCAAAGCCTAAACCTTGTTTCCAACACAAATGGCATGGGCAGATTTTAAAGTTACCTGCTGTTGTTCACAGGCACAGAGCTGATCCACCGGGACAAAGAGCAGCACTAGTTTCCAGGAATCCTGCCATAACACAAACCTTATTTATGAAAAGTAATATATAGTTATGTTGAGTAAATAAAGACATAACCATTTACCTGTTTGTGCTGGAGCTGGAGGGAAACTTCCTGTGCCTGCTCTGCCAGTGAACTGCAAACAGACGTGCGGTAATGATATAGTACACAGTCTCCTACTCATGGTTTAACTGCACTTTACCTGTCTGAGAACAGCAGAGCAGCAGTTGGATCGGAGAATGGGCCAAGCAGAGAGGGACTGAACAAACTCATCAGCTCTGAGACAGAAAAACATGACAAACGTGAGTGCATTCATGATTTTATGCAATTCTATACTCATCTATTATTCCACATACATTTCTATTTTAAACACATGTTGCTCTTTATTTCATAACATTTAGATGATTAGAAGCAATGTGCCCGTTAATAACGCCTTACATTTGTCTCGCTGTCGTGACTGTGGTCATTATTCATGCACTCCCTACTCTGTGGTGATTAGCTGTTATTGTAGCCACAGCTGCTCAAGAGGAGGCTGCACTTTAATCACCTTGCCTCAGCGACTCAGATGCATCAATTATTGATTCTATGTATTCAGATCTATCTATCTATCTATCTATCTATCTATCTATCTATCTATCTATCTATCTATCTATCTATCTATCTATCTATCTATCTATCTATCTATCTATCAATCTATCTATGTATGTATCTATCTATCTATCTATCTATCTATCTATCTATCTATGTATGTATCTATCTATCTATCTATCTATCTGTCCGTCCGTCCGTCCGTCCGTCCGTCCATCCGTCCATCATCCATCCATCCGTCCATCCGTCCATCCGTCCATCCGTCCATCCGTCCATCATCCATCCATCCGTCCATCCGTCCATCCGTCCATCCGTCCATCCGTCCATCCGTCCATCCATCCATCCATCCATCCATCCATCCATCCATCCATCCATCCATCCATCCATCCACCTAAACAGTGTCTGCTTAAACTAATACCACATTCACAGGACAGGGAGAAATAAGTGAGTACACCCTTAGATTCAATAGCTGGTTAACCCTCCTTTGGCAGCAAAAACCTCAACCTTCAACTTCAATAACTCACTTTTTTCATCCATCCATCCATCCATCCATCCATCCATCCATCCATCCATCCATCTAAAAAGACGATCACGGAAAACTCCTGTGGAACCAGACACTACATTGCAGTTTTGATAATAAATATAACGTGGGATCAACAGAACTCACTCTCACTGTGAATCACGCGTCATAGACAACTATCTTTGACATTCCACTAATACAGATGATGCAGGGTAACGACAAAGAAACTTGGCATAGTTTCATTTGCGTGTCAACTTTCATGTCGACGACAGATTCATTCTCATTGTCAGTTTTAGTAAGACTGAATAAACATGCACTAAAGGGGAATAAACATGCACTAATGGGGAAGAAACATGCACTGAAGGGAAAATGAACGAGGCCATAAATGTGTATGATTTACCTTGGAGTCTTGATAAGACACTGGAGAGTTCTGGGCTGTAGAGAATGTGGTAATAACAGTCAATTGCCTCATGTCGCCTGTTTATATTAATAATAGTTTAATGAATAGAAAATACCTTTGTGAGTCGTGACCAATGGAAGACAGCACAGCCACATCTGAGGGGCGCACACTGTGGACTGAATGAGGAGACAGGGGAAAATTAGCATGTTTTTTTTTTTGGTTAATTTTCTTATTGTCTGACTATCTACAGTTGAAGTGATCTAGGCGGAGTGATTTTCAAAATGAAAACCAGAACTAAAAAAATCAAAGCACTAAGACAATTCACCTGTTTCTGGGGGAGACGGGGAGGTAAACATCTGCTCACAGGGAAAGGCAGTCACTAGAAAAATCATGATAAATAACACCACATCAGAATATTCAAGAGGAAAAGCTTCAACTATGTGCAGATAACTAATAAACAACATAACAACCTGATCAAGAATATTCTTTAAGAGGTGCCTGAGCTTATGCAACTTGACCAGTGGTGAAAGTACCAAACTAACAGTAGTAAAAGTTGAGAATAATGCATTTTGTATATCAATTAAGTGACTTTTCAAATATTGTAAGTACTTTCTTCCACTACATTTGTAACTGATTTAACAGTAAAATTATTTAATCTCTATTTTTGCAATAATAACTACAGTGAAGTTGTTCTGAGCAGAAACATTACAATAATAAGAGTTACATAAATACAGTATAACAGACATTTAACTCTTGACTAATTCTCAAAAGCTGTGTCAAAACATCTACTTTTTCAAATATATTTAAAAATGTGACATCTGGTGCTATAACTTGTACTTAAGTAAATGTAAAATGTAAAATCCCAGCATATGGCTACAGTAAACAAACAGTCAAAAGTACAATCACGACCAATGCAACACGATAGACAAGCACAAATGTAAAACCTGCAGTCCACGACAGCCCCAGGATGGAGACCAAAGCCAGGCGGAGAACCATCCTTGTCCCGGCCATAGTAAGTCCTTTTGGGTCTATAACCTAAGCCTCGGCCCTATGGTCTTGTCATTATCTTCCTAAGTGATGCTCAGATATACTGTGTGCATTGAACCTGTCATAAAGGTGCTCAGGGGGAGGGATTGAGCCTTTGTTCAAAGGTGTCACAGTAAACCTGGCACCTGACTGATAGTGAAAGTCTATTATTGATAAATGACAGTTGATATGAGCAAGCTCTGTTTAGTGTCACTTAATTAATAAATAATCTCAACGGTGCAGAAACAAAGTGGTTAGCGCTCTGGCCTCACAGCATGAAGTACATCGATTTGACTCTTCAGCAGTTGTGAGCATATATATCCTCATCAACGACATTAAAGGTGCACTATGTAACTTTGTATGTGAAAAAAAAACCTTGATATTTGTGCATATTTGACCTTTTAGTGACTCAGTGTTGTTATAGGTGCAACATGGCACCTTTGCTTTCCCTCACAGTGGCTTTTAAGACGCTACAGGATCCATTGTTTTTCGGGGTTCGTACCAGAAACTCCAAAACAATTGATTCTGGAGCATCGTAGAGGCCACTGTGAGGGAGCGCAAAGGTGCCATGCTGCACCCATAACAACACTGAGTCACTAAAAGGTCAAATATGCACATATGTCAAGAGTTTTTTTTCCACATAAAAAGTGACATAGTGCATCTTTAACATCATTATTATCTATTAACTATTAACCATCTATTGCATGTTATGTATGCTGTCTGACGCGACCTTTTAAATGACAAGCGGAGACCTGTGATTGGCTGTTAACCACATCGGATCAGGCAGTGGGAGGAGTAAAAATAAAAGTGTGTAATACTAATATGAGCAGCTGGAAGAGAGAGAGTCAGAGAATACAAGAGAATGGATGTACAGTGTGACGATATGCTTCAAAGCTTCCACAGCTGGACATTACTTTATCTCAAGGTTTTGTGACGATAACACGAAAAAGATAAAGAAATGTAGGGCATGTTAGTTTATTAAAGCTCTGGCAGTTACTTTACATAATGATGAAACACTATTCACTATCTGTCGTCTGATACAGAGTTGAGAGATGGTCAGGAGAGGGTTTGAAACACTACCTTCTTACTGCCCAAGGTTCTGATAACACTAGCACCATGGTTGTCCTTGTCCTGAGGCTCTGGTTGAAGGATGAGTACAATTTGAGGGACATATTTTATAAGAAATTACAACGTACAAGTCATAGTAAGAGCATTTTGCATTTGGTAACAAAGTACTACAAAGAATAATATTGTACGTGTTAGTACATATCACACATAAAACAACCAGGAAGTACCTCGTTTCGATGCTTTTTTTTTGCGTTTTAAATAGCCTTCACTTCGGCATTAATCTATGAGCATCATGTTGACAATAGCCCTGCTGCTAAATTGTCTTTGAAAAACGTGTTCTTCCTCTCTGTTGCCTGCTGAGGGGGCTAGACACCTCATCTTAACATTTCAAAGGAAATGAAATAAAAGATTGAACGTTTTCAGAGGAAAGCTTCTGACAGTGTAGGTGTCCTGATCCTACATTATCAAGTTATTATTTTGTTTCATCATTATTATCAGATTTGGAGTTGTACCGATCAGATTGTCCTGAGATTGACCTTGTTGATTACAGTAGCAGTGATATCAGGTTATACCACCGCTGCCTGTGTGTTATCTCATCCACAAGGACGTTAAACACCAGATGAATCTCCAGAGTTGATCTAATTCACCTGACGAAGCTTCGAGCAAGGATTTGCAGCTTGGTACGGCCTGTCCGTGTCTGCAGGAACAATTCATCTTTTGGTTTTGAATTAAAAAGAACAAAAAAGGCAATTACCTTTCATTTGGTGTAGTCGATCAATGTAGTCAGGCAGAGATAGGCAAGTCTTTTGGTAATGGGATTTTTTCTCTCTCAAATAACTAGCACCACTTTCTCCAAATCCCAATGCAGTAGGCCTACATCATATATGACCTAACAGAAGGTTTGGGAAGCTGTGATCCAGGAAATAGGCAGCATTTTCAGCCTTTACATAGTATTTTATGGTATTTGATCTTCGATGTGTGTGATAATATTACCCACAATTATCAGAGGGGCAGAGGGTCTTTGCTGGAGAGCCACATCTTGCCACAAAGGAGAAACCAAACCAATTCTCTTGAGATCTTGAGAGGGTCTCCTCCACCCTATGGATGGCCTATCCAGGTTCTCTAGTTGCACACAAAGCCAAATTACTTTACATTATTTATTTATTTTCCTGTGGGAGAATAATAAGGTCTAAAATAACTTACACTGTATAGTCATTAATGAACTTCAGAGATTGTATCATCATGACTTGGTGTAGTGAGAGAGCAGGAAAGGCATATAGCTGTTCCCTATAATGACCAATGGACTGTCAATGGTAATGACGGAGAAAGTAAGATAGTAATAATGATGCAGTTTAGAAAATCTGAGCTTTTTCTAGTCGAAATAAATATAATTGCCAGAGATTGTCAAATATTAACCCATCAACAGCCTTATTGTCCATAGCGGTCCCTTCATTTTGGCTTCACTTCATACAGTCGCAGAGGCCAGTAGCAAAAATTGAGGTAAAAAGTATCCGTAAACCCCGGCCATGTTATCACATAAAGCACACAGGTGAACAATGACGCCAAAAAGCATTGCCCTCTAGCGGCAGTCTTTTAAAACTACATAAACAATGAGAGCACGACCGGATGTAAAAGTGTGAATCCACCTTTCAAAATAATCACGCACATATATTTAGCCATGCAAAAGAAAACTATCATTTGCAAATTTGCTAATTTTCGATATTCTTTTTACACATCATACAAATGATTTGGATATCAATTAATTAATTAAAAATACTGACAAAGAGATCCTCACTTTTAGGTTAGTAGTGATATTTATTTTGAAAAGCTTAAGCGGAAGAGAGTGCTTTGACCGTGCTTGCCTAGTCTTTCGTTGGGGTTGAGTTTATCAACAACATCGCGTCAGTAGTTAGTAAAAAAAAAGACGGCTGTGTCTTTTAAAGAGCAAAAGCTTTGGGGCAAAAAGCCTTTAGTTCTTGTTGACTGTTTTCTGAGGCAAACAAAGCTGCGTGGAGGTGAGGCATCTGGTTTGCTAAAGGTTGTTATTGGTCAGTGAGTGTGAGCTAGCAGCTAAACAACAAATAACTAGTCACGTTTCATGTTTCTTTCTTTTATACACAATTGTTTTACGCCACAATGAGCCTTACGTACTACCGAACATGTACACGTCAGCCATAGAAAATACTAATCACCTGAACACAAACAGATGGTGTCTTGTAAATTAAATCTTCTGTTGAATTTGTTTGTTCAAAGACACCCAACCTCCCACATTTACGACATTTGTGTTCGGCTTTTGGCTCTTGTGATTCAGTCCTCTCTTGTCCTAAACAATCTTATCAAGTCTAACATGAGAAACAATGTGAACAATGTGCAGTTTAGTGTTGCTATTGACAACAAAGTGATTTAAGTGAATATGCAATACTCCCTTTAACAACATGACCTCATATGTATTTTTATTTTTGTTACACAGGGCAATGGGGCGCATCTTCTTGGATCACATTGGTGGGACTCGCCTTTTCTCCTGTGCAAACTGTGACACTATTTTGACAAATAGAGCTGAACTCATCTCCACACGCTTCACAGGGGCCACTGGTCGAGCTTTCCTGTTCAACAAGGTAAAGCCCACAGATAAGAGACAGGACTTCACTGATCTCACAATGGAGGAATGAACTTGTTACACCAACTCTCAAGAACACTCAGGTCAGGGGGTGTAAATAATGGGGGATAAATGTGCAATCGAACAAGAACAGGACGACGTGCAAACAAGTATTTCTATATCCCAATCATTATCATCTATTACCAAGCACCTTTATGTAACAGGGGCACAGCCAAGTACAAAATAGAACCTTTCTTTTTAGATTGTAAGAAATACTTAGTTTGGGCTCAGTGGTTCTATTTGATCTTCAATGAAGGTACTTGAGTCCATCTTCTGTACTCTGTAGTTGAAGTCTTGAACGTTTCGCCTCTCATCCTCAAATAGAATAGGCCTTCTATTTTAGGCCTATTACAAAGGCAAGTGATGGTAGGAGAGGAAGAAAGACTACTTACTTACTTAATTACTGCTTACTGGCCAAGGTTCTCCCTGATAACACTAGCAACCTGGTTATCCTCCAGTTGAAGGTAAATTTATTCTCAGGGAAAATTTTCCAATGGGCACTATAAAGTAATACATTTGAAAACATCTATATCCTTGATTGACACGCCTAACAAACTTGTCTATTGCCTCGGCCTTTGCCTCCAGGTGGTGAATCTGCAGCACAGCGAGGTGCAGGACAGGGTCATGCTCACAGGGAGACACATGGTGCGCGACGTCAGCTGCAAAAACTGCAACAGCAAACTGGGCTGGATGTACGAGTTCGCCACGGAGGAGAGCCAGCGCTACAAAGAGGGCCGCGTCATCCTGGAAAGGGCGCTCGTGAGGGAGAGCGAGGGCTTCGAGCATGTACCGTCTGACAGCTCTTGAGAGTGGAAGATTGAAACTAGTTTTAAATGCAGTGTTAAGCCCATGCCTTCCCCACCAGAGCGATGCATGGGCCTATGTTGACAGTGTGCTTGGGTTGCACAATATGAGTAAAAAAGAGACTGACATTGTTGAATTTATTTTAAATAATGAGTGATTTCGAGTGAGATATTAAGTTCATCTCATTAAAACAAAAACAAAAAACACGCTAATGTGAGCTACTTTAAAATATGTGCTTAATTGGTAATGTAAAATTCTCACATAAAGGATTGTATTGTAAATATGTAAAGTAATGTCAGAGAAAAAAGACCATAGAACATAACACACATTGTGCAGCCCTAAAGCCCTACAGACACTATGCTAATATCAAAGACTGTCCCATTTGTTTGGGTCAAGTCTGTCTCTATACCGGTACTCCGATGGTTGTAAAATGTGGACAAATGAGGTTATTTTCATAAGAGCTTAAACCCTTGTGATCAACTAGAGCGAGGATGTCATTTGTTGGTATCAAAATGAAGAAGAATTGCTTGTCGGGGTTGGAATGCGACAAGTGATTAGAAGAACACAGGTAATTCCACAAACATATATGTTGAACATTTTATTTAAAGTTCTTTTTATTTCAAAATTTTCAATGCTGTTCCAGTGTAAGTTTTATATTTATTAATCATCTCATGTTGATTCTCATTTTCCTGCTTTGTTTAGGTTATTTACAGTGATTGAAAAGTGTATTTCATTTCTGCCAAAAATAAAGTTGAAATGAACTCATTACTTTTGCAGTGTGAGGTTATTCAGTTGTGTCCTATCCAGAGCTGTACGAAATGTCAGTGTTGGAAATGTAGAACCATTTTTTGGTTGTGCTTTAATACATTTACGAAAGGCATTTTAAAAAAAAATCTTGTTCTTCACATAGTCTGTTATCTCTCATTTTGAGAGCTATCTGACTTTGACTCGGAAAAAACTATTCCCTGTTAGTCGATTACTCTTTAGAACAACTGTATTAAAATGGGCATAATATCCAACAAATGACCATAACCATAACTGTCGGTAATGGACACTTTACAGCCGGTGAGTGTCGTGTTCATGTCTATGCTCTCCACCGGCATCTCCCCAGTCATTCATCAAACGCACCTTTTACGTTTGTCGCGGTGCATTGTGGGTGGCGTAGTTCGCTCGATGAAATCCAGATGTAGCTCATGCTACGCCTCAGCAAGGGTCTGGTGGTCAGACGACATTCCTCACCATTGTGAACAATCTTTAAACAGTGGAGCTACATGTCATGTTACCCTCACAAGATATCTAACCCAGAGAACATCCGCACTGACGCAAAAACAGCAATAATGGCGGGTGAGTTTGTCATTTTAATGGTTAGCCGCATCTCCTACTAGCCTCTTCTGAATGATATCATATTGGTCAAGCGAAATGACATTTTCCTATTACAGTTTGTGGCTGCTTTCCTGAATGTACAAACGGTTTAGCATATATATCAAAGACTATACTCTATAATATTATCCCCTTATTCTAGATGTGTATATGCAGCAGCAGTTGTAGGTTAGGCTATGTCCACAGTGTTCAATAACCGATATCCCTGTCTGTCTGTGGTAGAAACTGTGAGTGTGGGGTTCAAGCTGTACTGCCTGACTGTGATGACACTGGTGGCAGCTACATACACAGTGGCTTTGCGGTACACCAGGACCATCTCATCCGGAGACTTGTACTTCTCCACGACAGCAGTGTGCATAACCGAGGTCATCAAACTAATCCTGAGCCTGGGAATGCTCTCAAAGTAAGTCCACCTCACTGTCAATGGCTAGACTCTTGGATTGGCGTTTGCCATCTAGTGCAAAGTTCTCAAATAGGTCGATACTTTGCACTGGCTTAACGTGATGCATTGGAACAGGCTTTCTGGCTTAGAAACCTGGTAAAACTGGCTTTATTTTGATGTGGTTCTAAAGAATGTACCCTAGAAATTGTGTGAAGGAAAGGTAAAGTGCAAGAGGAACTCTTTAAAATCTCATTTGTCGAAAGAGAGATTCTGTCACCTGAACGTGGGAGGAGTAGCCCAAATATTTACTTACTGTTACTTCAAACAAATTAATCCTCAAGCAAAAGTAGCGAGAAGGGTGTGCTAAAACTACTCTTGAGTAAGAAATGTAACCCACCTCTGCATTTTAGTGAAGACATTCAGTAATCATGGTCAAGAAATCAGCCTTAATGAGAAAATAAAACAATCACAAACATTACCTGCTTTTGTCCATTCATAAGCTGATGCCTGATGATACATATTCTGCATTGCAGGGAAACCGGGAGTCTCAACAGGTTAAAAAATGCCCTTGTGGAGCACATCTTTTTAAGCCCTAAAGAGTTGCTAAAACTAAGCGTCCCCTCCGTGGTATACGCCATACAGAACAACATGGCCTTTCTGGCGCTCAGTAACCTGGACGCAGCAGTATATCAGGTATTGCTTAATGTTTTTTGCTAAAGCGTGCCTGGTCTGACCTGGTTCTTCATTGATGCACCAGGTGACTTACCAGCTGAAGATCCCGTGCACGGCGCTGTGTACGGTGCTGATGCTGAACCGCTCCCTGAGCCGCCTCCAGTGGGGATCGGTGTTCATGCTCTGTTTGGGTGTAACTCTGGTGCAGTGGAAGCCGGCAGAAGCCACGAAGGTTCAGGTGAGGCGGGGCGCAACGAGGAAATTCAAAATGAATGCGTGAGAAATGCCTCTTGGTGTATTTACTGTCAGCATTACGTGTCTGTTTTCCATATGGTCCAATTTTCTCTCCCAAGGTGTAGAAATAAATAAATAAGTACATTTGAAAGATTATTACTAGTTTTTGCTTCAGAAATAATAGTAAAAATGCAAAACTATACTTGTAAAAAAGGACTGTAAGAATTGTGACAGTGTGTTCAATGCTCTGTCTGATTCTCTATGCAAACAAGAACTCACACACTCAGACAAAGCATGTTTATTTATAAAGCGTATTTCTACACAAGGCAACTCGGTGCGCCTCACAGCTTCCATCAGTGATTCTCAAACACAACACACTAAGCCCCACCTCATACAGTATTTGACTTTCAAGGTAATGCCAGGCCTAGACAAACATCAGTTTAGGACTAAACCAGTTCTGAAGTTGTCTAAAGTCAGAAGAGGCTCATCTGAAGCTGCAAAAGGCCAAGCCCAGGATAATAAAAGTGCTGTTGTAAAATCTTAATCCACAGCCAATACCACTTTCCATTGAAACACTTCTACATTTTATTGCACTGCAGTAGTTGTAGAATGTGTAGTTGTTGTAGCAATACTTCCACTTTGGTGAATTTGTACTTGCTTCGAATGCCATTAGTGTCAGTCCCACACATCTAATGATTTATGCATCGTCTTTTTCAGATTGAACAAAACCCATTACTCGGATTCATGGCCATTGCTATTGCTGTCCTGTGCTCCGGGTTCGCTGGTACGTTTGACTCCATAGTTTTATGTACAGTATCTATACTGTATGAGTTACATCAGTGTTTCCCAACTTGGGGTACGAGGACTTCAGGAGGTACTAAAAGAATAAGGTGAACTGTATTTCAGTATCATTTTAAAGGATGTTATTTTACATGATAATTTTCAGTAAAAGGTTTGAATCCTGACACATTGTGTGCCAAAAAGTATATCTATATATATTTTTTAATTACTTTTTTTTAATTTTAATGGCTTCAAAGGCTCAACTGGCGCATGTTTCATTAAACACGTGATATCTGTTTCTAAAAAAAAAAGTGATTTTGATCAAAACTAGCCTCTGTTTACCTTAGTATTTCTCAGGAACCGAGCTCATAGAATAAAACTGTTTCCACCTACAGAGGGCTTAGAGTCTCCCCTTTCAAACGAGCCATAGCATGTGTCCATAGCTATAACACAGAATACGCCGTGGTCCTACAAATATCGTGAAAAATGGTCTGGATTGTTGGCACTCTACAGCTAAATCCCCAAAACAGTGACTCAATAAGTCCTTTTCCTTTATTTTGAAAACGATGCACAAATAAATGCCAATAAATCTGAGTTTAGAGGATAGTTTTCTAAATGAATGACTTCAGTCTCCAGGCAAGGGGTACTTGGTAGAAATGAAACACTCAAGGGGCACGACAAAACACACACGACAAAAAATGTTGGGAACCACTAAGTTACATCACTGTCTTGTCTATTGCGTCATTTTATTATGATTAACTCATCCCAGCTCATAAACGGTCTTCTTTTAGGAGTGTACTTTGAGAAGGTGCTAAAAAGCTCCGACACCTCTCTGTGGGTGAGGAACATCCAGATGTACATCTCTGGGATTGTGGTCACACTCCTCGGCGTGTTCATGACCGACGGGGACAAAGTCCTGGAGAAGGGCTTCTTCTTTGGATACACGCCGTGGGTCTGCTTTGTCGTATGTAAGTACAGTGCATGTGCTGGTCATTCAGACACTTTCTCTAGATGTTGTTAGTTGTTGAGCCAAAGTACTTTATTATTGAGCACTGATATTAGTAAATTGTGTTTCCAGTGCTGGCCAGTGTGGGGGGACTGTACACCTCTATAGTGGTGAAGTACACAGACAACATCATGAAGGGGTTCTCCGCCGCAGCGGCCATCGTCCTCTCCACTGTGGCCTCGGTCGTACTCTTCGGACTCCAGATAAGTACGTACATACAGGTCACTCAGGAGGGGGTCATGTTAAAATGCTGATTTGGTGGTGGTGGAATAATCACGGGTCTGATCACCAAAGATGATTTTTCATGTGTTGGTTCTTCTGAAATAACATTGTATAATAATCTAAACAAGAATACTGGACCCTACACATATGGAATTGTGGAATTATAGTGAATACAAAAGCAAGAAAGCCAGTGTTTGGATGCCCTGGAGGTGACTTGTGTTTCAGAGTTTGTTTGAATAGATTGGTGTAGAGTTACTCACCGGTCTTGTTTTGCTGTGGGGCTAAGATCAAGCTACAGCTGAGAGAAAGGACTTTCAAAAGATTACTTTCTAGGGCTGGGACAATACACTTGTCATGATCCCATACGTATCAGGATTGTTAGGGGCGAATTTGATATGTATTGTCAGTAATTATGACAAAATGTGTACAATAGACAAAAGTCATGTGTTGTGCTGTATAACTGTACTACATTTTAACAATGTATCATGCAATGCAATGGATTTTACTGATGCTTTGTAACTGCTTTCCTAAGGAGATATAGTTTTATTCTGGAAGCGAAAACCGACTGGAAATAGCTACTGCAAATAAGCACTTTGAACATTTTAGTTCAGTAATAAGATAACAGAATATGATTCCGACTCGCCAAAACAGGCGAGTATTGGGTTAAATGATGAATATAAGGTTATTTCTGCTTTTAGGAGTGTTTTACTGTATTTGCTCGACCATCTTCTGAGCGTGGATTGGTTCAGTTTTGGCCGTGATCAAGGGTCTCCAATCTTTGCCAATGTTGCCACCTAAAAGTAACTCTCAAGGCAGAGAGCTATGTTTGCTACAAAGTCACTTGTGTAGCTATGCTGTACTACAAGAAAATAAAACGTTCTGTACAGGGCCTGTGCCATTTGGAGACGACAGGGAATGACGATGTCAGAGCCTGGCAACAAAAGCTAAATCAGTGTCAATGTTAAGTCATGAAATGCTGTTTAGCCTACAGTGTAGCGGCTTCTGTTTAAGTGGAGACCATTGTAGGTCACTTTATCAGAGTCACAATAACTCCTAAACCAAAAGGGAAATTCTTTTGGAAACAGACGAAAAAAGGCTGAAAATACAACTCTTAATGCTTACACTTCACTTACATTCATAGTAACAATGTTTCTCTCTTTTGCAGCCATCACTTTTGCCTCCGGTGCTCTCCTTGTCTGCGTGTCCATTTACTTGTACGGACTCCCAAAACTGGACACAAGCAAAGTGCCTCGGCAAGAAGAAGCCGACAGAGAGCTCAAAGCAAAACTTATCTCTGTCTAACCTCCACAAAGAGACAAACTGTCCTGACCGCCGAACCTGGAGACTGAGGTGCCTCCCCCTCGATGGTTTTGGATGCAAATAAACATATGACTGAAGAGTCACCACTGCTTTGGGTCTTTCAAACGAAAGAAGCTAAGTATTTTCTACTATTCATGATCACTGACCTACATGTACCTTACATTTTTACACATAGCATCCTATGTGCACTGCATACAGTATTTTAGTCGGCTTTTTCACATAGATACAATAAAATTGACAATTCGGCATATTGAGGCTATAAGCAGACAGCAGGCAGCTAAACCAAGCCCAAATAGTAGCGACAATACTAACGGACGTTTAAACTGGAACAATGCTACACTTGGACTAAACTAAACCAGGTCAAGAAATGCCATCGCACTGATAAACCTAAAATGAGATTGTCTGAGTTGTTGTGCTTTATAGCCAATAGCAGCACAAAGCAGGAGAAGCAGCACCAGAAAACTGTTGTTTTTTTATACTCCCCATAGAAGTCTTCTCATCCCACGAAAGTGAATTCTTTAGAAATGTGCCACAAAACAAATAGTCTGTGATTGGTCTCATGTTTGGCCAACAGTCTTCCTCCTGTAGCCCCAGTGACAGCAGCTCATGTTAGATACATGCCCCTCCAGGAGCTGCAACTGTCAGTCAAAGCTTTTTCCCCTTTTATGTTTAGGCAGCCAATGACCATTCAACTAGTGGCTGTTAGAACACCGCCCCTTTTTAAAAACTGACTTTCAAATCAGAGCCAGCTTTTCCAATGAAGAATGAGCGACCATCTCCCATCCCCTATGAGGCTGGCGTCTGGAAAGCAACTACCAGAAATACATAGGAGAGGGGTGCAATACGAGCAACCAGAGCAGTATTGTTAAAATTAATTTAACTCAATTTAACTCAATACAGTGATATCGCAGCAGCAAACAGCTCTGACACACCTGTGTGTAATTGGCTCACACACTTCAGCTGCGTCTCAAACTCCAAATCAAGCTGCGTGAAGCTGAGTGCGCTGCCAGGCATCTGAAGTGATGGGAGATCACAGTAGTTAACCTATATCCTTATATTAAACAGTTTTTATGTCATTTATCTGCATTTGTAAAATAAGATATCATTTATTAGGCAATTTTTGAAGGAAACTTGAGAAGGTCCTCTTTTGTAGTCAATGAGGAGCTGCTACTCTTACGGTAACTTAAGACAAACTTGTTTTGTCAAATTCACAATATTTTTACTTTAATATGCTGGCTTGTGTAGATCTTGGTGCTATACACTTGTCACTATGTGTTGGCTTCTCTGGTCTTCATCCAGTATAATATTTGAACAGTTGTTGCCAGTCACTGTCCATGGTAAAAACACGGAAGAGGAAGTCCAGTGTCGTGTGTCTCTTCTGTGCATATTAAGCCCATACAGAAATATAGAGACTGTAATGCTCCCACCAAAATGGTTCATCTCTAAAATGTCATGGCCTGTGAAATTGGCAAACGTTTGGAACATTTGGGGGGAATGTTTTGTGCTGACATTGGATTGTGCGCACACTGAGGGCAGTCTTTTCGAGCCTCGTCTTTAGCCTTCAGTTGTTCTGGAGAGCCGTAGGAACTGGACCGTGCCTCTGCATCCTTCATGTTGGGATATCGCAGCTTCATGGAAATGTAAACATCTCTGCTCCTTGGACTGGAGCCTTATGATTGTACATATCTGATGCACAGACTCCAAGTCTGTGTGTGTGTATGTGCCTCAGTCCTGTCCACGCTCACAAGTCAATTTCCCATTCATTTCTCCCATAGACGTAGCTATTCTTACTATCATAAAAACATTTTAATTAGAAGATGCATCCGAAATGTTATGAACCAAAACGTTAGCATTTTGCCATATTTAAATTTTTTAGTCTATGGGAAAAATAAATGGCTGGACGGGTCTGTTGTTCTATTGTCTCACGTGTCTTGTACTTTTTAAACAGCTTTTGATTTAAAGCTTGTAAATCTTTAAACTGAAAACATATGAAGTTGGTTATTTTAATTAAAAAGTTATGTTTTATTTACACATAATTTCATTGTCTTTCCTTCTTCACATTTTATCGACTGGTGTGATGCCTAAGAGCCGCATCCCATCAGCTAGCACTGAACACGATCCTCTGAACAGCCGCCGTCGTGTCTGTAAAACAGACAGTTTTCTTTGTTACATGCCAAAATCGCAAGTTATTTGTCTTTTCATCAAAATGTGTGGACTAAAACAAGGCTAAAATTAAGTTAAATTAGAAAACTTGTGGCTAAAATTGAACTTTCGCACAATTTTAAGTTTGTTTTTGGTTGTGTTCGTAAAAAAAAAAGAAGAAAAAAGTCAAATGGAAGACCTTAGTGATTTTGCGCTGTATTGTGGGTTTGTGCGATATGAATACTGTGTAGTAATATTGCAATAACAATTTGACACATTGCGCAGCCCTGTTTAAGGGACTAGATGCAAGTTGGTCATTTTATACTCACTACTGCCACCTCAGGTCTTACGCGTAACTGCAGGCTCTATATTAAAAAGGAACAGGCCACCATTTTTACAGTATTACTGTAAAAATATTATTACTGTTCTTTTAAGCTCGTATATGGCGGCACTGCGGACCTGAATTAACACCTTTGTGAGTGACAGTGCAGGATTTTAGAGGCAGTTGTGAACAGGTCTGGCCTCATTCTACACATTAGGAGCTTACTGGAACGTGTGGGGGAGGAAAACACATAATTTTAACATTTTAAACTCCGTATAGTCCCTTTTAAAATGATGACAAAGCAAAATATTTGTTGATAAATTTTCTAGTCGATATTTTTTTTTTTTACACCACGCAGCCTTAATGCACTGTACTGTTCCGTTACCTGTGCCACTTGGACTGGACTCCCTTTCACCGGCAGCTCTCTGTGTGCAGCAGCGATCAAGTGGCTGGAAACACAGCAATAACATAGTCGTTTTAACCGCTATGTTGGCACAGCAGTGCAAACATCCTGTCTCCTTACCACAACTTCAATAAAAAGTTGACCAAGTGCTTGGGTTGAAGATCCTGGGAGCACTGGAGCAGCACTTCATCGTAGCTAAATTAACAGTTGAATGAGTATATATTGAAGCCTCGTGCCACAAATGATCGAACGTGAGGGGTTTACCGGAGGAGGTGCTGCACAATGGAGATGGCGGACGGTTCGGTCAACAGGGACGCGTCGAAATGAGCCGCCTCCAAGTCTTCGTTCTTCTGTAACAAACTGCAAAGTATTTAAAGTATTGATTTAACTTAAACACATTAATTCAAGAGGTATAAAAATGCCGAGAGCAGAATATGAGTAAAAACTCTGTCGTGGGTCATTGCAATATATCGTCTTTAAAAAGTCATGAGTGAAACTGGCTGTATTACGAACCTGCAGAGGCGGGCGTGCGTGTATTGGAGGAATACCCCAGTGTCGCCCTGAGCCTGTAAGATTCTGTCCCAGTCAAAGCTGTAGTCTGACTCTAGAGGCCCTTTAAAGTCCTAGAACAAAAGGAAGTCAATGTTAGAAGTATCCATAATCGAGGAAACTTATTATTGCCTATAAAGAAAAAGTTACCTGGACGATTAATGCTCCGATTCCCACTTTCTCTGCAGTGTCCTCAGGGTCTTCAAGTTCCTTTGTTGCTATGAGTCAAAATCAGAAATGAATTAATTATACTGAAACAACAAATCATTGCTCATATAATCTCAGCTGATGAACTCCTAAAATGTGCAATAACGGTTATATAAACTAATCCATCATTTACATTTTATTTAAGTGTTTGGGGATACGTTTGTGCGCTACACGTTTCTGGTTGTTTACTTTGGGCCCGGCTCATGTTGTGGAGCATCCTGGTGCGCGCCTCGTCCAGGACGTCCTCCAGGAAGACCACCTCTCCCGTCCGAGTCTTCATGCCCTTCACCAGGCCGAATGGGACGTGTCGACAGCTGCAAATTCATATCTTTTGTTATTGTAAAAAAAAAACTCGGGTGTATTCTGATGTACTGTGTATATATTCCACCAATATCGGGGCGCCCCAGAGCAAAGGTTTGTGAAAATGTCATGAAGACTTTTGACCACTGGAACAGCCTTCCGAAAAGTGCAACAAAATGGCTGATGGAAAAATTGTTTTGCCAAAAGTTTGACCTAGTTTTTCCTGGTTTGTTTAGATGTTTATCAGTGTTAATTTTGACAACATATTTTATTTTAGTTTTAGTCTTAGTCTTTTGACTAAAATGTAATTTAATTTTAGTCGAGATTTAGTCAAAAAATACGTTTCAATTTTAGTCTAGTTTTAGTCGACTAAAATTGCATGTCAATTTAGTCGACTAAATTTAAGACTAATTTAGTCGACTTTGCATTTATAATATTCATTATAATCAAATTTAATCAAGGTCCTCGACTTCATGGAGCTGCTTCCACATGAATAAAGCACAGACCTGTTCATTTGGCTGAGAATCTATGTGATATGAGGTTTTTTCAGATTGTCAATAGAAGTTTGGATGATTTTAGTCTCTCCTTTTCATTTTTATTTAGTCTTATTTTAGTCGACTAAAATACCTGGACATTTTAGTCAAAGTTTTAGTCTCATGAGAAACTTTTCATTTAGTTTTAGTCCAATTTTAGTCGTCAAAAATATCACTTTGACTAAAATTAAGACTAAATATTTTAGTCGACGAAATTAACACTGATGTTTATCGAGTTCACTTCCTTAATAAGCATGGGGCACAGGATGTTGACTGATTCTTTGCTCTGTCTTTGGTGCTAACATTCCTAGACAATGTGCCTACCTTTCAGACCAGGGGTGACCCGAAGCTGAGAGTATCTGGAACAACTGCTGGAAGTGATTGGCTTGACTCTTATCAGTCTTCAAAAAAGTAGCAGAGAAAACAGTACGGATTAGGAAACTCGACAACGAGAGCTATAGCTAAAATAGTATGTCAACAATAAAGAACGCTGTGACTACACCACATTTTTGTCTTTCTTTTCTACACACTTCTTCCTCTAAATCAAAAGTATTATGTAGCTCTCTGGTGGAAGTGCGAGAGCAGATGGAGGCGGCTGAAAGTATGTGTCACAGCTGCTCTGTTGGTGTGGATTGGTTTAGCTGAAAACCATCTGGAGACACAGCTTAATTTGGGAGGGGGGGGGGGGGGGGGGACTGAAAACAAAACAAGAAACAGCAAAGAACTTACCACATAAATCATCTCCGTGAAGTGGTACCTTTCTTTTCTGTCAACGGCAGCTGCGAGGTCTCTGAAACACGAAAACAAAAAGCAAAAATGTTACTTGAAATGTGTATTTACTGTATCATGTCAGTCTTTTAGTATATCTGAAGCATTTTGATTTGTATTTGTGCATAAAATGTGATCTATAAGTAAAGTTGAGTGGCGTTTTTTTGCATTAGATAAAGCGGATTGTTTATCAGACGCCAAATGTCTTTAAATTATTCCATGTGCTTCATCCTGACCTTGTAATGTAGAGTGTGGTGCCATCGCTGCGCAGTACGGTGCACACGTTGCTCATGTCTCCAGACGAGGAAAGATCCACCACTCCTGTTCCCTTACTGAAAAAACAAAACGGACAAAATTCATATAGATCCATATTTATGTTACTTGAATATGGTGTTTTCATTACAAGCCACGGTGGAGTCATTTTAATACATTTCTATAAGATGAGATCACAATCGAGTCAGCAGCAGCAGCGCCATTCGGAAACCAGTGCTGTGGGAAAGGCTCTGCTCTCTGCTATCTCTTATTTATTTTCAATGTGTCTGCAGGTTAATGTGACTCACTCTGAAGTTTTCAACAGGCCTCGACTCTGCAGCTGCTGAACCACCTCCAGAGCCTGGCTTTGGTGAAGGGACTCCCCGGAATAAACGTCAAAGTGCACTCCTAAACGCTGGGAATAAAAAAAACAATCCAAAAGTGTAAAACAGAACCTTTTAAATATTATTTAGGCTTTTATAACTACTTAAGGAACCATTAGCGGAAAATGGATGAGTTTTCCTTAAAGGGACTACACAGAGTCCCTACACACAAAATGTTAAAATTCTGTATTTTCCTCCCCCTACATGTTCCAGCCATGTCCTAATGTGTAGAATGAGCTCAGACCTGCCACCACAACTGCCTCTAAAATCCTGCACTGTCACTCAAAAACGTGTAACTTCAGGTCGAATTGCATGCATGAGCCTAATATAGAAGGCGCAGTTACAAGTATGACCTGAGGAGGCAGCAGTAAGTATAAAATGGTGAACTTGCATCTAGCCCCTTTAATATAGGCTCTTTAAGCTTTAAGCTATACAACTTGGAATGTCATATCAAAGTATAAAAAAAAAAAAGGAAATATAGGACTATTATGTACAGTATGGATTGACATGTACCTTATACACATGTTGATACTCCTCCACTGTGATGTCCCTGAAGCGTTGCCATAGAGACACAGCCTCAGCATCATGTTCTTCCAGTTTTCTGAAGAAGTCTCTAGCTTCCTGTCTGAGGTTCTCATTGTGCTCGGCCTCTCTGTTCACTTGCACGTAAACCTGGAGGGAGCAAACAAAAAATAAAAATACAAAACAAACACCAATTAATCAACCATTGTTGATTCAGAGGGCTGACAGTTTTGTGATCAAATTACTAATCCATGTGTCGCTTTTGATATGAGTACTTACATTACAACCTGATACGGGTAGTTCTCGGTTACATTTGCAGGTCTAACCATTTAAAGTTAACATGACAACCCAGTCCAGTCGACAATATTTAAATCTCTAGAATGATTTAAAAAAAATCTAAATGTTCACATTCCTCTCCCAAAATTGTGTCTACTATAAATTGAATCTGAGATTTATGCTCAAGCAGTTACTCGTATTCAAGAACTTTTTTATTTTTACTTTTGAATGATCATTTGGGTCACTACACCATAACCTTAGCCTTACTTTCCAGTAGGCAATAAACCAAAATAAATGATAACTTTAGTACCATTTTTCCACACATGCTGCATACCCTACCCTATTTAAGTTCGTATCAGGCTACAACAATATAAAACAAAAACAACGTGTCAAACTGTGCCTATAAATATCCGAGTAACAAGAAAGGAGCTATTTCCACACTTGCCACATGACAGTGACTGAACAGGTTTATGTGCAGACAATGTGGAAACAATGTGTTTGATGAATGATGAAGAATCACAGTGAACTCACCTCAAACAAATGCTGTAAAGGATTGTCCTTCAGTTTTGAATGGGAGCCAAACTGTATGAAGCCAGCGCCCAACAAACCTGGAAGATAGGAAAATGTATTGTGTGTACTTTTACTACTACTACTACCAAAGCCTCAGCATTACAGCGTGTGCTAACGATCATAATATGATTTACTTACCAAACTGCATGCCCCAGTCGCCCAGGTAGTTCATTCGGACGACATTGTTCCCCAAAGCCTGCTTCAGGTTGGCAATGAAGTTACCTGTTCAGCAGAGCCAAGTCCGGTTTATGTTCAGTTTAACAACCGAGATCCTTCAAGTACTCACCGATTATTGTAGAACGGAGATGACCAGCATGAAACTTTTTGGCAATATTTGGAGAGCTAGAGAAAATGTGGAAATATTTCAAAAATTGAGGAGGTGCAGTAACCCAAAGTACATGTAGTGGTGCAAGTAAATGGTCATACGTACCTGTACTCCACTAATGTAGTCCCGCGTTTAAGTGTGTTCAAGAGCTCGCTGTTTAAACCAAAGGGAGTATTACTCTCTGACTCAAATGGCTCCAACAATTTCTAAAAAATCAATAGACAAAATGAATCCTGGAGAAAAGCAAATCAGTAACTTTGTTTTGGTGAAAGAAAATCGACAAAAGACCTGAACGAGAAGTTTGCGATTTATTGTGAAGTTGACGGCTCCACTGCCTGCAGAAATGTCTTCCACCACATTGTCTGGTATTAACTAGAACAAAACATTTATGTGACTTTATTAATTTAACAAATCACATCATTTAACTACAATAGTGCTGCTAGATCACAGCGGAATATTCCAGGTTTTAGGTTACTATACCGCGAAGCACAAACATGTCCGCGATACCAAACATGTTTCAAAAATGAATGATGCTTTTTTGCCATTTCTTATCAACCATCCAGAATTTATAACTTGTATTTTGATTTATTTCATCGGTGAAATGTGTGGCTTTAAATTGCATTAATACGCCTCAACAGTCTTTAGAGACACACATTTATAGGCCTAATGGTATGTTTAAAAACAATAACCTTTTTTTTCCCCAGATTTTGATTATTTTCAGATTTGATAATAGTGTATTTTTCTCTGTGTGTAGGGGTAAAAAGACACAAACGAAAGTGCATCTTAGTAGTGTCTGAATACCAAATGCATAGTTCAATGGAACAGGAAAGAAAGCAACATGATCCAATTATGTATTAAGTGCTAACATGAGGCTTACCTGTCTGGTTAAGTCCTCTGTTTGCAACTGTATGTCTCCTGTTTTTGGTAAAATCCCATTCAGTCGTAACAAACTCACGGACAGCTTGAAGTCGGGCGTCCGTCTGCAGAAGGAATATTTTAAAATGTAAACAAAGAAAGGTGAAAAAAGGAAAACTCCTGTCATAACACACAATTTAGATCCCAATGATAGTGAATTGTTAGATTGTGATAGCTGTGGTAACATAGCTGCAAAATCTGCATGAAAAAAATGGTTTTGCTCCACTTGTGTATGGGTATCATCAGACTCAGATTTTTATTCCTTATGTGTTATTGACATGGAGACTACTTCCTTACTGTTTACACAACTTAAAACAGCCATTTATAAATTCTGTTGCATCAACAAGCTAAAATATCAGCAAAACACAGGGTCTAATAACAATTTTATCATTTAATTTTCATTATTGTTTACTTTTTCTTTTCATGGATAATGTTAAAACACTGGATGAGACTGTAAAGGTAAGAGATGTTGCTCTACAAAATGATAAAAGACAAATCACTGTTTTCTGAAGACTGGGACAGCAGACAGGGCTGGTAGAAGGAGCTCCTCGGGCTGCTGCAGAGCCTTGCTCAACTGCAAATTCAAATACACAGACAACAGTCTCAGGGTTAAACAAATAGTGGGTGTATAGTTCAGGGTCAACCCATGCTCCAAAACAGAATACTACTTTCCCTAATGCCTACATGTACCTTGGCAGCGATCGTCTTCCTAAAGATGCATGCCATACCTTTTTAATGGCAATAAATAAAATACAATTATACTGAAAACAACGTTCAAGGCATTGTAGCAGGCATGTTTGGCATTCCCTTCATTGGAAAAACTTCCGCTTCCTTATTGAACAGCCAATCAGAGGCGTCTCTTTGTCAATACGTCATTCACACGGAAGGTGCGTTCGTTTTTCCCATAGATATAAATTGCTGCTGCTGCCGGAGAAGTCTTCAACAAAGCACCGAGTACTGTGATAGACCCGGTTCATTCTGTAAAAGAGGTGTTACAGTTCTCAAGTTCCGAGATCTGACTTGATTTGTTTGCACCTTAGCAGCAAAACCTGTCAGCCATCCACTCCTGCTTTTGTGCAATTTTTGTTCACGTCTTTGTGAAGGTTAGGAAAAGCAGGTATTCTGAGCCCAGGCTCAGCATAACCAGGTTGAGCACTGGTCATTCTACAAGGGGTGGGCAAGCTAAGGCCCGGGGGCCAAATGCTGCCCGTCTAGCCCTTCAATATGGCCCACAAACAAAAGCCCAATATGTACTGCTTAGAATAGGGGAGACGCCCATGTTTTCATTGACATGAAAAAAGATAACACACAACTGCAGCTATTTTGTGACTTTTTAAAAAGTGTTTAGGCAATCGGTCTATTTGAGAATTGTACTTGTTTTGAACACAACTCTAGCCCCGGTCTGGCACCCTTTGCAAGTTCAAAAACCCAATGCATCCCCTGCCTCAAAACGTTTGCTCATATCTGTTCTACATGCTTATTTTGAAAGCGGAGTAAGAACTTTAGAGCAAAAGTGTACACAGATTATTCAACAGTCAAAATGTAAGCCAAAATGTCAAATGTTCCCAATCACTCACAAAAATTTTATTCAAAAAGTGTAATTCATGCAGTTTGAGCACAGTTTATGTATGTGTTTTTACTCTGCTTCTACTGTGACATAAATGATTTTGGGGCACTACATTGAGTAAATAAGATTAAAGAAGGAAATGGGACA
The DNA here is from genome assembly GCF_951799975.1 of Gobius niger. Lineage (NCBI taxonomy): Eukaryota > Metazoa > Chordata > Actinopteri > Gobiiformes > Gobiidae > Gobius > Gobius niger. The sequence goes on along the minus strand of NC_136866.1, from coordinate 14,214,408 downwards.
CAAACAAATATGTAAACGCTTTATTTGTAAGCTTCTCTTGAACCAAAGCCCAATATAACTACAGCAAATAAAATCTTGTTACAATGAACTAAACTCAAGCAAAGAAAAAAAAAGTTCAGTGTATACAAACGTAATAGCAGTAACTGCCAGAACAAGTTAAAACGATGCGGGAAAAGCCTGTTGCCAGAGTCCAGTCAAAAGGCCTCCTTCAATCGTCCGTTTGCATAAGTCCAATCCCTTTTCCATATGTACACTAACATCCTTGTCAAAAGAAAAATAATTCACAAAAGATAAAACATTGAAAGGCCAAGGGTGTGTGGCAGTGAGCCTCGTGTGAAGGCATCAGAACCAAAGAAATATAGACAGGGCAGTTAGAGGCCACTAGGAGCGTCAGAGGAGCAGAGGAGCTCCACTGACTGAGGTCCACACAGGCGACGTATGGCACAGCGACGATCCACTACCCCCGAGTCCGGCAGACGCAGTAAGGATCTCCGAAAACACGCCAAAACTCAGGAAACATCTGCCAGGAAGGAGAGGGACAAGACCATTGAGCATCAGCGTGAAACCTCTAGGGTCAAAACTATCTGTGAATTTAGCAAAAGAGAGGCTCATGTCAAAGATACTCACAGCTGGCAGGCTGCTCTCCAAATCGTCGCATCAGCTGATCATGTGTAAACTTCACAAAGGCATCATATTGTTCTGTGAAATGAAAGGTTCTGGTTAACTTTTATCTGCGTGTTTGAATAAAAAGTGTAAAGCACAGAGAGCCACAGACCTGCGAGTTTGGTGGTGAGGATCTCGTCATACTCCTCGCGGATCTTCTCCTCTCTCTCCTTCAGTAGTCGTTCACAGATCATCCCGACCTGTCTGAGCGAGAACAAGGGCTGCTCTTTCCTGGTGGGAGACGACGCTCCTGATGACATCCCTGATCACAACAACATGACAAGAGCTGAAGTGAAGCCAGTCCAACGCACTCAACATGAAACTAAATGCACCCTACACTTAGAAAGGGGAAGCTCACCGGATACTTGTAATATATTTTTCGAAGCCGTACTGCAGACATTCCAGGTAATGTGTTACATTGCTAGAGCAACAAGAGTCGTAAAAGTCGAAAACATAAACTAACATACCAGTGATACCAAACGTGTAAGTAATGTCCAGACGAGACACCAATACAATCAAAAACAGCTTGAAGATGAGCAAGAAATGTCCCATTCCCAGTAAAAATACAAGTCAGGTCTGATTAGAGCAGTGCCCTCTCACCGTAAAGATTAATTATATTTTCCACTAGTTAATGATGTAATGTTAACAGTTTGGCTTTAGAAATAACAATGGCGTGAACAATACCCTTTGTAATTCGAATTGTTTTCGTTTAGAAAGTGCTGTGATGACCAAACTTTCAGGTCATTTGACACAAAGACCTTTTTTTTGTCTACCCACTTCCCCTTAACTGACAAAGCACGTTATTTTCCTGCTATGTAAGATTTGATCTGCTTTATACTCCACAAGTCTACTGAAAACAGACAGTGGCTAAAGAGGAGGAGACAAGTTTTACCTGGTAGAGCAGCTCCACTCTGAATGTTCTGCAGTTCAACCGGACAGCATCCATCGCCCTGCTGCTGGAAGGCAGAATCCAGGTGTCGCCTCTTCTGCAACCGCTTGTACTCCTGCTTAATGTTGTGGAGGATTTGCTCTAGAAAGGGCGAACACGTAAGATAAGGTTAACAGGTTAGTTGATATGCAAGGGAGAAAGTTTAAACTCTGACAAGTTTCATAAATTTGACAAACTAAAGCAGACATAAAATCAATTGAAATATAAAGGTGATATAAGGGTGCGTTTAAGGAGCTGACTAGATTCACATAAGACTATACGTAACCAAACACAAATCATATGCACAGAAACAAGCTACATGAAAGAACTAGTATTATATAAAAACAATCAAGCAACATGCGCTTGACGAAACGGCATTCATTGCTAAATGTATGTTGTTGATCTTATACGCCAAAAAGAATAAAGGTTAAGAAACCTGGTAAAGTAGATAAGGGTTAACATGACGTGAAAACAGGGGTTAGCTAGCCCCGGTGCAAACGCAGTATCTATTTCTGCGTCATAAGTGTTTTGTTGAGCCTGTTCAGCCATTACCATCGCCGTTACAACTTCCAAGAAGCAATTCATTCATATGGTAAAGATTGCTTAGAGCAATGTTAACACATAAGATTATACCTGTTGTGAGCCTCGACGAAACTTCCCCAAAAGGCGATGGTTCCAAACGCAGATATTTCTGAGGCGAAGACACCGGAGACACCATCGGAGCGCACCTCCGTCTTTTCGGTGAAGCCGGATTCATTAAAGGATCAAAATCCAGACTCCGCTTCAGAGTAGCCCCACAAGCCATTTTTCTAAAGGTTTTTAAAGCGTTACACGAGGAAAGGCTAAATCGAGGTTGTCCTGTGGGCCCCGGTCTGTGCTGCTAAAGCTTGCTAACCTTAGCAGCTAACGATAGCAGCTTTCCGGGGTGCGAAAGTACACCTTTTCGCCCTCTTAAACGCGATTTTGTTGGTTAATTCCGTATTCTGTGAGCAATAAAAGATGTTGCTCTACGAAAAGACCAAAAGTCGTTACAGATGAAGACGGCGGTTGATCAGATGACGATAGATTTAATGCCTGGACTTTCCATACAACGGTTACGGCTAAGCGATTTCTTGAAATCGATTGCCGTCGCTTGAGAGCAGTTCCGCGCATGCCCGAAAGGAGGTATAATGCTGGTAGTTGTAGTTCTCCTGTCAATCAGCGTGATTGCTTTGAGCAGTGGAAAAACTACATCTCCCACATCCAGAAAAATACCGAGGGATTTAAATTTGTTTTGTTTGACAACAGACCACACAACCGACAGATCCTTTACTTTCAATTAATTATAATGAAAATAAAAATTCAATAATCATTTTTATGGTATCCACTGAAAACAAATGCTTAACGTGCAAAAGATATATTTGTAAAAAAATTAATTTAAAAAATCCATATCCGTTAATTGATAAATGAATGCCTTCGGCGAGAATCTACAATATAAATAGTCTTGCAATAAAAGAAGAAAGAAAAAAAAAACATAAAAAAGTGTTTTCAAACTTTTGACCAGTACTGTATGTTTACTCTTTCCAGCATTGCTGCACAGGAGCACCAGAGGTCCAGATCTACCACACCAGACAAGACTCCAGATGTAGATTGTGCAAAGAGGCCCCAGAGACAATCCAGTACAGGTAAAGTAAATTTTCCTGGGGGCCAAAATATATCGGGAATGTATTGCCGGGGTCCATAATGAAAAACTCCAATATACTAATGATCCTCATAAAAACAGTTTACACTTGTATTGCGCTTTACAAGCCTCAGTCCCAGGTTTCTGCTAAACTGTAGTCTTTATTTATTCACTCCAGATTTGGAGGTGGTAAGCTGCCACAGCCGCCCTAGGGCAGACTGTCCATATGTCAGTGCCCTCTGCTGGACACGTGGGGAATTCTTTTCTTTTTTAAATTAAGCCGCACCTTAGTGGCAGGAGTGGGCATTTCTTTAAAAATTCATAACCCTGCACAGGAATGTCATAGATACTTGCTCTCTTTTTTGACATACTGAGGAATTTGTGCGTTACAAGTGTGGCCGGACTGAATCATCTGGCGGGCCCGAAGTGGCCGCCTGTTGGAGACCCCTGACCCAGCACATAACTGCAGGGTGTAAGATGCTGGCAGTGAAAGCTCACATGGAGCGCCATGACCAAGTGACTGGCATAGTGTACAGGAACATCTGTGCAGAGTATGGGCTGGAAACTCCAAGGTCAAAGTGAGAAACACCTCCAAAGGTGGACGAGAATGACCGAGCCAAGATCCTGTGAGACTTAGATACAGACGGACAGAATGGTAATGTCGAACCAACCTGGCATTGTGGTGGACAAAGAGCAGAGGAAAGCCGCTGTTGTTGACATAGCAATGCCAAGTGATAGCAACATCAGGAAAAAGGAACATGTGAAACTAGTAAAATACCAGGAGCTCAGAGAAGAGCTGTTGGTGCCCGTGGTCGTTTGGGCACTCATGTCCTATATAAAATATATATATATATATATATATATGCTCATTGTATGTTTATTTAAATAAGTATGACAATTAATTGAACATGAATTTATTAATATATTGATTTATGGTTTTGGCAGTCCTGGTCCCCAAAACACGCTGACAAAAGCTCTTTCTGGCAACTGTGTTAGCAGATGCTCTGACTTCTCACCCACTTCTTCACACTCATGAGAGGAAACGAGCAGATGTGTCGCTGTCAAAGCCAATGCTGTGTCTATACAAGTATTCGAACAGGTAGTCTATATTGGTGTACACCAGGGGGCACTGTTGCTCTATAAATGCAGCCTACTACAGCGAGTACGAACCATTGATCCCATTTTATATAGTCAGTCGAATAAAACTGCAGGCGCGTTTGACAACCATTTGCGACTTTATTGAAAAGTTTGAAAACAGCAATACTAAAAACACTTGTGTTTTTTGTCCTTGTTATGCCACCATTGTACAGAAGCCACTTGACAATTGACATTTTAATCTTCAATACTCACTAATACAGAGGCAGCGAAGCATACTGATAAACAGCTGTCTGACGACTTTACACCAAGATAAATGTCTACAGGACGATTGTGCTGTGATCTCTAAGATTTTCAAAGTACTACAGTTTTATTAGAAAAGTCACATATTCTCAGATTGTTTTGTAAGATCTTGTTGCTTTTCTACATTATACACACAAGCATTATTTCAAGTAACCAACTAATAGAATGACCCTTTATTTTTTGAGAAACATTAATGTTTAATGCCAGAGGGACTTTACTACAGGCCTGTGCATGGTTTTGTTATTTTCTCCACTGAAAAGAGGTCTGCTTCAACAGTATAGCACTAAAACAAGTTACTGCAATGATCAAAGGCTCAGAGTGGATAAATATCACCAGTTTACACAAAAGCACACACAGTTATAGCCAGTCACACAGTCCATGTAAGTAGCTTTTCAGACACACCATTTGTGACAGTAGTGACCAGCACACTGCGCCCAAACTCTCCAAGGCGTCCAAGCTTTGGCCAGAAGCTTGTGGAGTAGCTGCTGCTGAATGACTCAAACACTGTTATTGTAACACTGTACAGTTGGTTAGATTTACATTTGAACAGACACTGTACTCAGTTAGACTGAAGCTGACAACAGGGACAACTGCCCTGTTAAAGAAAATGCCTTTTTAGGTTTATTGGACAAAACACACATTTTTTTTTACATTTTTTTTTATCTCATCTTGACTTATTTGTGATGCTTATACATTTTATTTTCGCATTCACCTCATAGTATAGTATTTTAGAGTTTTTGCCACTCACTGAGTGTTGTCAAGTTCCTAAAGTACAAAAGACATTTGATGCCTAACACACCATGAAGAGTTATGATTTAGTCTTCATATGCAGCATGTAGATGAAGCCTGAAGTCAAGGCCTAGGTTTGATTTGATGCAAGACACACATGAACATCAACATGACACAGTCAAACTGAGTTGAAGAACATCAGTAGCCCCTTATCCCATTGATGAAGTTGTATTGTTTTCAAAACCTGAATTCACAGTATAAAAATATAATAATCCTTCACTCACTGAGTATCACAAAGTCTATGACACACTTACGGTACTGTAATTGTTAAAGATGTCTCTTCTATGACCTTGTGACACCATTTGGCACTTAGGCACACAAACAAAGCACTGCAGCCACTGAGCCTCCGTCCGAGCTGAAATGGTGGTTTTCTCTTAAACTGTGTTGGATGTTTGGGGATGACATTTACAGGTCCCAGGGCCAGGCTGTTACACGGCCTCAGCTGAGGTGTCGGTGGACACAGAGATAGTGACTTTGGCGATTTTCACAGTGGTCTTGACAGCGCTCTCGGCAGCGCGATGAGCAGAGATGTGCCTGTTCTGACAGTCTGACTCCAAGCTGTTGTCCAGCTGCTGCGCACTGCCTCTGCAGGCGTGGCACGAGCTCAGGAAGGCGTGGCGCAGGTCCTTGCTCCGCAGCGCATAGATGATGGGATTGACCGTGGAGTTGAGCAGGCAGAGCATGCTGCAGAAGGCAAACACTGTCTTGAAGTCATCATCCATCTTCCAGAACAGGTCATACACCATGATGGCCAGCACAGGGCCCCAGCAGATCACCAGCACCACCAGGATCAGCACCAGTGTCTTGGCCAGGCGGATGTCCATGCGTGCCTGCTCCGGCCGTGTGGTCTGTACTTTAGTCCCATCAGCAGAGTAAACCACCAGGCTCTTCTGAGAGGCGCGGCTCAGCATGCGCACAGCGTGGTGGTGCGCCTTCCACAGGATAAAGATGTACGCGTAGATGATGAAGAGGACCAGGACACTGGTCACTCCGATCCAGAACATCAGGTAGTTCTTATCTATGAGGGGGAAGATATTAGAGCACACAGAGTTGAGGCGTTTACAGTTCCAGCCGAACAGAGGTAGCACTGCTATGACTAAGGAGAGGGTCCACATCACGCAGAAGGCGATGACGGCCTTGGTGCGCGTCACAATGCGTCTGTAGGCCAAAGGGCGGTGGATGGAGATGTATCGATCGATGGCAGTGAGGAACAGACTGCCTACTGATGCAGTGAAGGAGGCGGTGACTCCGCCCAGTTTGAACAAGAACACATTTGGGCTGTCCTTTCTGTGAAAAATGTGAAAGTCTAGGAAACTGTACACAAAGATAATGCTTCCAATGAGATCGGCAATAGCCAGGCTGCCGATGAAGTGGTAGGAGGGTCTGCAGCGCAGTGTGCGTGACTGAAAGATGACACACAACACCACCAGGTTCTCTAGCACAGTGAAGGTGCCCAGGGTCAAGGACAGAACAGCCACAGCCAGCTGCTGACTCGGAGTCAGAATCATGAAGCACTCCATGTCCATAAAGTTCTCCCCACACTGAATGTTACTGCCATCATCCCGCAGCGTCCGGTTACTGAACAGGTCTGTGGCATTGGTGGGGAAAAACGGGATATTTTTCAAAATAAGGTCCTCATCCACAGGGACTTTGTCTGGAAAAGAGTTACTGCGGAAAGCCGACACTGGCTTCTGCAGAGAGAAGGAACTCTTAAAGTCAAGATTGTTGAGGTTGTCTTCATAGTTGGCATCATTGGAGCCCAGGTACTGCAGCCCCGAGGTGATGGTCCTGAAGGTGGTGTCAGCCACACCATCCAGCACGGACTTCATGTCTGCGGCTGTCTGCTCTCACACACTGCACCTAGAAGAAAACACAGCAGTTCACCACCGGCCTTTCTGCACAGCATCTAGAATGCTTTTTGTTGATCTGAGTCCACGCCTTCAGGGTGAAAAAAGGTGCCAATCAAACGGCATTCTGCAATCCTTACACTATTAACATTTGATTAAAATACACACATATAAATCATCTGATTCAAACAATATTACACTTACATGGGCATACTTTATCCTAGTTTTGAGATTTTAGACTCTGAGCTCATTTGCTTTCTGCACAGCTCTAACAACACCCTGTTCCCGTCAGCGCAGAAACCATCAATCAATAAGCATCACTTTACCGAGGGACAGAGATGGGACTTTAATTGTTTCAGTGGTTTTTACAGTCGATACACAGATTGCCCTGTTTACGAACATCAACTTTAGCTCTTTTTTTTCTAATTCTGAATTTAAAATCTTTGTGGTGGAATTTATTTCCAGTATTTGAACTGAAAATATGATGGTTTAATGAAAGGCAGCACTTGCAAATTTCGAACACATTTTACATAAAAACAACGGAGGAGAGCGTTTCTATATGTTCGCGCAAAATGGAGGAAAAAATGCTACTTTTCTGCGCCAAACAGCACACCCCCTCTCACCAATTAGACCAACAACAAACTACTTGAACAAATTCTATTTCAAAACAAAAACATAACACCGTAAATTCACGAAAAGGCATCGTTACCTTACATAATGCCCCCAAGTGCGCAGAATCGCCTTTTATCTCCGTGCGTAAAATCCAAGTCAGAAAAGCATCACCAAAGCAACACTGCTCTTACGTAAAGCCAGATCTCAAGTATTTTTTTTTTAGAAACCAATCCGCATTTGGAACATGGCTGTTTGTACACAAAAAAAAGTTGCACAAGTTGCGCGCTCGTCCCGCTCCTCCGTGTGATGCTGATGCTGCCGCGGCTCTCCGTGTGCGCTCTCGCTCTTGTCTCTTCACACTTTATGAACGCCGCTCCTCCGTGCTCGCCCGGTCACGTGTCCTCCTCCCGTTACGGCTTTATCTGCCCTGCCCATGAAGAAACCTGTCAAGTGTGGCGCATATAGGAGCGCGCGCGGCAGAGTTGGCAGACGAGTGTTAGGCGCTGATTAGGATTTTGTTTGTATTTTGTTTTGTTTTTTTGTTGTTGCAATTTTCAGCCTGTACTTTGCGCTGCAGCTGGGCCAAGAGGTGGATGACCTTAAAGCTTCGGTGCTGCGCGTTTGTGTACACGTTTGGCCTATACAGTTTGTCAGAGTCAGAGTCAAAAGCTGTGAAAATAAGACATAAGGCCATACACTTTGACTTTTGAAACAAAGATAAGGTGTTATGTTTGTTTCCATGATTTCTTCTCTCTGATTGGTATGGGGAAATTGTAACTTCAAGAGGCAATTTAACAAATCCCTATAACAAGGACCACACCATTCACTATTCACCAGGTTATAGTGTGGTGTGAAACTGGGCGAGACTGTGGGTGGTGGGGGCTCCGTCTCAGATTAAACCAGCTCTTCAGGAGCAGAAGAACCGGTGCTGATAAATAAAAGGGACATGGAGGGAGGGGTCGACAGTTTCAAATAAACTAGGATGGCGAGGCTTGGTATGAATATGGCTCGTGGGTAACTGGCGTGGTTAGATGAATACAAGTGTGGTTAGTATGCAAAGAGTGACTGGTTGAGGTGTGGTCCTGCTCCTGGACCTATAGTCAGTCCGGGCACATCTCCACAAATACTCCGGGCTTCCTGTGGATTCTTATCAACTGAGCTTTGAATATAGAGGGAGGACAAAAGTAGAATCCCATGAAGTCGGCTTTGTTCAAAAACTAAATATCTTCTCTTTGGACAAAATAAACCCATACATTTGAACCTGGCTCCATTTGTTGTCCAGATTTCATTGTTATTTTCGTATTGAAACCATTAATCTCTTAACCGCCACTCTAGAGGCCACCGTTTATCCACACTGAGATATGTTCTTACCTGAGCTTAGACGAGTTGATGCGTACCTGTCTGGTCTTTGTGCGTGCCCGTGGAAGAGCGTGGTAGCTTCCAACTTCACTCCTGTTTGGAGCTATAGGAATATACTGGGAGAGGCCAAATGATAACAACATCTTTGGTCTTTGTGCGTGACTGAGCGCACGCACAAAGACCAGACAAGTACGCATCAACTCGTATAAGCTCAGGAAAGAACATATCACAATATGTAAAACCGGTGGCCTGTTCCGTTAAAGCCTACACTATATAGGCCAGTATAGACCTATAAAACTGAGCTAGGATTTTTCCTTACGTTGTCGCCACATTGTCGACAGTTTTTGTCGTATTTTGTAAGTTTTTTGTCACTTTTTTGTATCTCCCAGTCGTACAGGAGTTGGCTCTCCAGTCATCATCTGTACTCTGCAGTTGAAGTGCCGGACGTTTCGCCTTCTCATCCAAGAAGCTTCGGAATAAATAAATCTTTTACGCTGAAAGCAGAAATAACCTTATTCATTTCAAAATGGCAAAATAAAAGATTCCCTCGAGAGGATTCTAAAACCTGTAATCCCCGCTTTATTGCATCTCTAAACACCCCGAGCCAACGCATTCATCAAAACAGCCTCTCAATGCCGTACAGATTGCATTTGGTGATTGTAATTCTTCCGTCGCTCGAAAAAATGTCATGCAAAACAGACCCGAGTTGTCGAGATGTGAAACGGCCTTCATTATCGGGCACAGGCAGCACATAAAAACAGGTGTAATTAGAGGCGCTCAGCTGTGGCGGCCATATTGGAGTGGAAGGACAAAATGTTCCTCCCCAAAAAAAATTGAGCAATGAGTCTGTGAGCGGCAGACAGGTTAGGAGCGAGGCGTTTGAAGACCGCCAGTGCTTTTATTGTAGTAAGAGAAGTTCTACAATGGTTCAGACTTGATGACATGGGGGAGGGAAATGTCAAGACCATGTAGTTCTCGTATACCGTTCTGCCTTTCAAAAAGAAAATTGCAGCCCTAAATGATACCACGAAATACATTTACAATGAACTTTGGGGAAAATCAACATCACAGTGGCACATAACGGAACAATTTGTCCCAGAAACTCACTTTTCACAATCCCGCTTTATTTCAGCCGTTCTCCCGTGAGTTTCCTAAATCCCCCCACAGCCGCCCGCATTAATCTTTACGCCAACAAATGAAAAAGGAAAAAAGAAGAAAAAAAAAAGAAAAAGATATTGACAGCAGCGATCCTCCGCAGTAGATACAGATAGAGCTAAGCCTCGAAAACTGATTCAAAAGACTGCCAGAGATGAAAAAAGAACTTTTCTTGAACTCCACTGTTGAAAATGGAATAACAGAGAGATGAGGGGTTCAAAGGCACGTCGGAATAAAGAAAAAAAAGCTTGACTTTAGCATTTGGGACCATCAATTTGAACCGGAACTCAAAAGTCAAGTGTGGGCAGGAGAACTTCACTCGAATGATTGATGATTCTACCAGTTTTCGGTTCGGATTATTTGACATTTCAAATAGAATTTCAGCTTTCGCCACAAAAACATCACAGAAACATTCCAATGCACACAAACCCTTCATTTTGTTAATCTACACTCACATTTTATGGATATTGTTGGTGGTTTTGTGAGGAACAGGGGCTCGATGGATAGATGTTGGATAAAGATACACAGACTAACAGACAGATACAGTATGTTCTCTGGGTGAGACATGTTCTTCCTGTGTTTGAGGCGCGTTGCACACTGCTGTATTAATAGGCATTTGAGTGACACCTGCATGTGACTAAATATAACGCCGCGACTACAAGTGCAAGTGTTCGTGAGATGTATTGTGGTTGGTATGTGCAGACACAGAGGAAGTGTATAGGGCCAATTCTCAACTCACTTTGATTGTGTATGTCGGAGTAATCCTGTCAGTCTTAGGAGCTCAAAAGCCTTGCCCCTCACCTGCTGATGTCACAAGGTGTGTTCTCTTGTTTTTAAATCCCAGACAACTTCACCATTCTAGTTCTCAATAATGCATACACTATGGCGAAACATCTTCCCTCTCTGGCCTTCACTGACACTGACCCAGGATCAGTCTGGCTCGAGGCTCGGAGACAGTTGGACCGCACAGTCCCTTCTGCCTGCAGTACACAACATTTTGTCCCGCTGCCTGCGTGGGGGCACACAGAGGCTGTACTCGGGTTAATAGGAGCTCTATGGCAGAGCTGATTTAATGAAATGATTGCAGTGTGTTACTAAATGTCAGGATCAGTGCTAGGTCTCAGTCCATTACCATTTGACGGGAGCTCTTACATCACATCGAAGGCTTTTAAGTGGGGGAAATGTGCGTACGCTCTACTTTGAAGCTGCATCTTAAATTCAACCAGGAAGACTTGCTTCAAACCTGCTTTAACTGTCAGCCAATCACAGCCGGCTGTCACTGCCTTTTAACTAATCGCTCCTCAAGCCATTCATAACATGGCGCGCTCTCCCTCCTCTCATCCTCCTGTTTGAGCTCCTGACCTCTTTTCAAAAACAGATGTGCAAAATATAGCGACAAACCATCTGCAGCGGTCAACATTTTGAGTAGCTTGATTGAGTTCATTTGGTCTTCTAGTTAATTTACCGTTTTTGAGTTCTTCAGAAAGGAGCCCTCGCAAGGCCTGTTCGCTGCTGAAAATCATATTCAAAACTTGTGGTGCAGCTCCACCAAAACGATTGTAGCTCACGAATGGTTTGACCCGAAAATGCAACCAGTATTTCATTTTTCAGATGCTGGATTTACTTTCAATAGGCTACAGCCCCGCCCCCCTTTGTACTTTGATTGGTTCAGCCAGAACTGTTAGGAGGGAATTCCGAACTCTATAGAGCAGGGGTGTCAAACTCAAATACACAGTGGGCCAAAATGTAAACCTTGAACAAAGTCGCGGGCCACCATTGAACAAATGAACCTTTTAATATGGACCCAAACAAGATTTGCTTTAACATTGAATATGGAACAAGCAACACTTATTACTATACAATATATAACTTAATAGTCCAGATATGCAAAATCTGAAAAAAAAAGTATAATACCGGTGGGCCAGCTCGAGTAGTCATTTGGTATAGCCTCGTGGCCAGAGTTTGACACCTATGCTATAGAGCAATACCGCTCTGTATGGAATAGAACCCTGACCAGACCCACTTCTTTCTGTTTGAATGCCAACCAGAGCGGCTCACTGTGCATCTTTGTAGTTTTTTCTAAACACTATGCACAGGCTGCTGCGGCTAACTAGCTCAGGACTAGCTTAGCTGTGGGGTATTGTGTAGTGGGAACCAGATGTTTACATACACTTTATCAAAAGACACATTTGAATTTTTTTCTCACTGTCTGACATGAAACCAGAATTACCTTTTACTTTTTTAGGTCAATAGACTATAGAAAAAATATTTCTAGTTGCTAAATTCCAGAAGAAGGAGAGAAATATTTTTTCAGAAATATTTTTGTTACTTTTTACAAAACCAAGTACTGCTCCAAACAATCCAAACATAAAGTTGTGGAGACGATGGAGGCTCTCACACGGTTCCTTGGGGACGTGCCCCACTCATCTGCACAATAACTCAGACAGGTACAAACCCTCTTACTCTGTCTGCAGTGTTTACTGCACACCGGGGCGGGGGCAGCAGGATGCCCTCCCGCGCTGTTGTATGGCTTCGGGTGCAAAATAAATGCGATTAATTCCCTCACCGAGGAAATATTATCAAGCGAATAGCAGGTTAAATTCATTAAAAACCTCAAGCGATTCACCACGGACCCAGCTCAGAGCAGCTTTGAACCCCAAGGAAATTCCCGGGGCCGGGACAGTGAGCGCAGACAGGCCGAGGAGGGCGGCTCTAAGCATGGCCAGTGGCCACACTCCTGAGGGGTCACTGTGCGAGCAGCGCTTTGGTTTGACTGAAGTAAAATATAATATAATCGAATGTATAAACTTTTAAGTTCTTAACACACTTTAATAACAGTAAATGTACCTGTGGGCCACCGTTCTCTTGAAATGTTTGACAAAGCACGAGGAAAGAGGAAAGACCAGTATTTCCAGTGGTGATGGTGCTTCAAATGTGCTTGGAACTTATATGGAACTTTATAAATGTTGTTATATACTCAGGTACACTCAATAGTCCGGAATTTACAGATATTTACAAAACATGCAGATGGTACAGAGTTTATTTCCTCTGTTTTCTTCTCCCAAACCACTAGTGCGCCGCCATGTTTGATTCTGTCGCTCTGCCTTCGTCACGCCTACAAGCTGCTTCACTCGGCTTTGTGTCCAGACTGTTCTCCCATCTAGAGTATAGTCTGGCAAGTACAGCAGTGTCAAACTAATGTGTAGGCTATACAAGGGGCTAGATTATTTTACCATCCCCATACCTCGCACAGCAGCAGAACCATCACCCTCCTCAGCCTCTCAATCTTCACATTTTCACCACCAATCACTCCGGATGCGCCAATAGCCAGCAGTCGAAAACCCCTTATACACTATTCTACTCTAATGCAGTTTTCTACTCTATCCCCCAACTTCATTTCCCCGTAATGATAATTGGTTAAATGCGTTCTATACTTTCAGATTAACTCAAATGGCCCTTTACATTTCTTATCATAAGTGCCATATGTCCAGCTCCCAAGGATTACAGCATGATTGAGACCACTACATGCTGTCGGCGCTTAGAGAGCATCACTTTATTAGTTGTTTTTACTTAGGCTTCATAAAATGTGCATGAAGTCGGCTGTTGCAAACCCGTATCATCATTGCGCATGCAGAGTGGAGTGGTGCATCCACGCGAGACGTCAGGAAGAAGAAGAAGAAGAACTTCAAGGAAATGGCAGATAAACAAGCGCTGATTTGCAAAAAAAAGAAGAAGAAGAAAATTGCATTCTTGCTTGCCGCGCACAAATTTCCTCCACAAAAGCGTTTTAGGTTTTCGGTGAGGTGACAGTAGGTGAGGACGACATCACGGTTTACTTTATTTTTTTGAATGTTAAGTTTCCAAAAGGGAATGCATTTGAGAATGAAAATACTTGACATCTGTAGAGATTCGCTTCTTGTTTGACCGTGGTTTACCCGCAGTGCTGGTGCTGTACAACGGAAAAAAAGCAATGAAAAATAAAATGATGCAAACACTGTATGTCCACTGAATAATGCAGCCCTGTTTCCATGTTATTACCAAGAAACTGTTGTATTCTTGGTATTTCACACCTGGGTTATGGTAAGGGTTATGATCAATCGCATTACCCTGAAATCAGTTAGGTTAGATATCATGCTATAGCGGTGCTGTAAAGTAAAAAGCCACAAATTTCTTAAAACAAACAAACAAACAAAAAATGATTAAGTGTCGACAATCTCAACAGCCAGCATGAATGGGAAAAGAACAAATGTTAAAGACTGGAGGTAGATGGAGCCTGTCCTTAAAACTGTGGGCTTTAGGAGACAGCCTTGATGATGAATAGAAAAGAGTGATTGCTATAGACCACGGTGAAGATAGCACTTCTCTTTGGTCCTCATGGCGGAGTGCTAACATAACTGCAATACCACCCTTATAGTAGTGAGAGGAGACTCTAGAAGGAACTCTGTAACATGTAATCCTATGCAGACTTTTCATCTACCAAAAACAACTTTAAAGGAACACTATGCAACGTTTTATGTGAAAGTAAGTTTATTTTAGGTGTATTTGAGTTTGTAGTGGCCCAGCGGCTGTATGAGTGGTCAGCATGGCGCCTTTACTTTCCATCACAGTGGTCTCTAGGACGCTCCAGGATCAATTGTTTGCAAGGTTTTCACTCCTGACGGACCCTCTCACCAGTAAACCTACAAAACAATTGATCCTGGAGCGTTGGCGAGACCACTGGGATCGAAAGTAAAGGCGCCATGCTGACCACTCACACAGCCACAAACTTTTGTTTTCACAGAAAAAGTTGCATAATGCACTTTTAAGGACTGACTCCAAAGACTCAAAACACTGTCGTCACTGTGGACACATGATTGATAGTGTGGGATCAATAGTGTTTGTTGCTCAATGGCGACGTGTTTTCTTTTTGACCGATGGGGAAAGAAAAAAAAATAGATAGGGCCTTTGATCATATCATGTCGCAAAATAAAACTTTTTTAAACAAATAGTGAGTCACAGGAGCAGAAACAAGTGAATGAACTGTTTTATTTTTAGAACAAGTCCCAGGGGCTGCCGAGGAAACCCCAAAGGGCACGGGGGCGCCTGCGGGCACATGGCCACACCTGCTCTAAAAACTAAACATATTATACTGTCCCCAAAAGCCAAGTCATAGCGCGCCCTTATCGTTAAAACATGCCTTTGTTTGAGGATGGCATTAAAGCGTCCCCTGCACTCTCGCCCAAATCAATAATAAACAAACCTTGATTTGCGCGCAGAGCGTTCAGCGATCACAAAAGCTTTTTAAATCAGCACCACGGACAGCGCCATTCGGGTGGCGCATGAACATAAAGTGCTGGGTATAATTGTATTTACTCCATTCCACCGCGGATCGCTCTCTGTTTGTTAACGCGGGCGGAGAAGAAGTTCACGTTGGTTGCTATAGCGCTCCGGAAAAAAACTATCATTTGCAGGCGATGGGCGGCGGTGGGAGAGCAGCTGTTGTTTTATGGCGTTAACACCGGCTGCATCCCGGGCTATTTACGGAGGCCGCGCAAAAACAACTCATTTGTTACGTGCTGAGCATTCTCTCAGAGGGGCAGATAGAGGTTAAGGAAGTGTCTAAATGTGTACTTCAAAACATAATTATTGGCAATTTGCTTCAGGGCCAAAATAATCTCAGCTTAAAGCCACACTGTGTAACATTCTAACCGTTAAATAGAACAAGTGCCGTACTGAAGTGTTTTGATCGGTAAAAGCATTCCCAAAAGACCGCCGTGAGTGCCTCTCGTCTGTCCTGTCACGCTGTAACTTTTGTGGGAGTGGGAGACCATCACCAGCTTGTCTCCATGGAGATAATGCCGCTGTGAACAAGGTCATCAAACATTAGCCCTTAAATACATTTACGCCTTTTCCAAAAAACTAAAGCCTACTCTGACATCCAACTGCACTGGGCGTCTCGCTGCCACACGTGACCAGGAATGTTCCGCAGTGTGGCTTTAAAATAATATACGGCGCTGTATTTCGGCGCAATCAAAATGAGGCACTTAGACATAAACATTTAAAGATGCTGGTTTAATGTAGTAAGAGTAATCCTAATACTACTACTATTAAGTCTACTCCAATCTTTGTTGAACCCATTATGTTAGAGAGGTGACAACACGTTTGGTATGTTTGTCCTATATTTATGTGCTGGGCTGACTCACGCAGCGCTCATGTGATCGGCCTAATCACAGGTTTAGCCTCTTTAGTGGAATCAGGTTCACGCCCGTGCTGCTGTGAGTTCACACCAGGAAACAGCGGCAGATAAGTGGCCCATTTTTTCAACCTCGTATTTTGATGCTACACACAGGCAGTAGGGATGGAAACAAACTCTTTAGGAAGTAGAAGAAAGTAACTACTCTTTCAACAGACCAAATAGCTGTCTCCCTAATGGTTTTGTCATTTCTTTTGGCAAACTCATTTCATTTCAGTTCTGAGTTTATTTGAGTGGGACAATGCATACTAATGCCGGATTTAACTTAGAGCTAATTTCCGTCCACAAACACTGAGCTTACGTGAGTACGACATGACACACAGTAGGAAACATAACACATTTCAGTACAAACAATAGCATAACATAACATAACATACAAAAAACATGTTACATTGATCCCTAAAGCGCTTAAGTTAACCTCTTAACTCCCGCCTGAACCGAGAGGATCTTTTTCCTCACGTCATCAGATTTTTTTCCATCATTTTTTTGTTGGGTATTCAACTCATTTTTGTTCAACTTTTTGTCATTTTTTAGTCATTTTTTGTCACATATTTGTCACATTTTTGTCATTTTCTTGTATTATTTTTTGGTCAAATTTTTGTCATTTTTTTTGTCACATTTTTATCACATTTTTGTCATTTTTTTGTCACATTTTGTCACTTTTTTGTCAAATTTTGTCATTTTTTTGTCACATTTTGTCATTTTTTGTCGCATTTTTGTCATTTTTTCGTACTTTTTTTGTCAATTTCTTGTGACATTTTTGTGACATTTTTGCCACTTTTTCAAACATTTTTCGTCACTTTTTTGTCAATGTTTTCTCACTTTTTTGTCACATTTCCATCACTGTTTTTGTCTCAGTTTTGTTGCTATTTTCACAACTTTTTTCCAGAAGCTTTTGGACTGGTGTAAAGCTAAACTGGGGAAAATGTGCTCGGTTCAGGTGGGAGTTAAGGGGTTGGTCGAGAGTTCCAACTAGATTAAAAAAATATTGAAAAGTTTCAATCGTCAATTCATCGGAGCAGCCCTTAATGGAAACATGCACTTCCGAAACTGCACTTCACAGTCTCCTCTCACGGTGGATCGAGTGCTCATTATTCTGTTTTTTAAATGAATTCATTAGGTTGGACCATTCACTACTCTTTGCACAAGGCAATTTGTTTTTTATGTAGACAAGCACCTGTTCTATTCGATTGTACGTGCTATTTAAAGCCAGGCAACCGAATTGTTCAGGTCATTTCGGTCGTAAAAATCCAAACATAAACACTCGAGCTGAGCATCAGGAGCAAGCGCGGCATCACTGTCTTTCTGTCTGTTTCATGGGTGAAATATGAGGCTTTAGAAATAATAAGAAAGTAGCTGCTTAAATGTGTGGCATAAATCTTGCTTTAGCCTCTTCTAAAAGTACAAGCCACTCAAGATATGCACATCTACAGACAGCATGTCAATTGAATCCCTTTGGCCAAATGCATTATGAATCGTGAGTGGACTCCATCTTGCGGCCTGTGTAATGTGAAACCCGTGAGGCTTTGCAGTCCCAGGGCACTTTGGAGCTAACCTTCAGCTGAGGAGAGAGCGGATACATCTGGACTTAGACCTGAAATGTCGTCGAAAAAGTGGGTCTAAAAGAAAGGTACACATGAATTTGAAAGGAGTAGGGAGTCGTGTGGGTAGGGAGCAAATTGCCACAGAACAGGAACACAAATAAATAAATTGCTATGACGTTTTTGCATAACGGCCAGCAGTGCTCTACATTGTTGTGTTGGTATAGCTGTAATTATGAATCTGCCCTTGCGCCGTATTGTTTCCAGTAATTGGCTTGTTTTATGTAATCTAATCTACATTTGTTTGGCCGTTATTTAACCAGGAAAGTCCCACTGAGATTTTGGAATCTCCTTTTTCAACACAATGTAAGTCAGTAATCGAAATGCGTTTAAGATTATCACCAAATACCTGTAGACATGGGAAAGCTGGTTCATTCTTTCCAAAGTCACCTCCCCTGTCTCCGTTAAATGTTTTTACAAAAGGCCCCCATCCTTCTCTGTCAGGGCTGCAGTGAGTGGGACAGCTGGTGTTGTGCTCGCGCTCTCTGCCTCCCGTTGGACCGCGAGGAGACGGATCGACTGTGGCAAAAAAGCCCAGGGCCGACCCGAAACTTCGCTCCGTGGACCCCGCCATGCCCCGTCTGACCCCGACCCGCTGCAGGCACGGCCCCCGGGTCCCGCCAACGAGAACAGGAGGGTTTTCCATCTGAAGTGTAGAATATTAGTGATAAGTCCACATCAAGGGGCCACTGTAATGAAAGGCTTAATCCTCATAATGGGTTTCAACTTTAAAGAAGGAGTGTTTTTAATATCCATAAAGTCTGAAACAGCGCCCTGCTTCATGCATTATGTATGAGTGAAGTCACGACACAGGCTTGAAAAGAGCCCTCGGACACTGCATGTGAGGAGAGAAGTGTGAGTATGTAATATTTTTATATAGATGTGTGTGACTGATGAATATTTTTGTATGTGTTTGCTATCCTTATTAGTTTTTGCTCAGACTAAGTAAGCAAGCAAACTAAAAGCCCTGGTATCATCCACCCCTACTCTGGGGCATCCTATCTGTTCTCCAGAAAGCTTCCATGGATTATCAAGGTAAAAGCATCCATCAGTCTGCACTTTTGGAGGAGCGAATTTGTCTTGATACCAGGGCACTCCTTTAGCGATAATAACAAAGGAGCTTGCAGTCGAACCCCTGCTGCTCCACATTGAAAGGCATTTGAGCCAAAGGCAGCTTTTGCGTGGCTATAACATTATCAGGAGGAAGTGTCTGGGGAGAGAGAAGCCACAAAAAGGGGAAGTAAGAAAAATAAAGAATACCACCTTATGGATTTATAGCCTAAATATGATTGAACACATTCCATTTTCAGAGCATTGCATTTTAGATTTTCTTTAAACAACAGTCCAGCGTAGAAGGCGGCCAAAAACACGGATTGTTTTAGCTAACTTCCTGTATGCAAGCTTTGGGTAGCGACTACTTCCTGTCCACATTCAATTTAATTTTTAATATAGATAAGCATCAAGCAAGTGTGTTTCCTAAAACATTTGCTCAAATTGCATTGCTATTTTACCTTTGGTTAGCATCAAATTATCGTTAGCCTTTTGCTCCGAGGCTAAAGCACTTAGCCCTGCAAACACGGGCTCCTCCAGTTAAGAATCCTCAGTAAAGTTTTAATTAGTTGTAAATAATTATCCAACAGGTGCTTGTTTTATGTCACGTACAGTTTAAATCTTTATTTATTGTAGCGAGACATTGCTAACTCTCCATAGGAGTAAAGCTAGCACAGGAAACAGTCGTGTCCTAGCAAGTTAGCATCATGTTGCTATGAAACATTCCATGCACATGAGCCTATTCTTGGAAACTCTTTACCTTTTTGGTGGTAAAGTATTCACCAACAAGTAAAACAATAACGTTGCTAACCCGTTGTAGCTGAAGTTAGCACACTTGGCCCTATATCTCCCAATTCTGCAAAACCCCATGTTATGATGTAATTCAAGCCAATATTACCAGCACATAGCAATCCCACTGATTCTCCTCTCATTCTATTTCCTAAATCCGGCTATCATAATCTGGCAGCCGTGTTCATCGCCGCAGCGCTAAATCATGCTAATATTACAACCTCGTAAATCACATTAGCCGCACAGATTAAAACTACCAACGGCCAAACCAGATACTCAGGCACATCAACACGGTCATTTGGGAACAGGGCTAAAATGGGGCTAATCTTCTTAAAGTTGCCTCCGCAGCTAATCACGGAGCACAATGCCACAATGATGAAGCGTCATAATGTGAAAATGGTCTTGTCCAAACTCGCATCCGCGGGACCGTCCATCAGTGATCAATCTCTAAATGGAAAATGGCACGACTGTCCACCCAGGCTGCCATTTCTCTGTCACCCACGATTGTTTTAGATTGCACAGCGCAGCGGGCTATAATTTAATAAAAGCCCACGTGAAAAGCAGTTAATAAATGTCACTCATGTGGGGAGTTAAGTTTTGACTTTAAGAACAGCTCAATCACTGACTGCATAAATGAGTAAGATTTACAAAAAATAAAAAATCTCTTTGCAAGTCGCTGTTCATGCCTCTTCCCCCCTTTTCCCTTCTCTCGCTGCCTTCCACACTACATTTCGACAAAGAGCATCTGGATTCTCTCTTCTTCTTAGTTAATTATCTCATTTTGGTGACTTCACCTGCCCCAGAGCCCAGAGCATAGTGACCATAGACAACTACCCCACAAGAAAGTAATCCAGCGTCATAGTACCAGGGTTAAGCCCAAAGTTACCGCGCAAACCCTCAAATCAAACCAGGATTTGTTGTGTAGGGCTCAGGTTTGACATTTTTTCTTTATTATTTGAGCCTAACCCTAACTGTTGCTGCAGAACCATATGCTGTAGATAATGGCCTTGAGCACATGAAATGAAACTATCCCTCTGCCTTTGTTTGAATCCCTTCTGAGCATGATTACTGTGGATGTGTACCTGGGACAACCAAAGCAGCAATTGAAATGTGTACATTTATGTTGCAGAGGATGGTAGTCTGTTCTTGAAATTGTAATGCAAACATACAATGAAATATTAGTATAGCCTGAACACTGAAGCTTTCAGTGTTATGCATGCTGTTTCAGCCATTGTAAGCAACCAGGGCGTTCCACTCTGGGGGAGGCATTCAGCTGAATAGAAACGGCCTTGCACGGACATGAACTTCTGTTACCTGATCCATAATAATATAAAGGACATTTTCAGTTGTTTTTCTAGACCAAATACACTGTTGATCAGAGACAACACCAAGGCCAAAGCTGTAGTATTTTTTTCATTAGAACATAAACACTGTCACACAGCATCAAATTTCAGTAATGTTATGTAAAATTCTCATGGTAGCGTTCACAGTGACAAATATTAATGGCCATTAGATGTGTTTACAATTGAACCAGTTAAAAAGTAGTTTCATGCCTTCTTTTCTTTTCTTTTCTTTTCTTTTCTTTTCTTTTCTTTTCTTTTCTTTTCTTTTCTTTTCTTTTCTTTTCTTTTCTTTTCTTTTCTTTTCTTTTCTTTTCTTTTCTTTTCTTTTCTTTTCTTTTCTTTTCTTTTCTTTTCTTTTCTTTTCTTTTCTTTTCTTTTCTGGCAAAGAAAACTCCCTGGACGTCGCTGCCTGCTGTCAACAAACATGGCTGATGTGCCCATAACATTTGCTTCATTATGTGTGAGCCTGTACTCTGCACACAAGACTATACAGTCCCACATGAAATACCGAAATGGAAGTAAAAGTTCTGTAAACCAGCGGCTCTCAACCTGGAGGGGGGTGTGGGTCGCCAGATCATGGAGTTGTATTTCGAGGCACTCTTGCATCTTTGAGTGATCTTTGAATCTTCCGCAGCGGCGTATCCAGGAAATGCTTTCCTCACCTCTTCATTTCTTGATAAGCTTATTTCTTTCATCACAACACTCGCCATTGCTTCACTACCGCCACGGCATGAGCAACACAGGCTTCTCTCTCTTTATTGAAGAGCTGCACAGCGGGGTGGGAGGAGCCTAGAGTTAGTTTGCTTGAATAAGAAGTCAAACTACTGGATATTTAGTTTGAACTGTTCTAATCCGGGTGTACACTGTGCGATTTTGGCCGTCTTTCGTGCATGATTTTAGGAAAGTGCCAGGCGAAAATACACACACGGGAAGAAAGGCGCAAACTCACACAGAGAGGCTTTATCGGGGCCAGGAATCGAGTGGGAGTTTGTTACTGTGATGCGAGCTCCTTCCTTGGATCTGAGGTTTGTTTTGAAGGGGAGCGAGTGGAGGTGGGGCTTCAGGGCAGGGACATCTTTTTGAATAAGCCGTTTTAGCAACAAAGTGTCAAATAGTGATTGGCACAACTTGCTTCTCACCGTCACAAACCCTCTCGCACAGATGAGTTCTAATCATTGTGAGTGGAGCGGACCACCACAGGACTCCATGAAAGTGCGCTGTAGCCTTTGTTGCAGCAAAAAGTGTGGCCCCTCACTTGACATCTTCCCTGTATCCCCCCCTCCGAACACACGCACCTGAGAACAAACATGTCTCTGCTCCTCCCGCCTCGCAGCCCGACTCTGATCCGCTGTTGGCATGACAACCGGCCAGGACAAGTCACATGACACATCCAAGGTTGAGCCCAGACAAAGCCTGCGGAGAGAACAAGAGGAGTTTTTATCCGCTACAAGCCTCACACGGTCACACGCAGAGGGGACAAAGCCAGGGAACAAAAAGTACTAATGTGATTGAAGTAGTAGTAGTTTGTGATGCAAATTTGGTGGTTGTCGCAGGGAGTATTGTTGGAGGAGGTTCTAATGATAGAATGTGAGAGCAGTGGCGGCATCTGTCTTTTAGTTGTAAATAGTAAAAATCTCCTCTCCTCTGACTAGATAAGTCAGAGGAGTTAGAAAGAAAAAAAATAACAATAAATAAGTACAAGAGAAGTAAATTTGGTGTCTGTAGGGACTTGTTCAAGTGCAGAGTAAATGGGCAGTGAAGTTACATACTCCCATATAAATCTATGGTGAAGCAGAGGCTCAGTGCAATAATGAAACACCTTATTGCCTGCAGTGTCTTTCCTTAAACTAAACGTGTGTCATTGGACGCAACACTTCTACTTTATGAATGTGCCAATATGTGAGTGTGAGATCGATGATGGTGTGCACATAATCGCAGTGGACATAATGTGACCGAGTGTGACCAAAGACAAGCTCATGATTTAGAAATCAAATCATCAAACTTCTTACTACTTTGTCTACTGCGACCAATGACTCAACTGCGCACAAATGTTCCAGGTGCGGAGATAAACCCAAACAAAAGAGTAAACATGGCTGTCCAAGGCTGAAGCATGGGCGTCATGGTAACCGCCTCCATCTGAACGAGCTGTTGTTGTGTATGGATCCTGTGCCTGTACGTCCTGTACGTACTCAGGGGTAATAACGCGCACTTCCAAGGCCGACGGCAGGAGTGTGAGCTTTGGCTGGTCACTCTCATTTTGATCCAATGTCCTGGGAGATCATGTCTCACGAACCGCGGATTAGAAGCAAGGAGGTGAAGTAAATGTTTACAAGTAAGAGCTGGTGTCCTCACGAGCGGCAGAGTGGACTAAGAGCCCACTTGCACGGCACCAAGGTTGTTCCACTGGGCTTGAAGGATGGGTCAAAATCAGGCCAAAAAATACTATGCTCTTTACCCAACTTTTCTAAAAGCTGACAAAGTGGTTTAATAAAACAGCTGTGGTTGGTAGACTCATCATGTACTCAGCCATAAGCAATAAAATGAAGTAGAAGTAAAAAATAGTGTATTTAATGGCTTTAATGTCTGCTCACATGCTCATTTTCACAAAATATCACACTTCTCTCGTCTAATATAACTTTAAATCAAACTACTATTTCTGTTAGTATGGAGTTCAGCATGGAAAGTTATACATTCACTGTTACATCGGAAATCCGACATGGTTCTGGGTATAAGCAAACATGGTCCATAGTGAAAGGAGTAGTGGAAAACACAAAAAGTGACCCAGCTTTCTTTAGTTTGACAATTTTTGTGATGTTTATAGTTTCACTTCTTTATCGGACACTGGCAGGAAGTGACATAGATCGAGGAAAACCATTTTAAACCGTTGCCGTGCCAACCATTTCTCATTAACCATGTTAATGGGAAATGAGGGAGTTGAACTTTACCTCTATCTACTGTATGTCATTTCCTGTCAGTAGCATAAAAAAATCAAATAATAGCTCTTCTGCCCAACATTTCTTCCTAAAAATTGCTGCCTATAAAATGATAATTATTACTTGCAAATGATGTTATCTATCTAAATAAGTGCAAGTGTGGTTTTCTGGCCAGAACCACCGTGGGGAGAAGAACCCCCAGTCATCACATTAAAGAGGGGGTATTATGCTTTTTTCAATCACATAGCACCAGTCTATAGCACAGTACAATGATGACGAAACCTTCTGTTGGTCTGTAAATGCAGTAAATTAGAATAACTGCCTTGTATAAAATTGCTATCTCAAAATGGCCGTAGCGAATGTCTTGAAATAGGCCTCTGTATCTTTAAGAACCTCTGACCCTTTCTGACACGCCCCCTCCACACGCTGTCTGTGGCATCAGTGGGGAGGCGGTTCTGCTGAGGAGCAGTGGTTGGTTACTCGGCTGGTGACGAAAGGTCGGAGGCGTCTCCAGGAGGTGGGGGCGTTCCTAGGAGGACTCAGGCAAAGCTATCCCTAAAATGGCTGCCATCAGAGTTTTTACACATTACTCAAAAATACGTGAATGTGCCAAGGCAACACTTCAGGCATGTTTTTAATGAGGGAATGACATAATAACATGATGTAAAGCTTGAAAAAGTCGATTTTGCATAATACCCCCCCTTTAACGCTTGTATTATCCTCAGAGGGACTACGAAAAGGATTCAAGTTACTTAGTTCTGCTTTAAGCTCGTGCATGACGGTGGAAATAGTTGGTATTTCGGCCTAAATTTATTGAGTGACAGTGCAGGCTTGCCTTACCTGCTTCTCAGGAGAGAGAGAGAGAGAGAGAGCGGCATGTTGGAGAAAGCTACACAGCTACGACAGAATGTGGAGAAGTTCTGCTTCTGGCAGCAAAAACGAAAGAAAAGGAGAGCGAAATATCAGCAAGTGCCATGTGTTACTGAAGTTGTATGTCTCTGAAGTGCTTCCTTTAAGCAGCCTTCATTGTTTGGCATGGAAATATCATCAACAAGCTAGCGTTCGTCACCAACAGTTAACACACATTAGCTTGAGCCATGTGAGGATGAAAACATAAACTGCCTCCTTTGATGAGAAAGGATTTGTTAAATTTATAAGCTCAAAGTTTATCCTCCGGTGTTTCGCTCGTAGTAGTAGCAAAAGTAGTCGTAGAAGTAGTTCCCAAACTTTTACAGCACAGTCAATCTTATCATCATTGCGAAAAACACCAAGAAATGTAATAAATACATTCATTTTTGAGCCCTTTTGTTGATGAAAGTAGCAAACTTGTAAACAACCAAACTACATGCCCAAATGCAATGCTTCTCCCTGTAAAAAACATAAGAGCGATCCGTGCATAATGGCTCAGCCATTGTAATCTTTGTGCTGGCTCTTGACGCGCAATTCATCATCCGAGCGTGCATTTAACTTCACAAACTGCACGTCTCTGGTGTAGACACTGGCCGATTTTTCATCTTGTCAGATCTGAAAGTTTTTGCGGATTTAAGTCTGGTCAAAAAGCGTACCGCTGCCCAAAGATTGATGCGTGAATACAGTTTCTAAAGCAGGAAAAACGACCGGCCATATTTCTACCTTCTGAAAACTTTTGGAATGATGGAAAACTCCAAGGAGTGGAAGTCGTAGCAATCAGCAAAGCACAAAGGCAGCACTTTGTTCTTTGCTTTCTTTTCTTGAGACATAGCGCCTGGGCATGTTTGGATTATGCACAATGATCAGAGTCTTCATTTAACAATATGAATCGCAAATCTGAATCACCGCACTAACACCCTCCCGTGGCATATGAATCAAAGAACATTAGATGTTCCTCAAAGGCAATGGCCAATAACTCCTGAAGGGGTTAACATGCGCGCGTGGAGAGGGTGCGATGTACAGTACGTGCAAATGGCAGTGAGAATGAGCGCACACATTTAGATTGAACAACGTGTTCATATCTGCTACTCCGGCGCCTCCTCTAACAGCACACGCCGTTCTGACAGCCAGCAGAATAACAGTCCCGACACACACGGTGGGGGGTTAAGAAAATCCAGCAACGTTTCACTGTCGACCCCTTTGCTCGATCTCTCATGGCACGTGAATCGCTTTCACCCCAAACCAGCATCTTGGAATTTTGCTCAAAGGCTGTCTCGCAACTCAACCTGGATTACCTCAAAGGCACACTTTCACTACATTTTAGATCCGTGTTTCCCGACCAGGAGTATACGGGAACCCCAGGGGGTACTCGAGCACCTAGCAGGGGGTACTTGGATATATATTTAAGATCTAAAAAGAAGGTGAAACTTCTTTTTAATGATAATTTGCTGTACAAGGTTTGAAATAAATACGTACAAGTATCGACTGAATAAAAAGTTGGCTGCCTTTCGTCAACATCTCCATGGAAACGAGCTGGAGATGTCCCACTCTGAGCGCCTCACCTCAGTGTTTTTCAACAATAAAAATATCTGCAATGAAATAAATTTGTGTATGTGGCTTTAAGTTGCACCACAAGCAGCACCTCCAGAATCCAGTCACTGATTTTAGAGGTCTGCGCCTTGATGGAGTACTTTTCGGTTGCATGCAAATGTTTTCTGACTGGATAATGAATGTGTTTACCTCATAGCTGGGAACACACAGACAGGTCCTGTTTATGAAATATTCACCAAAAGTCCTTCGTCAAACCCTACTGTTCGCATAATCATCATTCTCTCCCTTCAGCACATCGCCAAGGCCTCTACTTATCGACATAAGAGCCAGCATTTTTAACTTTAATAGACTGTGGCATGACTGCTATTGACCGACCAAAGACAAAGGCTTTTGTGGGTGAAGTGCCTTGCTGTCAAAGGACGCTGAATGAATAAGGGATTTAATTGGGTCTAAAAATCATACCAGTAGCATTTCTTTCCTTAAATCTTCTGGAAGAACAATCGATGGAGTGAAGGAAGTCAATTTAAAACTGTCCTCAATCTTCGCATGCATGATTTCATATGCATGTTTTTCCAATTTTTAGAAAACAAAGAGGAGTGTAACATCACGGCAAAAGTAAATCCCAGTATGGCTCATCGTCATTACAAAGAAGACAAAAATGATGCGCTGAGACCTTTTGAGCCTGGGAGCTTTAGGTTTTGGACCGCACCCCACATCTGGGATGTAAACAGCAACACATGAATTTTACCATTGTTGTGCACACAGTATTTCTAATGTAATGTCACCATTGTTGATAATGAGAACGGCACATTTTAAAGGAACAGGCCACCATTTTTACATACTGATATGTTCTTACCTGAGCTTAGTCGAGTTGATGCGTATCTGTCTGGTCTTTACGCGCGCGCTCGGTCACGCAAAACGACCAAATATGTTGCTAGCATTTGGCCTCTCCCAATGTATTCCTATAGCTCCAAACGGGCGTGAAGTTGGAAGCTACCACGCTCTTCCACGGGCACGCACAATAACCAGACAGGTAACGTATCAACTCGTCTAAGCTCAGGTAAGAACATATACGTATATACAGTATGGAAGAACTGTGTGCCCTCAGTCACGCAAAAAGACCAAAGATGTTGTTAGCATTTGGCCTCTCCCAATGTATTCCTATAGCTCCAAATGGGGTGAAGTTAGAAGCGACCAAGCTCTTCCACAAGACCAGACAGGTACGTATCTAAGCTCAGCTAAGAACATGGGTGCACAACAACAACATACAAAAATGCCTAGTTGATCAAAAATATGACTGATTCTCAGACACTGTTCAAATTGATTAAATGTGATGATTATAAAAAAGGATCAATAGGCTCTGTGCTGAATAGGCTCTGAGCACGGAATGTTTTTGGCTAACTTCCTGTTGGTCAGTGGAGGGTAAAGACAACTTCCTGTTAACATTTTAATGAAAATTTTGATTAAAATAAGATTTTAAAAAAACAGAAGAAAACTTAAATAAATGTCAAGCTGAGTGTGATTTATAAAAAATGTGTTCAGATTGTGGTGCTATTTTACCATTTGTTAGTGTTAAATTAGCGTTAGCATCTAGCTTCAGGGCCAAAACACTTTCAGTCATAAACACAGAAGCCTCCTCCGACTCCAGTGAAGTATTTACATCCTGAGTAAAGTTGTTAACATGTTGTAGGTAATTCTCCAACAGGTGCTTGTTTTCTGCCACGTACTGTTTAAAAAAGGACTCTCCATAGCAATAAAACACTGGCAGGAAACAGTCTTTACCCTCCACTGAAACCTGAAAGTTACTAATTAGCTATTGATGCTCTTCCAAGTCTGATAATTTTTACTGAGACCCAGCCTTTTCCCAAATCACCCCCAAGGCTGTTTCCCTCAAAGACGCCAAAAACAAACGCTTGAGGAAATACCTTCCACATACCGTCTTATCTCGGTTTAAAACCCCTTCCGGACGCTGCAGGGACCCACCGCTGCAGTGTCATTATTAGAAATAGCGCAGTCACAGCATGGACACAGAGTGGGCGAAGCTGGAGAAGTTTCTGATTGACGACGAAAGAGCTTGGAGTGGGAAGATGGCTGCCATTGTGAGGGACAGTCTGGAGGAAGCCTGTCAGTCACTGCTATTTACATACAACAGACTGTGCACGCGCCTGATCAAGTTTAAAAAAACAACAACTCAAAACTCATAATTCTTAACTAATACAGGACTCGCATGCATTTCGCAGCATTAAATCGACTGTCTCTCTAAATGCGCTGAATTCGCCGGGCGTAATTGTGGCGTAATTGTGGATTTGTGCAGCTGTAGTCCGTGATAATGTGCTGCGAGGAGATCCATTTGGACCGCACAATGGCCCTTTGTCCAACAGTCAAAGCCCGAACCCAGACAGGTGCGGTATATCATCAAGAGACAGACAATGGAAGCGACTATAGGCTGCAAAACGCATCGTCGATAACTTAAAATTGGTTTGGAAAAGTAAGGACGGAGGTAAAGCGCTAAGTGGTATATTGTTGGTGTTTTCTGTCAAATAAAAGTCTGAGAGTAGAAACTTCCCCTCTCTATTGGTACAGCTGCGTTCTTTTAGCCTTTTCTGCAAACTGCATTTGTAGTTTTTGTGTTCCACACTGTTTTATTGGATACTTCAGTGGAATTTTTACTGAAGAGAGTCCGTACTATGAAGGACCCAGCTTTTTTAAAAGTAAACAAACAGCTAGCTTACGAGCTAAAGACATTTGAGACATTTGAGAACACATTTCTTCTTCTGAAACACCGAAGAGACGCCAAGAGCCCCCCACACCAGCAGCACACTGGAAGCATCACAAGAGGCACTACAGGGAAAACAAGGAAGGGACAAATGAGGAGGTATCCGGGCAGTACTTGCAGCTAAGCCACACATTCCTTGGTAAATGGTAAATGGACTCAACTTATATAACGCTTTTCTACCTTGATCGACCAAAGCGCTTTACAGCAAGGAACCAGTCACCCATTCACCAATGTACACAGACACTGGAGGTAAGGAGGGTGAAGTGTCTTGCCCAAGGACACAACGACAGTAGGCACCTTCAGGAGCCTGGATTCGAACCCCCGACCTTCAGGTCATGAGACGACCCGCTCTACCAACTGCGCCATTGTCGCCCCTTCTATCCCTACTAATGTATGGTCACTGGAGAATATACGGATCATGTTTGTCTGCTATGCTCTTCCCAGAAAATGGTGAAAGACTGTTGCGGTGCGGAGGGAGCTGCGCAGGAGGAAGAGGAAGGAGAGGGTGAAGGAACTGACCAGTGCAGGACTGCACGCTCTGAAACAGGGACAAACCTAGGAGGGGCACTGTTTCAGAGGAGCACTGTGCAGTACTCCAGTTTCCCCAACCTCCAAAAACATGCTGGTCAGGTTGGCCCACAATGGCGGCGCGAGTATCGCAGCGGCTCAGGACTAACTCTTAACCCTTAACTCAAACTGAATAAACTTTCATGGGTATTTTTCCAACCTGCATTTCTCCTCACAGTGATAGAGGGCCATCAACACTTAAAGCAGCACCTATACCGCCTCTCATCAGCGCCTGCCTCCACTGGGTAACCACACGACATCAGACTATCATTGATTACCCACAATCCTCCGCTGTCACTCTCTCTTTTCAACTCGCATCACGCACTTTGCTTCAATCAAAGTGAATCCAGGAGAGTACATCGGATAATTAGGACTTTCACATCATTTATATACGTAGTGCAAAACAATCGAAAGGTTAGGTTTATAAATAATCTGGAACATTGATTTCACGGTGGATTGAATCAGAGAGTGTTAATGTTCCTGAGAAGATGTTGACTGAGCCGCAATAATGTTCTGCTTATCTTTTCCATTTCCAGCTACAGGAAAATCTCAATCTTTGGTTTGATTGTTTTCTCATTTTGTTGACTTGACTGGAAGGTAGAAGAAGAAAGATTCGAGACATCCCCAACTCAATCATCCCAGTACAATATTTGAAAATCTCGACTACGATGGAAAATTCATAGACGACTGAGAGCCTGTCATGTTAGCACCTTAGAGGTCAACCATACAATGCAGGTTTACAAGAACTGGGCAACTTTATAAGCCTTTCAGCAGGTAAAAAAAAAAATCCTTTGGTTGTGCTACTTTCTATGTAAATGAGGCTACATTTAAACCTTCCAACCCCAGGCAATCTGCTCTTTCTGTGTGAGAAAGAGAAGGGGGCGGTTCCGCATCATCGCGACGTGACATTTGTGACCGAATCGGCTCGTTCAAATGGCTGTTTGATGTGAACAGTTCAAACTGGATCTCATGGCTTTTTTGATCGTTTTTTTAGGTAATATAACCACAACCAAACAGCAGTGGGAGCAGGGTGGATAAGCACTTGGCAACGCAGCCGTCTCCTCTTTTCATTAATTGTGACAGGCAAAGTTTTTATTTGCGCGCCACGCATTTTCAAAGGTTGAAATTAATCCTGCTGTGAG
Source organism: Gobius niger (assembly GCF_951799975.1). Classification (NCBI taxonomy): domain Eukaryota; kingdom Metazoa; phylum Chordata; class Actinopteri; order Gobiiformes; family Gobiidae; genus Gobius; species Gobius niger. The sequence goes on along the minus strand of NC_136866.1, from coordinate 14,183,104 downwards.
AATTAATAAATGTAATCAAAATGCAAATCTCAGGGCCAATTAGATCTCAGACAACAGACAATGAATTTTCCGGCTGGCTTCTTAAAAAGTCAACATCGCATTCGAGCAGCTCCTTTAGTGTTAATCAGGTGTCACCAACAGAGGCCCACCAGGTGCCCTTTAAAGCTTCCCCAGTTTATGTGATTGTAATCGGATTCTTGAGTAGAGTCGTTTCTGTTCTTGTGACTTCACTATTCGTCTAAAAGCATGTGTATGTGAGATGGTCTGGCTAACACGTTTTCCACAGGGCATATTAAAGGAATTGGGCCAAAATCAGGGCCTTAAATGCTCATTAAATTGGGTCTATTGGAAAATCATGACATTGCTCAAAAGTTTTTCACAGTACAAGTTCACACCAAAATGATGGTCTAAATCTTATTCAATTGCCGTTTTGGCTGAGAAAAAAGAAAAAAAGTGGTCAATTTTTTTCTTTGCTAAAAAGTTGTACGTTTTGTCCAATTCTCTTTCGTCTGTTGGATGAAATGTTTGCAAATCTTGAGAAATGATATATGTGCAGATATTTCTCTATGTGTGTGGCATTAACCTCTTAACCAAGCACATTTTCTCCAGTTCGACTTTACCCAAATAAAAAAAAACATCTTGAAAAAAGCATCAAAATAGTGACAAAAACAGGATGTACATGAGGATGAAAACGCAGCAAAATAGGCGACAAAAAAGTAACAAAACATGAATAAAAAAAGAGGAAAAATGAAATATCTTTGATCAGATTTGTAGGTCTTAGTGAAGAAGCTTTCAGATTTGGGTAAAGCCAAACTGGAGAAAATGTGCTTGGTTAAGGCGGGGTCCAGGGTTCGTTTTTTTTCTCTATACCACTACTTTAACGATACCTGCTTTTCGGTACCGGTGCCTTAACGGTACTTTTTTCCCGATTCTATGTTATTTTAATTCGTTCAGGAGAAAATTCTAAAACAGCACAACAGAAAGAACACATGCTGCAGCAGCGTCACCTGTAACGTAATTTTTTAAACAGAATTCCCATTTAAGCAGCATAAAAAGAGAGAAAGGACATTATTACCTCCTGAGCTGCAGGGACAGACCAGATCCACATCAGGACACCGTTTTCTTTCAGATAAACTTTTCTAAACACACTGCGCTCCTCCACAAAGTGAAAGCACCTCACGCGTCAAAGATCTGTTACATAGTGCGTGCGCTCACTCTGTCACTAATACTTTACCAAAACAGTTCCAAAAATGGCGAATGCAGAGTGAGTGCTCACTTTTTCCAGAAACAATCTTTGATCTCATCCTCCGGTGCAGCCATTTAGTGCAGCAAGGAGTTAGTAAACAACAGCACGTAACTTCAGGCTCTGCGCATGGATCTTTTTCGCTAAAGGTAAATACCGATAGATGTATTTCTTGTTGTCACTGCAGTGTTGTCACTGCTTTTCTCTGTCTAAGAACTCTAGTTTCTTGTTCAGTCCTGGTTTTTAACCAGTTTAGTTTACATCCTGGCTCTGCCATGCTAATAATAACTAAAGTGTTAGTAAGTTACAGCTTTGCTTCGCTTTAAGAAAACATCTGCATTTGAGCTGAAGCGGCTCATTATCTGCTCATGAGTTCAGGTTACTTTTTTAGACTCATTGCGGTCATTTATTTACATCTGGACTGGAGGCAAAAAGTACCGAAAATTGGCACCAGTTTTCTATACCACCCCTTACTGGAGCTTTACTGTCGGTAGCTTACCAAGTAGGTACCGTTAAGGTACCCAGCCCTTGGTAAGAGGTTAAAATATAGTATTTGGGCATAAAAAAGCATTAAATATGATTTGTTTTTGCCTGTAACTAGAGGCCCTATAACTGATTTTTTTTTTCTTTTCCTCTTTTTACTGTGTTTGCTGTCATTGTTTGTAACTTTTAAATTGTTAGCTGTGTCCAAACTAATTTCTAACTTCCTCACACATTTCTAACATCCCAGTTCACAGTAATGCTGCTAGATGCACTTTGGGGGAGTAGCAACTAGACCTGCTTTAGACTCATTTACACTTTTTTTTTTTACTCACGCAACACTCTCATATTTACATATCAGCTTTTAAGCCGTAACACAACGCAAACAATTTCAAATGGTGAATTACGCGATGTGCAATTGTAATTCCATAAAAAACAACGCAGAGTTGGTTCGGTGTTATCCCTGTTTTCACTGCATCCTTGAAGATCCCGTTCCCCAGATCCCTCCTGCGCGGTCCCCGTTGTCAGATGCACATTATCATAGGCTCAAAGGCAGCTGGAGCAGAGTAAATGAGATTTGTGGAGGGCTTTTTGACAGAGCGCTCGCCATTTGTCATGTGGCGCGGGTGGGTGGGGGGGTGGTGGGGGGGTGGGTGAGGTGAGGTAGACTATGGAAATGACAGAATGTGAAGTATTCACCAGAGAGGTGGAAAGTTGGATTTTTTCGAGCCTGAAAATTTGGATGCTGGAGGTAGTGGTTTCAGCTCATTATGTTTTGGGGGGGAAAATGGACTGTGGTGAGTGATGCTGAGCATGCGAACAGCCCGGCGAATGAGACATGCAGGGGTAATGATACAGTATATGGGAAAGAAGATGGGAGTTTTGAAAAATACCTCAGGGTGTGTATGTGTGTGTGTGTGTGGGGGGGGGGGGGGGGGGGAGGGGGGGAAGCCATACACTACATTTATTTAATTGGTTAAATGTGAATTATTGACGCTCAGGAGCACAAAAGAACGCTCATAAGCCACAATAATACATGCTACTTTATTTCCATTTTGAAGAATTGTCTCCTCTAGGGCCCGCTGTGGTGAGAAAGAGCTCTTGAGCTACATTGCTGGTTTTATTTCCACTATTTTTCATGAAACTATTTAGTCATCGTTCTGGTCCCTTCTGAAATTGATCATGAATAATTCAATCCATGTCTTGTCCTTATAACAAAGCGCGAGACATACAAGGACTCCAAGTCATTTCCATTTCGCTTTTGTCGCGCTGCAAAAGTCGGCAGAAGCGGCATCAAACAAAGACGATTTCCGAATTACGTGGCAAAAGACATCGGCTTGTATGCATCACAAACACAAGTTTGGCATCGATGGGACTACATAGATGAATACAGTTTATTTTTTAGGACGCTCAGACAACTTTCTTTTCCTCTTTTTGGTCTTGGTTCCTGTTTCGATATCACCCGCCATCCTGAAATAACGTATTTCAGGATGGCGGTGGTCCTATTGTCAGCTCAGGGGGAGGTAGTGGAGGTGTCTCAGGGCTGACAAGGGTCAAACACACTGAATATGAATGAGACGAGGCATGGCTCAAGTCAATAAGGCTGTCAATGGAACTGATGATGACGCTCAGCAACAAGTGACCGAGGCGATGGGAGGGGAGCGGGAGGTGGCACCTGAGGATGGTGAGGAGTGATAGATATGGATGAGACCTTCACACACAGGGCCTTTTCACACCGACCTGAGAATCTACCGTCTGTACTGTGGTTGGGAAAGTTTTGCAGACGATGCGACATGTTTCTTTGGACTGTCTGCCAAAGGTCCTCAGATCGAAACTGTGCATTCACTTTCTTTTTTCTCTCAATACATCCTCTTTACTCAATACATCCTCTTTACCCCGTTTAAAAACTCCCCATAAAATGCCTGGAATTTTTCAGAAATGTTCAATGGGAACTTTACCAGGGAAACATATATAGACTGAGCTCTTCTTTTTGGCCACACACCTAAAACACTGTTCTGTTCAAACCCTGGTGTGCTAAGATGATTTCTTTGAGACTTTTCATCTCTGCTGTGATAGATGTTGCAGTGTAATACTATCAAATCAGATTTGTATGGATCCGTCTGGAAAGAAGCGACCTTCAGTTCTATTTGCTTTGTCTATCCCCATTATTTCCCATATATTTCTGTTATTCCCCAACGCTGAAAATTCCCAGAATTTTGCAACCCTGGCCTTGAGCGGCACGTTTCTCTCAAGTGCAGCAGTGTAATGACGTCTCGGCGGGAAGAAGCAGCAACACAGTGACACAAGAATTTCATCTTCATATGGGAACCTAATGAACCAGACTGAAAAACACTCCTGTCCTCCTGGCTCTCTCCTTATTGTGTTAGTTTTGTACGAATGTGGCTGATTTCCTAGCTGTGTTTGCACTAATAATGATTTGCCAGACAGTTGCAGCTTATTTTCATTAATTGTGGCACAAGATTGTATCACCGTATCCATTTGGCTTTGTTTTGTACATTACTTTGTCCCTTTTAATGGAAGAAAATCCCTCTGACAAGTGATTGGAACTCTCGGTGACCTGCCAGCTTCTTTCAAATCTCTTGTTTTTCAGCTTTTGTTTCTAATCTTCTTTTAATTTTCAAGTTTCAATATTGTTGCACATTATCTCGGCTGATTTCTCCAACAAAAGGAAAACACAAGCTGACTCATTCCGAGAGCGGGGTTGGATTTGTACCATGTTTTGTTCCCAAAAGACCCACACAAACAATATATAGTCATTCACCGTCATCTCAGCGCAAAGAGAATTATTTCCAAATGCATAGGCTTTCAGGGATTCGGGGATGAGAAAAACTATTAGGGAAATGGCGGTGCAGCGTTTGAGTGAAAAGAGCAGTGTTTTGTGTTAGATCTGAAGGGCTTCAATGCTTTGAAACGGGACAGAAGGGGCTTGTGTCGGCGTTAAAAGGGGAACAAAACTAAGCCACTTGTTTGGAATCACTGTTCACTCTGCTCCAAATGCAGAAATCAGTCTTACTAAACAAATCTGACAGTAAAGTATCTATCTATCTATCTATCTATCTATCTATCTATCTATCTATCTATCTATCTATCTATCTATCTATCTATCTATCTATCTATCTATCTATCTATCTATCTATCTATCTATCTATCTATCTATCTATCTATCTATACATCCATCCATCCATCCATACATCCATACATCCATCCCTTCCATCCATTCATCTATCCATCATTTATCCATCCATCCATCCATCCATCCATCCATCCATCCATCCATCCATCCATCCATCTATATATCCATCCATCCATCCATCCATCCATCCATCCATCCATCCATCCATCCATCCATCCATCCATCCATCCAAAAAACATCCAAAAAAATAGACCAGACTCTCTCTGTGCAATACTTATTGCACAGAGAGAGTCTGAGAGAGCACGGCGCTCCTCGTCTTTCCCCACGCTTACTCCTTCACAAATATTGACATGTTTGGTATCCACGTGTAGCACGAGTGACTACAGTGATTAGATGACGCTATAATCCAAATATGGTCATTTCCTTTGTGGGAGACAAGGAGAAATATGCAGCTCCATGTGTAGACATAATAAGGTCCTGAAGAAAGCAGATTTTTCAAAGTAAACAAACAAGCTTGTCATTTGAGACCTACACTTCTTCTGAGACACTGAAGAGACACCATGAGTTCCCCACACCTGCGGCACATAGGAGGCGTCATAAGAGGCGTAACAGGAAACGAAAAAGGGACCAACCAGGAGGTATCCGGGAAAGACTCACATCTAAGTCTGTATGTATGGAAGAATGTTAATATGTCATGAATGCATGTTAAAATGTAGAAAACTTTCAGTGCATTTTTTCCTTCATATTATTATCAGCAAAAGCGTCACATTGATATCTCTAAATTCAGATTTTTTTCCCTCTGACTCACTTGCAGCGTCTCTTCTTAACTTGTAACTGGCTCCTTATTATAAAGTGTTTCCTTCCCGTTTGCACTTGTGCTGAGTTGTACAGCATGTAGTTTGCAGCGTGCTCCTTCAAAGCCTGCCCTCAGCCTCTGATAAAACAGGGCCAGGCGTTGTTGGGTTTGCGCGGTGGTTTAACACTGGGCACTGTTAATGAATATCGGGTCGGAAGAGAGAGGCATTTTGGGATTAGAACAAGCGGCGTTGACAAGAAGCAAAGTCTTCAGATGTGAGGCTGCAATCCATTTTACAGCTCTCGCCGCTCGGAAAGCACTGCACTCCTTTGTTCTGCAGAGATGGAGGTGATTGTGATTATCATAAAAGGGATTTGCAGAGCGATACAATTGGAGATCATTTACCAGATTAGTGTTTCAAAAAATATGAAACGTTTGGAGGTTTTAGCGCGACAACTCAACAAGGAGAGTATGTTTTTTAATCTTATATTTATCATAAAGCTATAACATTACATAGTCAGTTTTGCTTAAAGTACAGTTATGGGTCCAATAACTCCAATCAAATCAAATCTGTTGAAATAAGTCTTATAAGTAATGTCTTTTTGTTTTGAAAATAGTGAAGATCGCACTGGTAAGGCAACGAGACGGGGACAAACCTTCTTCCTTGTTGCGAGTTCGTGGCATTGACAATAATAACCTGCACACTGCCCCCTACTGTTCTGGAGTGTGCGTCTCTAATGGGACTAAACATGCTGCCAATTGGAGTAGAAAGTACAATGTCTTTATATTTGTAGCGGAGTGAAAGTAGTTCTAAACAAAAAATATTGCTTAAGTAAAGTACAGATCCTCAAAAACTGTGCTAAAGTAAAAGTACTTAGTTACTGGCCACCTCTGCAATAGGGTAGACCTCTAAAGCTCTATTCTGACAGGATTAGTTTTACATACTACATGCCACTTGTAATAATGACGGAGAATGTCTGTGATGTTAATCCTGTGTGAATCGACCATGTCAGTCATTTGTAAAGTATAAATTCCCCCGTAAATTCCCGGCTATATTTTGCTGAACTCCAAGGTCCTGTGATAATACTTATTCATTGCGAACAGGCACCTCTGTGATTTGGACAGAATGGTAATGAGGTTTTATTGTTTGGTGCGCACATTATTATTTACTTTTGATGAAGAATGGAGGCTGCACTAGAGAGTTTAAACCAGTGGTTTCACTGAATCATTTCTCTCCTTTTTACAGACAGGGTCGTAAAAAATACATCCTGGGCTGTTTTAATCCGTCATTATAATTAATCTTTCATTACATTACTTTTTATTTAAGAGATATGACTCTTATTTATGTTAGGAAAAATCAGAGCTTGCAGGATAAATGGAGCTAAACTGAAGAGAATTTCTGAACAGGACCATGGAATAAGAAGGAGGATGAGTTATTCAGGGCATCAGATCTGCTCATCAATATTAAGGCTCATATTCCACTATTAGAAGTTTTCCTCAATGTTAACTTACACAGAGGGCGAACAGGGCGATATTCAGCTCGGTGCTTACCTTCGACTCTCCCTCTTCTCTCTGTTCAAGGCCATGCACTCTCAGCTGTGATGTTAGCATGCATCATGTTGGCCTTAGCAACAGTAAAAGAGGAAATGTGGTCCATAATGCTTATCCTGTGCGACTTTTTCCCCTGAAAAAGAGATCTGAAATGTCAAAGTGACTAAAGCGAGGCCAAGGAGAGGGGCCAAGATGACCTGGAGGCGCAGACTCAAGTCCCTAACTGGAAAAGTAATGAAACTGACTGAAACCCATGAATAGATAAGAGAAACCAATCACTGTGATTCCATTAATATTCTAGTCACTAAACACTAAATGCAAATAAGCTGACTTAATAGATTTCCCTCACCAATAATGAACGCTCAGTACGCACTCAGATAAAGTGACATTTCTCCGATGCCTGGGAAAAGAAGTGCTGTGCCGCTGACAGTTTGGGTTTCCTCGAGAGCGGCCCCTCACTGAGCTCCGGGTGCGAGAGGGTGTCAACGAAAGCAGCGTCAATTAGGCCCAAAAAAACAAACTTGAGTCAGCTTTGTCACATTACGCTGATGAGATGAAAAACAAACAGAAGAAAGTAAACATATTTTGAAAAGTATGAATAAAAAGTGCTGTGTGTGTGCTGAGATAAGAGCTGTTTATACTCGCTGATGCGACAGACCAGCGGGAAGTCTATTAAGATTTAAAACACCAGGCGCGACAGGAGAGGAAACAGAAACGTTATTTACAGATTGTCTGCTTTTTTTGGACTGGTCTTTCAGACCATTAACCGTACAAGGTCAAAATGTTTTATATATATAAGGTCCCATACGTTTTCCTTTCCACTGAAAAATAGGTTCCCCTTTGCGGTCAGGACTCGCCTGTAAAAGAGATTCCTAATCTCAGTGGAACTTTAAATAAAGGTCTAATAAAAATGCGGCCGACCTCAGGCTGAACTCGTTTCTTTCCTTATTGTATTTTGTTCTGGTGAGGCTCTGAGGTCCGTCTGACCTCTGACCCTTCGCTCTGCTGCTGCCGATTAAAGTTTGTTTTTCCAGTGTTGCGCTTCAGCCTTACTGTATTCAACCACGAGGGAGTGACACCAGGGAAGTGCACGTGTGTGCGTGTCGGTGCATTGACGGGGCTTTGATGCTCGTTGTCATGGGAATAAGTGAACAGCTGATTGTTGTTACGTGGTTGATGGGGCGTTTTTTGGAGCGAGAGCATGTGAATGTGGACAGGGCGACACTGAAGTAAATACAGGTGAAACTAGAGCAGCCTCGGGTCGACGCTCCAACAGGTGTGTAAAGGCCTAAAGGTAAAGTTGTTGGTGATGATCCAAATCCTAACTTTGTTAATTCATGAGAGGGATAAGTTCATGAGCACGATTCACAACTTTTAAAGAGCGACAGAAATGTAACTAACCTGCTAGTTCATGAGAAGAGACAAAAAAACTGCTCATGATTAGATCGTGTTTTCTCACAGCTGTCTGATTTTACAACAAATCCTATTCCAGCACAAACACAGCCTATTTCAGAAGTGTCGGAACACCAAGCCTAATTCGGTTGCTGTTGTATTTTCATTGGAAATTACGAATTCCTATTTGACTCTCCAAGCTTTTGTTTTTCGTAGCTGTTCCAACTTGCATAGTTACTTTTCTTTCCACAAGAACATGGGGGTAAACAGACAAAGCCATGTGAGAGAGACTTGGTACACACACGCACACCCAGCCCCTCTCTCCCTGGGGAAATACCTGCCCCACATCCCCCTTAGCAAACCAGGTTACCATCAGCGAGCACGAGACTAGAGTCACCATGGAGATGACACTAAGGAGGTAACCACGGGAACCAGGAGAAGGGACCAGAAAGAGAGAGAGAGAGATCAGATATGGACCCGTTTGATCTGGAGACTCGAACCTGGATCACCTCACAGTCCCGGAGAACTGTTTGAATAATTCAGGGTTAGTGCTCAGGGCTGTGGGAGAGAGCGGCCATGACATAACACACACATACGGTACATATACTGTTGAATAAAGCAAAGAAGGTGATGCAACGTGGCCCAATGTGGCTACTGCACCACACATATTCCATCACTAACATGAGGAAATACAAGGAACACGACCAATATCTGAGGTAGCAGCTTTAGGGAACACGTTTATGAACAGAGCTCGATCATTAACACATTATCAGATGTTTAGTAGTCACCAGTGGTTCAGTCTTGCCATACCGCCTTTGTGCACTTGAGCAAAACACCTGAAACATTGTGCCTGTATGAACGTGCTACTTTTCAGTTCTTCATCTTTTCTTTGGGCTTTGTTTTGACACTGACTTCCCTGTTAATCCGCCTGCCAATAACGGCCTTCAGAACTCGCAGAGATATCACCGGGTCCCAGACGGATCATTTCTGTCAGACCGTAGATTAGGGTTAGTATGTGCAGTGTTGCTGGCTAAATGAATGATCTTTTTAGGTATGGGCATGTTTGACAAAAGATTGTGTGAAATATGCCTATATTACAATGAACACACACACCGCTGTAGGCTACACAACAGCTCACGTCTCATGAGTGAGTTTGATCACTTCATATTAGAGGGCAGAAACATAAATATCTGCTCCACATGCAGAGTTGTGCCTACATCGTGTTTGCTAAGCCTGGTGCAGTAGATGTCAGGACAGTCCAGCCACAGAACAGGTCATTCTGTCCAATTGGTGAGGATGGTTTAGCCGCCTTTATCTCCGTTGGAGTACCTTGGTGATTTGAGTAATTTTTGAGTAACCTATATGCAATTGTTAAACTGGTTTTGTCACAAATGCAGACCGAAGTATTAAGCTCTTAAGGCCCACCTGAACCAAGTAGGTTTCTCCAGTCCAACTTTACCCAAATGGAAACGCTTCTTGAAAAAAGTCAAAATAGTGACAGAAACAAGGCATAAATAAGGATGAAAACGCAGCGAAAGAGCGACAAAAACTCGAACAAAACAGGCGACAAAAAAAGTGACGACAACGCAACAAAAAAGTAAAAAAAAACAGGCAATAAAAAGCACCAAAGATAAGACGTAGAAGAAACAACCACACAAGAAGAAACATTATTATTAGTTTATTTGACAGGGACAGTACACATTATTGAACAGTTCAGTAAATGTGTCAGTATTACCTGCAGAGCTACTTTTAAACTGTTGTGTAAGGTGTATAATGCCAACGAACAAAGTGTAGGCTACATACTTACATAACTTATACACAACATACACTGATAACATCTGAATGTTCGTTCTGTTCGTTCGGCAGGTCATACAGTTGAAACAGACATTATGAGGATAGATGTGTACACTTATTATTTACAAAGCAACAGGATCCTGACACGTGGCTCAGTCATGCACCAGGAGATCTGTCGGGTTTAATGAGCACAAGGTTGATTTGATTTTAACCAGTTTTTTAATTGAGTCCTGAGTTTCAGTTAGTTATTGTTATTGCCGGTGGATTCTTAAATTGATGTTGGAGATATTAAGGAGGTTTGGAGTGGGCTGTGTTGACTGTGGAAGCCTTTTGCCCTCCGGTGTAGTGCACATGTGCAGGATCACTGAACGGTGAACAATAAGATTCAACGTGCGGTCGTGCGTAACCGAAACTGTTCACTAACAAAGTTTTTGTACGTTCCCCGACACAATATGATCTGCTTTTCATGCTAATGCGTTTTACTCACATAATTAAGACTTCCAGCCTCAGCTACTCAACCAAACAAACACAAATCTCCTTTTAATTTGCAGCAAAAACTGTTATTTACTTCTCCTTGTCTATTTGCATAATTTACCCAGCCTCCACTCCATTAACTTTCCGGAGACTGAATACAGCGGCGCGGTGACAGGAGTGGCCACCATTCCCCGACAAGCCGCGCTCAAACTGAAAAGGTCAGGCCGTTTTTTATTGAATTTGCCTCTTCCTTTCCACTAAACAAAGTCTCAAGTGACTCCGGAGCGTTTCGCCGTAATCAATGCCAAATCACTTCACCGATAAGTTTGATGCCGTGGCGCGCTAGTTTTTCCCAGCCTCCGGCGGAGAAAGAGTGGAGAGCAGAAAATGAAAGTCATGTTGTTATTTAGTCCATTAACTTAGGTGCAGGCAGCGAACAGGAGCACGCCATTGCGTTTACTGCAAATTTCACTCAACAAAATGTCAACAGTTTAGCTTTTGGGTTTTGGGAGAAGCCGAATGACAAAAGACAAGAATCGCCATCATGTTGGTAATGGGTACACATAATGTTTTTTTAAAACCATTATCTTTGTCCACAAATGGAAGCTATACAAGGCTCACTGCCTTTGCTTCAGCACACGTGTGGTCAAGGGCAACAACAACAACTAAAAGCCACTACTTTTTCAACAGGCTTTGAACCTTGTTGCCTATTCAACGGCACGCCTAATTTATAGATTTTAATATTATGTCATGTGATCAATAACAATACACCTGGGTTAAAAAACACTGGGCTTTTACTAATGAAAGACTTCTATTTTCTCCGATGTGAGAAAGGCGCAATAAAAGCTCCCAATCCAAACATAAAGTTGTGGAGACGATGGAGAGCTGACACAGTTCCTTTCGGACGTGCCCCATTCACCTGCACAATAACTCCGACAAACCCATCCCTGTCTTCTGTCCTTGTCAAGGTTTATTTCACAAGGACAAATAAACCTTAGATTTCCTATGCTGATGACATAACTCTTTATGTATCTGCTAATACAAGTAGTCAGTTAAATTGTCTTCTTCAAAATAAAATGAATTTAATTTCAAACTGGGCTACTGAAAATAGGCTAAAAATCAATGCTTTAAAAACTAAATGTATGGTGATAGGCTCAATGAGATCGATCAAACAAGTGCACAACTTAAGTCTGTCCATGCATGGCACTGATATTCAGCAGGTCACTGAAGCCAAATTATTGGGAGTCACTATTGATTCAACCTTATCTTGGTCACCACAAATTGAAAACACTGTTGTAAAAATGAGTAGAGCCATCTCTAATATAAGAAGATGTGCGTATTTTTTAACTATTCCAGTTACCAAGTTGGTTCTTCAGTCACTTGCACTCTCACATCTTGACTACTGCTCCATTATCTGGTCAAGTGCTTCTAAAAAGGACCTTGTAAAATTACAATTAATACAGAACAGAGCAGCTCGTCTCGCACTGCGAAGCCCATTCAGGACCAGTGTCAGTGCCATGCATGAGAGGCTATCCTGGTTTAAAGTAGAGGAAAGAGTGGCCTGCAGTCTTATAGTGTTCTGCAAAAATGTTTACACTCTTCAAAAACCCTTAGGTCTGTTCTCCCAATTACGGCTGACCAGTGAAAGGCACAGTTTAAATACTCGTCAGGCTTCACGGTGCCATTTTACACCTCCACAGCCAAGGACAAATGCTCTGAAGAGAACAGTTCTGTACAGAGCGCTGGTTCTGTGGAACAAGCTCCCTTATTCTTTAACAGCCTTTAGTGTTCAAAAGCTGTTTTAAAAGAATGGTAAAAAAACACATCCTAAATTATGAGACATAATGTAGTGAACAACAATATCCCAGATTAGGTATACTGTAATATTGTATTAGCATGTTCTGGTGGTGTTCAGGAACGGGATTTTTAAGGATTTTTAACGATGTATTTGTACATGTAATGATGTTTTGTCAATTTTAAATGTAGCATTTTCATGGACCCCAGGAAGAGTAGTCTTTACTATTATATGGTAAAGACTAATGGGGATCCATTAATAAACAATAAACAATAAACCTTGACCTTGACCTTGTCCGTGGTGTCATCTGCACATTGGGGTGGAGGCAGCAGGATGCCCTCCCGCACCATTACAGGGCCTCGGGTTCAAAATAAATACGTTTCATACTCTCACTGCTGAAATATTATGGAGGGACAAAGTGAAGCACAGGCTAAACTCATCAAAAGCCGCCTCGAGGTGGCTCTAAACACGGCCACTCTCGCTGGGAGGAGTCGCTGTGCAGGTCAGTCTGACTGAACACAAACGGCTTTAAAGAAAAATATTATAGAATTTATAAACTTTTAGGTTCTTAACACACTTTAATAAAAGGAAAATTTCACCGCACACCAAGAGTCCTGTATTTCCACGTCCTCTTCACCTGGTCTCAGGAGCCGTGCAAAATGTCATGCCATCAACTCTGTGCATAAATCTGTCAGTTCTCTCGTGTACAAAGAGACTGTGGCCGTGTGCAGATGTGTGTCCGCAGAGGGAGGCAGCGGCGAAGTCGAGTTGAACACTGAGTAGGTGAATCATGATCGAATGTGCACCAAATATTTCACCAAACTGCTTTACCGGGCACAGGAAGACTCACGGCTGTCTCTTGTTTTCCTGACCTAAGTCCCAAACAAAATGTCGCCATGTACATTTACCGGACACATTTGTACTCAGCCAAGTTTATTCATACTTAAAATTCAAGGTTTTTATTAATGCCTAATGATGATCATATAACCAAATCACCTTTTTGTATCCCCAACCCCATCAGGTTTCAGAAGCTAAGCAGGGTCGGGCGTATTTGTGTGGGTGAGTGGTTGGTGGTATAGTCGGAGGGTCCACAGATGTGAGGACTGTACTTCTGTCAGGGAAGCTGTAACTACAGACCTCACCACCACTGACTATGGAGTGATTGATAAATCACTTTCCCTGTGTGAAGCGCTTTGAGTGACTTGTGTGAGAAAAGAGCTATACAAATAAGATCTGGGGGGTCAGATGATAGTTGCCTGTTGCCAGTAGTCAGTATAGCATTTGCCCACGGACTCCAAAGTGCTCTGTCATTGCGTCCTTTTTCTAGACACTTAACCCTCATTGCCCACAGGGTCTGTCTGCACTGGCGTGTGAATAGGAGACAGGATCCTTGATGGAAAAGTGCCCTTTAGCGGTGGAAATTGACCTTAACAGCATTATGAATCACTTCCGTGTAACGTGTCTCCAAAGCCAGACTCCCGTTGTCTCTTCAGCTCCTTACCTGCTTCTCAGCCGCTCCTTATCCGCTCTTGTACGGGCTTTCATCATGCACAGTCAGGGGCAGAACACATTAACATCATCATTATGAGCCTCACTCACAGACGCTGCAGAGACATCTGTGCTGCGCTTCACTCACTGGCTCACTCCATTATGCTCAAAGGGGGAAAGGCAAACGCCAGTTTAAATGCCTTTGCAAATGACCGGTGGTGTGGCAAGAGTTCTGATATAATGAAGGCCATGTGGGGAACTTATGTAAGAGAGGCAGCCATCGATCGAGTGAGTCATTATGGATTTCAAGAAAAGGGTGTTCCCAAATGTAATGCTATTATGATATCTCCTGCAAGTCTCTAATGGATTTCAGCATCTTTGGATATTAAGCTGGAGTGTGCGCTCTCTCACGGGACTAACTGTTGAGTTTGTGTTATTATGGAGACACGGCTCAACAACAATGATCTGGACAGGGCCCTCTCGACAATGTTCAACAAGGACAAGTTAATCTCACGGAGAGATCCCACACACCCATGTCATAGCCTCTTCAGTCCATCGGAGACAAGACTCAATGGGAAAAAAATGAGTGTATAGTTTGATACTAGTTTTAGCATTGATTCGCATTAATATGTTCACTCCCATTTTCTCATTAAAGTGATTGTCTGGAAGTCTAAATGTATTACAAATTTTATAAAATGTTCAAAATCAACTACCTGCCTTTGCATTTTGATATGAGTAATCATTTATATACAGTACTTTTTTTTTTTTTAAAGTCTCTCCTTCTTCGGATCTCAGCAACGAAACTAGTCTAGTGTCCTCCCGCATTGACCAATGAGACGAACCTGTCAGGTCCAATCATGAGGGAGGGGGCGGAGCTTGATCGTTAACTTTTAAAAAATTCTGTTCCTGCTCTCCTCATTCTGCAAACTAAGAATGATTTGTTTTTCTGGTTAAAGAGCGGAGGAATTTGATTGTTCACTTTTAAATTTCACTCGATCTCCTCACTTTGCAAACTTACAGACTATCACTTTAAGTACTGGTACTACTTCATATACGTGATTTTAGCTTTGGAATGTATTATGATTTAGCATTGATTAGTTTGGTTATGGCTGCCATTTTCAGGACTTTTGACCATTTTGCCCAGTTGATTTCCCAATGGCTATAGCAGCTTCATATTTCATAACTTTGTATGGATTTTGGCAGGTGGATTTTCTCCCAGATGCCCTTCCTCATCCAACCATCTGCTCGGGGGAACTGTCACACCGAGCACATGGACTCTTGATCTCCTGTGGATTAGTTTTAGAACATTATCATCTTTCAACACTTGAAAGCGAAACCACAGTGAACAAACTGAAGGATGTTCTCTGGGGCTGAGAGCCTGGAAATCGGTGGTGGTTTTGCAGCGCCTTCCATGTCACCCCCCCCCCCCCCCCCCCCCCCCCTCTCACCACCACCACCGCACGGTTATGGAGAGTTAGCCCGACGGCATTAGCCCTCGCACATGAAAGGCGCCGCTGCAATGTCTGATGCCACAGGAGGCGGGAGGAGGAAAAATGGCACAAATGGCGCACGTTTTGTCGCCACATGTCACCGAGCCGCACGGGGAGGGGGGGTTGGATGGATGGATGGAGTCGTGATTTACATTTGCCTTTTCGACTTCACGCCTACAAAAAAAACAAAAACATGTCCAATTAAATTTGTAATTTCAGCTGGTAATCAGGTCAGGAGCGGGGTTCATTATGAGCGGCGCGACTGTTGGAGCAAGCACTGGAGTTTGTGGTGAACACTAGGATGAAATTGAATGGAAAAATAATCAAGGGTCTTTATTAAGCAAAAATCGATCGATCTTAAGACATTTCAGTTCAGTTTATTGTCAATTCCACCACATGTAAAGCATTAAAGTAAAGTATCAGTAAATGAAATTACGCTCTCCAGGGTCTACGCGCATGGGTGCCTAATGTGGGTGGAAAAGCGCTTCATTAATTTAACCCATTTACCATCGACCCTACACAGCCTATAGGTGGCTCCAGAGAGAAGCTTTGTAAAAAAAATGCACCATCATGTTTACTCATTACCCAGGAGGCTACGGCTGCCAAAACCTCCTGCCCACAGCGTTTTCCCCATCAGGCTCATAAACACTAGACAACTCTGCACAGCCATTTTATTATTTTCCGCACCTGTTTCCTGCGCCTGAACATATGTGACGTTTTATTGCACATTTTATAAATACACCAACTCTTGCTTGACGTTTGCAGCCAGCCCACACTCCGTGAATCGTCATACGGAGCGATGGCACCTTCAATCAAACAAAGTGCAAAGTCTCCTCAGGTCAGGTCTGGGGAGAGGTGTCCTGGCTTACAAACAACCAAAACCATGTGTTAGCCAAGTCAAGGAGGGAATCTTATTTGCGTAGCGCTTCTCACATGGTGCAAGTTCTCCAAAGCTTTGGAAGGGACACATTTTTCATTCCCTCCAAACTCTGCTGGTTTAAGCTATATAGTTACACCATTTGCATTTACGGTTATAGCGTTAGAAGCGCTCAGCCCATCTTCTCAGATCACGGCACTTTCGATCTCCATAAATGTGTTATTCAAATGCACTCGGTCCATGGAGTCTATTATGGCCCATAAGCTGCTGTTCCCGCAATCCCTCCTCTCTCCTCATCGGGTTGGTATGGCTCTGTTTGCACCTGGGCTGGAAAACTGCACGGTCCTCACCTCCCACCTGGGCTCCATGTTTACATTACCTCATCTCTCCGAGCCCCCAGCTCCCACGGAGAAGACACACCTGGGGAAACGGTGCTGCAGTGATGTGCACCTCCATGTGGTTTGTGTGTACAGCTGCAGGGACTGATGGCGCGGAGCCCTCCAAGTCTGGAGATGCCAAAAAGGCAGTGATCTAGTGTTTCTGCTGGCAAAAGGAAGGCTGGACGTGTTTTGGAGTGTTGCGAGACAAAGTCAAAGGAACTTATTCCAGCTACAAGGGGTCAGTCGATGAATGTGTGTAGTCTGTGACATTGTCTTATTTCTCTGAGTTACGATGGGTGTGCTCGACAGGCAGATTAACCAATCAGAGAAAGACATAGTCCATTGGCATCAAAACAAAACATGCTGGGCCGACAATCACAAGACAGAACAACAGATGAAAACCACACCCAGGACTGAGAAACAGGAAACATTTGGTCTTCAGAAGGCCTGAGATCTGAATGTTTGAGTACATTTTAAGTTGTTAGTTGTGGTCCAAGCTCATTCCTAGCTTTACTCACACAGGAACGAGTTTATACAAGCACTTTTCCAACAACATTCAGAGAGCAAATAACGTCACAATAGATAACAACGCAGCCACGCCACACTGTATCAATCGTGTGTGTTGATAGGCTAATATCGGTTTTAACATTTCATTCCACTCAAAAGAAAATACTGACGGGAAGTATTTTCTTTTGAGTGAGGCGCTACAAATAAACAACTGTCTGGACCTGGGGACAGGGTAGCTAACAGGACGGGCTTTGCTAGTGAACAGTAGCCTGATAAACCACATCCACTTCTTTTCTGCGCGAAAGAAGTGGGTGTGGCCATACACGGTAAACAAGTTGCTGATTGGCGGCTGTTACAACCAGTTCACATTAAATCCAGTTAAGGTCCGGTATGGCCTCCGCGGTCTTAGAAAGTCATTCAAACCAATGTTGCACACACACACTGTTCCGGCGTCAATGGATAGAATACGCAAAAGGTCTATTTTTGCCGGAGCCTGGAGCTCTGCGGATCAAGCTGACAGAAAAACAGCAGCCAAACAGGTGGATTTCAAAATAAAATCTGTCTGCTCACTACTGACCTGGTCTTGTTTACCACCTGTACACAGGCGTAAGCTCGGAAACGTAAACATTCTCCAGAGAGTTGTTGTAATGGCAAATATGGCTTTTGTTTACAAAAACTACGTATTCACCTTATTCGTGGGCGCTGCCATGAATTGTTCCCGCCCCGTTTCTCCTATCAGTTAACATGGGACTGGAGAAGTCCACATAAAATCAGTTACTACACGAAAACAAAGCCGTTTTTCGGACGCTTATCATCACGTGAACTCTCGTGCCGTTTCTGTGACTGGCGCAGCATCTGGTGCCGGAGCCGGTGGAGCTGGAGCAGTGTCAGCCGGACTCACTGTGAGTGGTGGTTTGGGGCAAACCCGGATGGATCAGGACCGAAATGACAAGGTTACGTCACTCACTGTTGTTCAAATAACATTAACATTAGCCAAAACTAATCATGGATGAAGGAGTCGAGGATTATGCCTATATATATTTAGTATATATTTAGTTCATATTTTGTGAATTGGATCACGTCCGCTAGAATAGAATAGAATAGAATAGAACTTTATTTGTTTGTATACTTTATTGTCCCCGTAGGGAAATTTGTCCTCTGCATTTAACCCATCCTTCGATGCCGCTGGGGCGACCCGTAAGGAGCAGTGGTCGACGGCCGTGCCGCGCCCGGAGACCCATCTCCATGATGTGGAGCCAGGCTGATGGTCAGAATCACCTGGCTGGAGGATTCACCTATTGCACATGTTTTTAGTGGTAGGGGAAACCGGAGTACCCGGAGGAAACCTACGCAGACACGGGGAGAACATGCAAACTCCACACAGAAAGGCCCCGTCCTGGTGGGAATCGAACCCGGGACCTTCTAGCTGTGAAGCGGAGGCGCTAACCGCTGCGCTACCGTGCCGCCCATTATTGTCTGTTCCAGAGAGCAGAAAATTGTCTTTCAGCACGGCTCATTCAGCTAATTGCTAATTGGTTTATTTCACTGACAAACTGCTCCAGTTGCTCCGTGACCAGACTTACTCCCTGCATGGATTGGTCAGGGAATAGTATGGCAGAGCCAGGCAAAGCGAACAGACCACAATATGTTTGCTGGATGAATTAGCAAATTATAAATCAAAAATATTTTTAGCGATCACTAACTCAACCAGATACAAGCTGTGACCTACATTAGTGAACATTTCAGACCAGAATTAGCATGTAAGTTAAGTGCTACTCTTGAAGTTGCTACTGGTCTAGATTGAGGGGAAATGTACTAGCAATGGGTTAGAGAGAGCTTGTGGATTTTTTTAAACTGCCCCAGCGTTCCCCCATTTCCTGCTGTCCTCTTTTGTGAAAAACCAAAAACATCTCTAACAACGCGCATTATCGTAACAAGGTGCAAAACTGTGCCCGACCGGAGCGCGTGGTGTTGTACGGATGTATTATTTATTGTGTGTTGCTCCGTCTGGGCTGTGTCTCCTGCTGCAGACCAAAGGTGAGTCGGTCTTTGATGAGAGCGCTGCTTTTATCCACAGCACAGAGCACCAGCCGCTGTGTGCCAGGGCTACAGGGAGAGATGCCGGCCCCCGGGCTCCAAATACACTCACACATCCATGCAACTCTACAGCCGGACCTGGAGTTTGCTTTAGGTTTTACAAGCAACAATTCGGTCCATTTTTAATAAATATCGCTGCCGTTATTTGAGGATTTGAGAAATGAGCGGCGCATCTCGCACTACGCCAATGCGACTCGTACTCCCATATGGCGTAAAAAATGGGATGTCATCGTGATTCAGTCTATCATCGACATATGGCCGTCTGTTGGGAACTGTTACGCTGTCATTTTCACACTTAATTTGACATTTACAATTCATGTAAATAGGCGTAAAGTACGTCAAGCAGCAGATGTACGTGGATCGAAAATAACGTGGTAAATAAATCTTAAAGAAAACAATAGCGTCTTTCACAGCAGCTAAAAACAGATCTAAGCCACGGAGAAGGCTCATCATTACAAGATCCCGTCACTCCGCACATGCAGAGTTAGAGCTCAATGTACAACGGGGAATTGATGGAGTAGCCTGGCCAATCAGTACATTCAGTAATCAGCAAGCTACAAATTCAAGAAAAAGAAAAAAAACAGAAAGCGGGCTATTCTTATTCAGATGTGAGAGTGAAATAATCAGATTTTTGGAAAGCGACGGCTTCTATGCTTTGTATCAGAATCCTTCTCGCTGCATGACTAAACCCATAGTCTCATGTAAAAAGCAAATCCAACGTCTTAAAATACACACTGGCACACAGTTTGGACTTCACTGTTCAAGACACACAATGCCATTGAGTCAGCTCAGGTTGAGTCACCTCCGATATTTCTGTGCATTTGATCTTCAGATCGGCCTGCTTGTCCGATTAAAAAGAGTCATTCAGCCACATATCAGCACATACCCACAACACCAATGTTACAGGCAAATCTCATCAGAGTCCAGAGCCTCCGGACTGGCATGTCAACTATACACAGCCACACCAATGCCTTTAAACAGCAGACTATATTTTCTTGCCCAACAGTGCATTTACCATAGGCACAATGATATCAGAGCATGAACAACAATAGTAGACGAGCCGTGTTTGGATCAACAGTGCTGTGACATCCAGGAGTCGCAGACGAAACAATAAACCAGCGCACTCACCGAAGCATCTTTGGAACTTCATAAACACACAGCGGCCTCCCCACTTCATCTTGTGTCTCAGCTTTAAGTCTCGCTGCGACGAGTCGTCAGAAAAAGAAGAATATCCTTCAAATCTTCTGGTGTTTGGAAGTTTCTCACAGTGTTTTGAGAGGTTGTGTGTGAATGAATGCAAACCAATGAAAAGTCAGGACACTTTACTATGTAGAGGCTGCTGTGCGTGCTGTCATTGGCTGCTATGAGGGACTGGGACTAAGATAGAATGAGTCCCAGGTGTGTGTATGTGCATCTGTCACTCTCTGCATTTCTAATAGTAATAATATTAAGTAAGCACTTGTTATAGCCACAGCTGTCCCGGAGTAGACTGAAGAAAGCAAGGCTGCCAATCAGTGCCATCAGCACCAATGGCCACCATCAACCACTCACTGACAAACTGTATTTGTGCACGGGCAAGGTGGGTGAAGTGTCTTGCCCAAGGACACAACGACAGTCTAAACCTGCAGAAACTGGGATTTGAACCACCACCCTCTCGTTTATAGGACGACCCGCTCGACCATCTGAGCCACTGTCGCTCCATTTATGAGCTCAGTGTGTGTAATGCTGTTAGCAGAGCTGGTGCTGGCGCTTCTGGGGCCCTAAACAAAAATCCACTCGGGGGCCCTACAGTTCACATCCCAAGGCTATTTGACGAAGAACCCATTTATGGTCAATAACAGTTACATGCAGTAGTGCAGGGCAGAGGTGGAACATAATGACCACCTGACACTGTCAGACTGGGATTTAGGACTAGTCTATTTTAAAATGGTAATTGGCAAATTGTAGCATTCTCTCACCTCAGGTCCCTGACCCACAGTTTGGAAACCACTAATTTAACACTTAGTGAAACCTGCACCTGACAGTTACTTCTGTCTTACCACTGAGAATAAGATTGACAAGCACATTCAGAGAACTGGGGTTAGTGAAAGTAACTTTTACTGTTAAACAAATACAATGTTTTTTCTCTCTTTTATTCACCAAACTACTTTCCTGATACTCCGCTAGAGACAACAAGAAGAGAGTTTAAATAAGTGTGTGGCCGATGCAGCCCAGAGTCCATGCAGAGAAAACATGAGGCGAGCAGTGCCCGGGACACGTGAGACAGAAAGCTGAGCGGGGACGGGAGTGGAGAAGCACTCGCACCTTGGGAGTGACAGGGGAAAGGCGGTAGGTCTCTCCTAAGCATCCACTTCAGAGAGTTCAGAGTTGGATGTGGCAAAGTAGGCGGAGAGTGAGTGAGCGCTGTCACAGAGTCTGTCACCGTAAACGCGGTCATTAATCAGCGAAACAACCGTAATTTGCATAATTCTACTGAGATGCGGGGCCCTTGCTGTTGCGGGGCCCTATGCAACCTGCATCTGCGTGTATAGGGGAAACGGGCTCTGAAAGTTTGGACCACAACTAACTTTTTTTTTTTTTCCAGTTTGATAACAGGGGTAAAATGGGTACAGGCACTTTAAACTGTATTCTAAGAATAATCTACATATTATTGATCACTAACCCAAATAAATCCTATAAAAAGCCACATATGAAATGATTGTTATTCTATGAACCTTGTTCACCTTGTTTCTTTGGAGACTCTGGAAGCCCTCTGTGGAAGATGTAAATCCAGTCAGATCAAGTTTAAGGAAAGGTTTCATATTTGCTCTCTTCCTTTTATTCAATGCCAGGATCAATGAGCAACCTCAACATCTGCATACCTGCTATCTATAGAGCTCGAGATTCTAGGATTAGAGGTTGCTTCCTTAATAGTAATCCAATAGAGATTCAAGTGTTACTGCGACTGAGACCTTTTTGTTGACCACTTTGCGGATGAAAACTACTACTACTACCCTGTGAGTGTGACTGCTCTTCAGTCACTCCTGAGCCTTGTAAGCAGCTCTCAGGAGCAACACTCCTAGCAACAAGGAAATAAAAAAGGCTAATGTTCCCTGGCAACACGCGCCCCTCGTGGATTTACATAGAGCCGCGGGAACAACATGGACAGTGACATGTTTCAGTGAGATGAGACTTGGAGCATCTCTCCAGGGATTCTCAAAGACAAATACACAACTTCTGCAGTATTCGTATCGTCCAAAGAAAGAACGGCCCTTTAGAACAAATGGGTTAAGTGCATATGACAAGTTAGACTAGCCATTTCACTATGTTTGATACTTTGACATTTTTGGTGATTTAAAAAAATATTTGACTATCCTAATCAGTAGTGTAATGACTCCTTCCTGTCAAAATTCTAATTCTAAGGGCCAAGTCCCACAAATGTTTGATCAATAAACCAAGTCATCTGTTTAGAATATATCAATTAAAGAAAAACACCTCTAGTGTAAAAATATCATGAATTGGCAAGGCAAGATTAATTATGCTACATAAAATTGCAACAAAAGGTAGCACTCTGTCCTCGATGAGTTGGTTCTTGAGGCTTTACTTGAGCCGTATTTGTGTCGAGAAGTCATTGTTTTTACTCCACTACATATGAAACATAAATAAAACCTTCAACTATTTCTAAAATGTCTCCAAAGTTAAAAGTAAATGTGGCCATTTGGTCTGTCCAGTATAAGAGCTTCTTATATGAGCTTCTTCATTTCGCACACTCCAGAACAGTGGGTGGCGCTGTGCAGATGTACTGTCAAATGCCACACAACAAGGAAGAGGGTTTGTTCCCGGCAGAGCAACTTGACTTATATTGGAGTCACATTTGATCAGTAGTATCTGCACCTTAACTACTTTGACCACCAATGCCTATAAACTTTTGAAAAACAAGTGTTTGAGACTGGCTTGCAAAACTGTCTTCTTATTGGACGAAAGAAGCAGCAGGAAATGTTCTCTTATTGGCTGCGAAGTATAGAGGAACTGGGGAAAGACAATATGCACTCTTTGTAATTCATAATCCTTAATCCCAGTATTGTTATCTCTCCTGTTCCCTTGAGTTCAGTTCAGAGGCTAATTCTTCTCCACTCGGATTAGCCCTTGGTCTCGGCTCATGAAGCCACTACAGGAGGCTATAACAAGCTTCAGCAGATTTTTAACCTTACATAAGTCGGTCTGCTCCCATCGGCCGCACGTAAAGAAGATGGGGATTTCAAATATGCCGCAGGACACGATGCATCTTATCTGCTTTACAGGCGTTCCATAGGATTACCCACAAAGCTCTGAGTATTCAATGCAGATCAATGGATCGACTTCCAAGGATGAAGATCTGGGGCTTAAAAGATCTGTCCAAAGAAATGACATGCGGTAAATTGATTCATGTACTGTGGCATTAGCTAATATCATGTGGGCACCTTAATTGGACGTATTTGATGATCATGGCAGATAAATGTGTATTGCAGCTTCTTGGAGACCCACCGACTGTGTGCAGTTCTCCAGCAGAGATTTGTGGACCAGGGGAACCATCTTCTTGGCCTGTGCTTCTTAAGAATCAAACTTTTTCAACTTGAGAGCAAAGAAAAGCCCCCCCAACAGCACCCAGAGAGGAGCAAGTGAGCATTTTAGCACTACTTAGCTCCCGCCTCGAAAATGCAAATGAAGAATAACAAAAGTGAAGAGGCACTTCAGACAATAGTTATAATTACAGTTAGAAAGCTTTACAAACGACTTCCTTTACCACAGGTTAAACCTGCTTAGCTTGTGTTGCTGTTAATAAAGTGAGGCGAGGCCCCGTTGTCATTACAGATAATTGCAGAGCGCTGTGTAATTTGTCCTGATTAGTTCCTGGCACCTCTGTACAGCAGGATGAAGCCGCTCTGACTTACTAAAGAGTGCAGGATATTTGGACTTCACTCAGGGCTGTAGTAAACAACAGGGCTCATGTCTGCGTGGAGACACTTCCATTGTTTATGCGCCCATCCATGAGTTTAAATTCATATGAAAAAACCTTAGTTGATTTGTGCTGTCAGAGAAAATGTGGAGCTTTATTTCAGTATTTTTGTTTCACGAGGATAGACCATACAAAGATAAAATAAACTCGGCATTATGGGAGAATATAAAGAAGAATCCGTCTGTCCCCGTCCTCTTGAGAATGCCGAGGTGTCCCATGAACACAACCTGTGGAAAGGGAAACATTGCACTTTAACAAATCAAACAAACACTTGTTTTACATCAGCACCAGCCTGTTCTCGACTTGCCTTGTATAACTGGTATTATACATCTTTAAAGCACTCGCACTTTGAGGCTCCCCATTAGCGAAATGAGTTCCTTTCTCACGTTTGATGTAGCCAGTTCCCCGCTGTGACGGAAGAAAATACTCCAAACCTGCTCTCAAGAGAAAGTGCTTCAACTTCAGAATAATGCTATGCTCAAGTTTCAGCAAAAGTAGATGAAGTATACTTGTTCTGGTAAAGTATGTGTAATCGACCGGTTGCTATAGAACCAAGAAGCAGAAGCGTCTGGATCTGTACTTGCTGGTTTTCGCAGAGACTCCTTTAGTCCTGGACATCACAGATAACGCAGGAGGACTGGAATAAAAAGTGTTTGTTCAGCAAATCCCCCAGACTTGTGCTTGTGCTGTTCATTGCTCCGTCTAAAAATAGAGGCGTTCTGACCCAGCTGTCAACCCTGGGTAACACAAATGGTCATATTATCAAAAGATTTACGCAGCATTTTGCTTTGATTAACTAGCAAGTAATTATACACTTAAATCTTTCTTCCCGGCACAAATGTGCATAATTATTATTATGTGGCCAGTGAACACTTTATCAAACCACTGGTCGTGTATGGACTCAAACAAAATCTTAAAATGATCCAAGAGAACTAATTATAGAGCCCTTGATTGTGTCGCCAAAAAAATTACTCCCTATTCTGGGAAAAAGGGTAAGCTGTTGTCCTAATACAAGTATGTGGACAATGCTAGTTTCCTTCAAAATAGCGGATTTCCAACATTCAATTTGACGGCAAACTCTAGACAATCTGCTATAATTTGTGCTTGAAGTAAGTGCAGTATTTTTGTTCTGTCAGTCATACGGCTTCTCCTTTTAGGTGAGGATTAGCTCCAGTGAACCATTTTCATAGAAAACATTTGGCAGGTTTTGGCCCATTTTGGGACACAATGACGCTATGAGCTCAGGCTGGACTTGAACTCGTGACAATGTCCATATCGCGAGAAGCAAAAAAAAAAACATTGTTATTAACATATTTCTTATTTAGACAGTCTGATGAGGACACTCTCGCTTTAACGTGGACATATTGGGCATAATTGAGCCCTAAACACATTATTAGGGGTATCTCAGCTTAAAAGATTTTAGAATTTTAAGTAAAAAAACAAAACAAATCTATGCATTGAAAGGAGAAAGGAATGAGAGACTGGGCTGCTCAAAGTGGCCTGAAGTGCCCTCTGCAGGTAGTAGTGGGAATAACATGACCAAACAGTTTCAGAAAACAGCATGCTAGCACATCGATGGCGCTGTAATGAACACACCTTGGGCGCAGACAGTTTCGTGCTCCATCTGTGATGCAACAAAATCCAGGAAATACAGATGGGAGCAACTTCAGTAGAAGAAGAAACATTCAAAGTTGTTACTCACACCTGTATGACGAAAAGTGAGATACATTTGTTTTTGACATTAGTATTTAATAACATGTTAAAAAGTTGATTGTTTTTTTTTTATTGAATTGAGTGTGCTGGCAAAGTGGTTTAGTAAAATATTGCAATCTGTCCTAATCGTGGAGATCCTGTCCACACTGTTAAAATGTTTAATGCCACATTGCATTTCTTGCCAATTCAATATGTTTATAGTGTCTGATATTACAGTTAGAAGAACTTTGAATCTAAATCTTTGAGATAGTGCAGGCGGCTCAGGGAGAGGCTATTGATTAGAATTATCTCACTGCCAAAGATTCTCGCTACAAAGGAGCTCCCTTCAAAAAGTAATTTAGAGGACAGCGCCTGGGCATGTCTGATTGAGGCGCTGATAAACTGCACAATAAAACCATTTGACCTTCATAACCGACCCGGAGGATGAGATACAGCTTCACAAATCGCCCAAGGCTTTTGGAAAGCATCGAGATTTACTTTTAAAACTCTTCTCTTCTGAATGCATTGGAGACATGAGATTTTACCCATTGTGTTTACTCAATTTCATTACAAACCGTTGACAAAGCATAGATCCACATCGTAGCCTCGCAGATGAAATGCCATTAGCTCGGACAATAAAAAAGTATAAATAGTAAAAGGAACCAAAAAAACTAAATCTTTTGTTTTCCTGGATTTAATTAAAGCTACAAACAAGTAAAACGAATGACACTGTGGCAGTCTTTGGATGTCGGTGGTCTGCTGACATGCTTAGCGTCCAAACAACGTCCCGAATGGAGGATGGTTCACACAGAGGAACGTGGGTGGGGGGGGGGGGGGGGGGACGTGGGGTTACTACGGGATGGCTCTGTTGGGTCTTTTGGGAGGGGGCGGGGGCATGAGGGCGGCGTCAGGGTCGGGGGCGTGTCTCTTGTTCGGCTGTGGCGCGGTCTGGGCGCAGGAACGCTCCAAAAACTCAAACAGGATGTCCTTGGTGACGGGCTCCTGGATGCTCTTGCACACCGCTGGAATGAGAGGGACAAGATTGGTCGACAGAAGACTTCAGAGGGAATTAGGCAAAAAAACGAGGAAAAGTCCAAGTGGTTTACTCTCAAGCGGGAATGTAGAACTCGTGATGTTTTGCTCGTTTTGGCAATAACGGTAAAGGGGAAAAACAACCAATGGGAATCACTACTTTTCCCACTCCTTTTAGATGTTTTCTGGTGGACTCTCCAACTCAAACTATGTCAAATCCAAATTGGGTCCATGGGAATGATACTGACAGTTTTATATGAGAAAATTGTTCAGTAGAAGTTAAAAAACTGAGTTAGCCGCATTAGCATGTATCGATTTTGTGATATATCACGATATTTTGCGGGACGCTATGCTACATTTTATATATATGACATGAGTATAGATATGATATCTATACTTTTGAAGATGCATATTAACCTCATAACCACCACCTGATCTGAGCACAGCTTCTCCAGATTGACTTTACCCAAATCTAAAAGCTTCTTTCAAAATAGCAACAAAAACGAGGATGAAAAATTGACAAAAACATTGACAAAAATGAGACAATATTTTGACCAAAAAGTGACAAGAAATGTGACAAAAACAATTTAAAAAGTGACAAAAATGCATGAAAAAATGTTTGACTAAAAAGTGACAAAACAGTGGCAAAAAACTGGGCAAAAAATGTGACAAAAAAGTTACAATCAGTTTTGAAGGCCTTAGATTTCAAATAAGGCATTACACTGTTGCTCTCCAGTCCAGATGCTTTTAGATTTGGGTAAACTAGAAAAAAAATGTTAAGGTGGGGGGTAAGAGGTTAATGACCAACATCATGCATACTAATGAGGTAGCAA
Organism: Gobius niger; assembly: GCF_951799975.1. Taxonomy (NCBI): domain Eukaryota; kingdom Metazoa; phylum Chordata; class Actinopteri; order Gobiiformes; family Gobiidae; genus Gobius; species Gobius niger. The sequence continues at coordinate 14,155,054 of NC_136866.1, read as the reverse complement.
TGCTCCACAGTTTTCAGTCAATAGAGGCCAATAATGATCTAGAATTCAGTCAGAGGTCAGTAGAGGGCAGCTCTTGGACCAAACACCGTCACACAAATATATTACTTTTAATGATTAATTCGTTAAAGTAGTTAAGGAGTCAGAGGCAGAGCTTCAATATGAAAAAGTTAAAATTTCCCTACGGAGTGTTTGAACTAACCCGTTTCCCAAAAATGCAATTATTAGTAATTTGAAATAGTGCTTACACAACAGTGACAGATTAGTAGTTCGTAGCACTAACAGTATCAGTGTAACATTACTACCTGCATGACTTTCCTAACTACACTATAAACTCCAGTATGTAAATCGCAGTGATGGAGTGGAATCTTAAGAGGCTGAATTTCTTTATAAAACTAACTTAAATACATTTTCACAACAACAAATCATTGAGTCTTGGGTACAGCGGTCTTCTTTGTTGGTTACTCCCACACGCAGAGAGGGAAGGACGTGTCATGACCTGGTTTCTTGCATTGCTAAAGGTCGAGCATGTACATAACACTATAAATGGAACCGCTAATTTGACGCAGAGTTTTCCATCTTTTAAATATTGCAACCGAATTAAGTTGAAAGTGTTTTTTTTTTGGCTTTGAGCTAAATGTAATTATTCATCATTATTTGAGGGATAAAATAGAACAGAAAGAACTGGCCTGCAGCCGTATTGTGCTGCATTATCCCAATAGTAAATGTGACTTATTATGGGACTCATTACCTGGAAATCTTCACCGTGCACTTGGTATTTATGAAGTCAAAATGAAAGACTTGTGCATGAAGGCTGTATGATAGTAACACCACTGCCCACCTCTCTGGCAGAGTCCACGGTGTGGGCTGGACCGAGTGGGAACCAATGTCTGTTGTCTGTGGGTGTAGCACGGTGCCAGTCAGAGGAGTTTAGCTTGTTATATACATATATATATATATATAAAACAAAACACGATGTTCTATCAATGACAAAAGAACCCGTTTGTTATGCCTGTTGGCGATGTAAAACTCTTGACGTCTCATTTTTGTGTTGAAGCTGAGTTCGTGAGCCAGCGCAGTGCTGAATCACGAGCTGGAAATGTCATGACCTCATCTTTACAATATTCGGGAGAAAGCATTGTACATGTTTATGACAAAGTGACAGAATGAGGATCGCCGAGGTTCCCATTGTGTTGTTGATAAACTATTCAAAAATAAATAAATAAATAGAGATTAGGAATGACATTAGAATATGTGTTTTGTAGACCTGCCTCAGCCAAAAAATTGTTGGTCGTCCAAAAACATGCTCTGTGCAGCGATTAGTCGATTACTAAAAGGGGGCGTGGCGCTGACAAAACTACAACCTTCAGACTAGGGATGAGCCTTATCGTATCGGATATCGTTAATACAATATAATTGCTATCGATGAATTTTAATATCGTTGTGGACACGACATAATTTATGTTACGTTCAGCTCCATCAGAGCAGCATAAACACTGACTGTACAACACGGGAGCCGGTGCTTAAAAAGTAAAATGAAATGAAGGATGTAAACTGCTTGAGTAGATCATATTTGTGAGGAAATTAGTATGGCGCTAAAAAATAAAAAAAAGACTAAAATATCTCTGAATTAATCTTCCCAATAGGCGAAAGCCTGGGATTTTGAAGTAATTTGTCCCCTGTCAATAATATCATCAAATATATTGTTATCGTGATATTAATTTTTTAATATCGTGATATAGATTTTAGGCCATATCGCCCTGGCCTACTTCCGACTCCTGTTCATTCGTGCATCTGCTGCTGCACATCCATGTGCTGTACACACATCCATATAATCCATAGTAGTTTCCTCTTCCATCATCGTCCATGATCTCAAATGTCTCTCTGGGTCAAACCACATCTGGTCTCTGTTTCGCTGTTATGTGAACACAAGAACATGTGCTTTATGTGCTCGTGAAGGATCAGGCTAACGTTATGTGGAAGTCCTTGTTTTATTCGTCCTGGTAAAAGTCAGAATGAAGCAGAGAAAGACTGATTATGCTGCACTTTCAGTCATGTATAGGCTATTTCAGTGTTGGACTATGTTATTTGTGTATTAAACAGCCCATCCTGTAGAAGTCTGGCCTATTGAAGGCAACACTTCGCCAAGACACAGAACCTCGGCTGCTGCTGCTGCGCCCCAGGTAGGGGGCGCTCTCCTGTCCTCAGTTTCTCCTCAATGTTTAATTTAGCAAAAGCTTTTCACAGAAACAAACAGATCAGATCAATCTGTTTTTATAATGAAATGAATGAATGAAGTTGACCTTGGCCTCAGTCGTCAAGAGTGGAGCATGGCACTTGGCGGACACAATGTACTTTTCTTAACAAAGAAACACATTTTCATGACACTTTAAAAGCTGCCCATAACAACCGTGGCTGAAATTCAAATGTGCGCCTCTGAATTGTACGCTGCTTGTGAGTGTTTAAGATTAAAGGTGCCGCACAGAAACGCGGCGCCTCATAATTCACACCTATCTCTCCGATCTTCTATCAATACAATGCATTTCTCCAAAGTGTTCGCGGCGTCGCCTCCGCTTCTGGTTTTTATGGCTTCAATTTGCACTTTCAGCCTTTGTTTTAGTGCCGGCGTTTAGTGGAGGGCGGCACAGATAAGTGCGGTCAACACTGGTTTGATTTTTTGCTCTGCCGGCGCTGGCATGTCTGCGTTTGTAGAAGAATGCGGAGGAATAGTGAAAAATATCGAGATTGTGTTGTCAGAGCTGCATCAAAATCTCTGTTAGTGTATTGTTAAACCAATGGAGATTTCAAAACACAACGTACTCAAATTAACCCTCACATTGAAGTATTTATACCGCTCAATCCCAAAGTTTGACTTGACAATGACTTTTGCTGTATTGTCTTTGATTGTCAGCCTAAAGAACAAGGCTTAAATCTGGAAAGGCTGCATTTTGACATTACTTTAAAACATATTATAAAAGGGTCAAACAGCTAAATGTTTTTCTACTCTAGGTTGACAGGAGTATTTCTTTATCGGGTTTGAAGTTTGCTCTCATATGTTATAAGTGGGTCCTGAACAGGACAGTTACGACACTTAGTGCAGTGGTTCTCCATCTTATGGGTTTTGGCGTAATGGGTTTTAGTGTAACAGACTATTTGTATATTGTTGGCAAGTTAACCTCTTACCCTACACCTGCAGCACAATGGAGGCATCACAAGAGGAGCTACACGAGGAGGTATCCAGGCAAGACTCCCAGCTTGTCCCTACTATTGTTCTGTCCAATGGACGTTCACTGGAGAATAAAACAGACTAACTGCTAAGCTCTTCTCAGAAGATGGCGAAAGACAGTTGTGGAGCGGAGAGAGCTGCGCAGGAGGAAGAGGAAGGAGAAGGTGGAAGAGCTGACCAGTGCAGGACACCACGCTCTGAGACAGGGACAAACCCAGGAGGCGCTGCACCATATCAGAGGATGAAAGGAGACTGAAGGCAGCCAGCCAGGTTTCCCCGACCGCTGGGTCAGGTTGACCCACAGTGGCAGCGCGGCTCAGTGGCAGCAGCTCAGGACTAACACCTGAACACTATTTCATTGTACGCTTGTACAATGACAAATAAAGCACTAACTTACTTAACCGACTGCATTTTCTTCAGTTCAGCTTTACCCACATTTAGAAGCTGCGTTTGTGTCACATTCTTTCTGCTTTTTTGTTGTATTATTGTTGCTGTTCTGGAATGTTTTGCTTCTTTATCGCTTTTTGTCACTTATTTACTTCATTTTTGTCACTTTTTTGTTGCTTTTTGTCGTGTTTCCCTAGATATTTTGTTGCATTTTCAAGGATTTTTACGTTGCTTTTTTGTTGTGTTCTATTTTGTTTTCAACACTCTTGTGCGAACATAAAAGGTAACTATAGTAATAAAAAGAAGCTGTGACTGTGTGTAATGCCAATGTGGCTAATAGCGTGATGATAAAGTAGTGTTTGCAAGGGCGAGAAATGAAAAAAGGCATTAAGATCTGTGGTAGATCTTCTGGGAAACTGCATCAAACTTTTTCAACACTCTTGTGTCACATTGTGGTTGTGCTTTCATCCTCGTTTTCGTTGCTATATTAATAAATTTACCGAGAAGTTGTAGATTTGGGTAAAGCCAAACTGGAGAAAATGTGCTCGGTTCAGGTGGGGGTTAAGAGGTTAAACTGCCACTTGCTGTAGTCTAATTTTATAAAGTCACGACTGCACATTTCCATGAAAACAAAAGTCATTGTTTGTAGTGACCAAAGAAAGTAATAATCAGTTGACTTATTCTAATGAATAGTTTCTGACTAATTGTGTTGCTGTCTTCTAAATGTAGCAGTTAGCTTTATGTTAGCTTTCTGCTAAAAACAAGCCACTTTCACAGGTAGGAACAAATGTACCTGTTTCAGACTGTGTCCTCCCTGCACACTGCTCTGACACTCTAGAGGAGGCTCAAACTGTGCAGCACCAACGCAAAATGCGAACATAAAAGGTAACTATAGTAATAAAAAGAAGCTGTGACTGTGTGTAATGCCAATGTGGCTAATAGCGTGATGATAAAGTAGTGTTTGCAAGGGCGAGAAATGAAAAAAGGCATTAAGATCTGTGGTAGATCTTCTGGGAAACTGCATCAAACGTTGAAATCGATCAGAGAAGAGTGGATCAAAGGAGGAGGGTTGGAATCTCAGGCACAGCTACAAATGTGCGAAAACATTTGAAAGTGCAAAAGCAGGTTTTAATAGCTCTGACTACCCTTACATGTAAGAGTGCAGTTGGATAATCCCTGGGCTGTTGTTGAAACAAATGTGCAGATAAAATGCTGCTTTTATCACCGGCTGCCTCCACAGACATGTGTACGGCGCTGTGACAGGACAGAAGGAGCGACTCTCACCCATGGCCGTGTCGTAGGAGTTGGGGAAGCTCTTGTCCACTCTCTGCCTCATGAACACCCAGCTGTTGTTTTCGAACTTGCACTCGATGATCTTGCTGTCGTACTGTTTGAGTTCTTTTGTGGCCTGTGATGGACAGAAACAGAAAAAAAGCACAAATACTTGACATTTTGCGTTGAAAGGATGACAATACCAGGATGGTTTTTTTTCTGCCCACATCTTCCTTCCTCCCAAATCACATGAAAAGCTGTTCTTCTCCAAACATTGCGTCTTGTGATGTTTGAGACTTCGTGGTAAACAGATGATCAGAAGAGGCTTATGCATAAAGAAATGTTACTATATATTGCCATAGCACTCATGTTATGTTATGGAGAGCAACATTCCCAGAAATATTTCGCTATGCACTTTCCTGTGATACTTGACCGTTTAATTACTTGTATTACAGATACACTGAACTTCACAACTCCAGAATACAAAACATCCGTACTTTGTGTCTGCGTCCAAAAACCTGCCAATTTCCCCAACAACAACAGGCAGGAATCCAAAGGAAAAGGTCAAAAGGGCCAATGCCCCGATCAGAGGCAGACATGCCGTTCCTCTGATGAATGCTTCGCACGCCGGCGGGTCAGACGGAGCCAACGCGCCCTTGTGTCCGACGACACAGACATACTAACCAGCTGCACACACAAGGCCGTGCCATCCATTTCAATATGTCCCCTAAAGGGCACATACAAATCAGATTGATTTTTCTTTTATTTATTACAAGTGTCCTTGGGGGGGTGCACATGGAGACATACTACACAAACAAAAAACTTGTTTAGCTTCGAACATCAGTAGGCTCTTAAAGTGATGGTCTGTAAGTTTGCAAAGTGAGGAGAGACAAAGTGAAAATGAACAATCAAATTCCTCCCCTCTTTAACCAGAAAGCCCGTCTTAGTTGGCAAAATGAGGAGAGCAGTTAAAGAAAAGTTAACGATTGAGCTCCTCCCAGTCCATCCGGATTGGACCTGACAGTCTGGTTCACAGGAAAAGCTCGTCTCATTGGTCGACACGGGAGGATACTAGACTCTGATTAGTTGCAGAGATCCGGGAACTTTACTTTACAAAAACTTTACATCAAAATGCAAGACCAGGCGGTCCATTTTGCACATTTTATAGCATTTGAAATACATTTAGACTTCCAGACTATCACTTTAAATTTAGAAGGGATATTATTTCTATTGGACAAAAACTTTCAAAACTGGTTATGTTATCTTTTGTTACAAAGCTTATAATGTCTACATTTCAGCCAAAGAACTCCTTGTATGAGGAAAAGCCCATATGTGATGAATTGGACAAGTTCACAGCGTAGTTTTTAAAAACCTGTAAATAAGGTTTTTCTTTGATGCACATTTTCTCTCTGCACCTTTACTGTGTGTTTTTAAGAGCTGCTGTAGCAGGTGAATTTCTCCACAGTGAGATCAATAATAACGTCTTATCTTTTCCCCTTAAGTCAATGTACTTTTGGCCCTAGAGCTTACCATTGATATTGTAGAAGTTCTCCTACTGCATGTGAAGCCAGGGTTTTATATCTTGGAGTCCCAACAGCTAGAACAACAGTCTCCACCTCCAGAGCATCCTAGGATCTCTGACTTGCATTACATCACGCTGGACTTTGAACAAACGGACCCTGCTCGGCGCACACAGGCGGCGGCTCAGTGGAACAGGCCTTTGAACGTGGCGAGCGGCGGTGAGGAGCGGCCGTGAGTCAAACAAGACATTTGGGCAGCTGTTGTTTGTTTGTCACGAGCTGCGCCGCGCTGAGATAGTCTCCAGACTGTGCGAAATGCCAGTCCCTCGGAAACTAAGGAGGGCAGCGAGTCCGGTGGAGAAACTGCACCGTGACATAACCGTGTTTGAGACTTTGAAGCAAGTTATGGGGAACGTGGTGGCACATCTCCGGCAGCTGCGCACATTGAAGTGGGTTTGGAGTTTTGGGGATGGTTTGTGAACAAGTGAGCTCAACCACCAAGGTCAAAACACAACAGTTGCAGCAAAAAAAATCAACAGTTTTTTGGCCGATAAGCCGAAATTCCAAGCTAAGAGCTCCTGAGCTCCTGTCGAGAGGAGCATCTGGCCTCGCAGTGGGTGCTGCTTTCACACAGGAAGTGTTTGAGGAAGAAGACGAGAAGAGAGAGGAGGCGTACAGGACAGAATCCTACTCCGTCATGCAATCTGCTTGTAGCAATTATACAAATGTTTTGCTGAAATTGTGCAGTTATTTGAATCACTCGAACATTTCTATTTGATATGAATATATGTCACATCATCCCACTTCAGTCAGCTCCATGCTCGTGTCTGTCTCCTCGTGAGGGAAATGATCACTAATCTGCTTCATGCTTTCCGCTGATCCAACTTTGAAGATTTCCCCTGGATAAGACCCAAAGCCAAAAAGTGGTGATTATAACAATGCATTAGCCTCATAAAGCACTTTCCAGATGCTGAAGTTCACTCTCCTTAGAACGGAGCTGAATTAAAGAACTACACAATTAATTTGATCAAAAACACAACGTGAATATTAGCAAATCACTCCCTGACACTCGCCTGAATATTATTTTGTGTAATAGTCTTATGTGTGTATATGGCTCCTTAAATAGAACGTCCTCTTCTGTAGAAGCCATTGGGTGAAAGTTTGCAGCTTCAGTGATGCGTGAGTTAATCTCCTAAAGCAGATCAGTTCAAAAGCCTTTTATAAGAAACTGCCCAATAGTTATAGGCATTGTTATTAGTAGTATATTGACTATACATATTAGTTACCATCATTTGCATCATTTTCTAAATAGTGTACAAGCAGAATATCATGCCAGTTACAAGCAGAAGTCTCCTTTATTCCCTATTAACTCACAGCCTGTTGGCTGAAATTTGCCTAGTGATTTTACAGTTGCAACTTTAACCATTTCTGTCACATTACGTCACGTCTCTGTTGTGCACACAGCTCAAGTTATTTACAAAAGTGCTAAAATAAACGTCAGGTCAGGCCCAAATTAAAAGCGTGTTTGTTATTAAACTCCACAGGGGGTGGTGCAGGCGGCAGAAGCTCTTCCCAGCGGTGAGGGGAGAGCTGTTGGCTGCAGTTCTGCGCAACCATTTGGCGTGTAATCCGGCGAAATCGGCCTCATTATGGTGCCGCACATGTGCCACCGGTTACCAGGGACTACGCCTGGCAGCGGCGCCCACCAGTGTGTCGCTACAGCCCGGCTCCCGGGCTTGGCTTCACGAGTTAGACGTGCTCCAATCTGGTCAAATCTGGTGACCAGGTTCACCAGACTCCGGAGAGGCGGCAAAAGCATTTACTCAAACACTAAGAGCAGACCAAGTCAAATTGACTGAGCAGCAAAAAAGGCACATGTACATATTGTCAAATAATCTTTATCCCAATATTAGGAGTCACAAAATCCACACGCAATCCAATGTATTGCAAAAGCGAGGGCTTCCATTTGGCAGATTTACAACAGCCTAAAATTGCTGCCATTATAAGCGGAACATTAGCTAAACGAGCCAATATTCAGAGAAACGTTTCAACAGTCTCGGCTCTTCACAGCTGTACTGTTTGACGACTTCTCTAATGCACCATGGCTTTGTGGATTTTTTTTTAATTCCCATTTTGGTGCATACCAAGGTGCAGACTTTCAGGAGAAAAACAGACAAAAACGGGCAAACATAAGCTCAATGCTACAATCTAAAACAACTTCACTCACAACAGACAAGACGCAACCTTTTCCTGACTCAGTTGCAGGAGAGAGTCAGGAACGCTGGGGCTGTTCTTGGTTGATATTGTATAATAAGTGAATAACAGACTCATTGTGTAGTACGTGTTTTCCAAAGATATGCCTAATGAACCATCTACAAAACAACCTTTAGCTTAACTCTTACAGCTATACGTGGAGCTGTACATACGACCCAAGGACACTATTGCTCTACATCGCCTGGAAATCATCCACAATATTACAAAGTTTCACTCTATATGGGGCTTTACATTCTGTGTACGTTTAATCTCATCCTGTTTTTTCCCAAGCAGACTTAATCAGACGTGGCCCTGGGGTACGCGCACTGCAGCACTCGGGTCCATTTCAATAACAACAAATAGATCAAGGACAACACACACACACACACACACACACACACACACAAACTTTGCAATGTATATTAGTCGGGGCGGAGTGAAAGCAAGTCATAATCTCTGGCTCCAAACGAAACCTTTCATTTTATACGAACTTTTAGCTAATTTTAACTATATCCCGCAGCGTGACTCGATGAACCTAATATTAGGCACTTCCTGGTTAGCTGCGGTGTAATTACAAAGGCAATCGCAGCTGAATGTGGCTCGAAATAACCAAAGGAGAGACATAGAAATGGCAGAGCAACAATTGTCTTCAGATAGCGACACGTGACGTCAGGGTCCCTCGGAGAATATGCATAATGCTGTTCATTATCCCACGCATGGTAATCGAGCGTCACATTACAACTGAGAGGAGAAAAATCAGGCAATAATGCGGCGCCGGAGCAAACAGAGCGAAGAGCGGAGTTAAATCTTAACTTCAGCCAGAGGAATGGAAGCGACGTGGCTTCGACGGCACAGTATGAGAAAAGATCTCAATATATAACTGTCCTTCATATCGCAAAAACAGGATGATTTAAGATCACATCCATTTAAACACAGTCCGCTGCACAAAACTCAAGGAGAAATTGTAATCAGTGTGTTTTTTTCACATCACTTAAAACCAAGTTTGTAAAATTATGACATATTTGCACATTTTTTTCTATTTTTGCTCAAAGTAACAAGTACCACAGCTGGACGGCAAAGCATAACAGAAAAGCTGAAAAGAGTTAGAACATTTGCACATTTTTAAGTGACAAGGGAGTAGGGATGGGCACAAACCCGGGGCCCCTGCGTCTGCCTGTCCACCTGGACTGACCACAGGCGCTCAAGTAAAGATCTCTCCCTTCTCTCGCTCCCTTCTCATGGATGCACTTCCTGCCTCAGACCTTTTCATCCCCGTGACCCGCCCTGAGAGGACGCGATGTCGGACCATCCCCATGCTGTGCCTCACTCTTCTCCCGTCGTGTGTGACAGGTGAGCTGTAAACATGCCTCCGATAAGCGCACAAGAAAAACACGTGGTGTTTCACATTCAAAACTTGCTTATTCTGCCGAGAAACCCACGGAGACGTAGCCGCTAACACGTTTTAGAAAACAAAACTAAAACTACATTATGTCCTCGCAAAAGAGTTTCGGGAGGAGTCAATTTTAGGCTCAGTGCCCACAGCTACAGCCAAATCTAACCAACAGTGACTAAACACACTATGAGACAAAATCCTTAAAATGCTAGTTCATTTTGAACATAGGCTGATTATTTGACATTTTGGTTAATATTTGTATTTAACATCTCATATAATAAATGTACGAGCTGAGGAAATAAATCAGGTCCAAATGTAGAGCAAAAAAAACAAAAATAATGTTTATCTTTCATAGCACTGATTAAAGTCCCGATAACTTACTGGATCATATTAATAAGAGTAGTAATATCAATAAATCCTTAACGATACACATCACTACAGCGGGGACATCATCACGGGGAGTCATTAGCACATATTTCTTAATTCTCTCTCTCATTTACCTGTCAGATTTGGGCCCTAATGCTGGAATTCCCGTAATTTCAAATGGTAAAAAATGAGGTCATTGTTATTATGTTATTTAGCATCAGTCCTGACCCTCTATGTGTCATCGCAAAAAAAAAGTGGTGTCAGATGGAAGATTTCTGTTGCCGTTCCTGCAACTATATAAACTATTTGCAATTTACTTAAACTTAAATGCAGTTTCCATCTTGTTTTATAGCAAGCAATATAAACATATCGTTTATATGTATTTGATATAATCACACAAACCATTTGTAAGTCACTGGGCAGAAGGGCTTGAATTTAAAGTGCAGTAAATTGAGATGCAGGATGCAAATGGAGCCACAATGAGACAAATAAACATGAGCTTTTGCCTGGTCACGACTGCCGTAGTAAATAAATCCCTCAAGAGACGCTCGCTGCACAAGGCACAAAGCTCCCATTTGCTCACAAACTTTTAAGTGATGGCTGTTTCGCTGCTTGCTGTTGATATTCTCCATGCAATTACACAAAACTTTTAATGAATCTTATTGCAATCCATTCCGGTCTGACGGCAGGTGCGGATAACAATATTTTTCATTCATTTCCCTGGTTAATAAAAGGAATGAAACATACTAGTCTAAATGTAGCGTTGGAATGTTGAAAAAACTCTAAGGCAATGAACGCCGACAATGAGAAATAGTTTATTTCCATAAACTCATTATTTCAAGTGTCTTCTGAGGCGTCACTTGCATTTTCGCACTCTTTTGATAAAGCTCATAAAGCACGGGCATCAAAAAATGTGAAAGCACGTCTAAACAAGTCTCCACGGTAGATATTGAGAGTCATTAATGTAGCCATCAGTAGTTAAGAGCGTTTGAGCTCCCAGCAGGTGTGAGGAGAGCTCCATCAAAGCCGGCGCAGGCTGACGGAGAGCGGCTCTTATCTCCTCTCCGCTGACGATCAGTGGCACCGCGCTCGCCGAGCTTATGATTAATGATGTGAACGCACGGGGCCACACACAGGGCTGCAGCTGGAGACGCCGCGGCACAGGGGGATCAATAGGTCTTAGCTCAGCCTGCTGCAGATGCTAATGTTTCTACAGGCTTGGAGCTGGAGTGGCCAAGACATCGGAAAGTTAATGCTTTAATGTTGTTCCCCGACGGAAACATACCTGTAAGGTTTGTGTGATTTTGTGTGATTTGTCCTTAACCTTTCAAGCCCCACCTCAACCGAGCACATTTTGTCCCGTCGGGCATTACCCAAAAATGAGATGTAAACGAGGATGAAAAGGCAACAAAAATGTGACAAAAAAAGCGGCAAAAATGTAAAAAGGTCACAAAAAAGCAACAAATAATTTCAAAAATACGACAAAAAAGTGACGACAACACGGCAGCAACATGAGGAAAAGTCTTAGATCAGTTTTTAAGGTCTTAGCTTTCAAATCAGGCATGACTGTGTAAGCTCTCTAGTCAAGAAGGTTTTAGATTTGGGATTTTCAAGGCGGGGGTTCAGAGGTAAACATTGTCTGATAAAAAAGTTTCCAAAACAAAAGTCACACGCTCTAAAATTCGGTTGGATTGGCTTTAGTTTGGATTACAGCACACATTCGGCATTGTTTCAATAAGCTTCTGCGATGTCAAAAGATCCAGTGTTGCATTCATTTTTCACCATGATCTTGTATTGATGATGGGAGAATGTGACCACTGCGCAAAGCCTTCTCCAGCACATCCCGGCGATTCTCAGTGGGGTAAAGATCTGGACTCTGGACAGTCTTTCACAATGTGAGCCCGATGAATCCTGGCATTATAATCTTGGAATAAACCCGGGCCAAGAAATTAAGATTTAATGCCAGTGTGAATCCAATTTAATGCTTTTTAAAAAAATTGACATTTAAGGCCTTGATTTTGGCACAATCCATTTAATGACTTTTAATGAATCGGAAACCCTGATTCAGGATGTTCACGCAGTCAGCTGATCTCATTCATTGGGCGCATAGCGTTGCTGAACCTAGACCTGACCAACTGCAGCAACCCCAGATCTGAAAACTCAGTTACTGTTCAGACGGTGAATTTTAAAATCAAGAGAGTAACGTAAATGAAATTGTAATCGTAATAATAAAAACATCTAAAGGCATGAACTCAAGTCATGCCTTTTGCCTAAAGCGCACACGCCTCATTCCCAAAATAAAGAGACCCCAAGTGAACTATGCAGATGATGATGCTCTTACATCATTTCACAATTAGTCATTTTCATATAATCAAAAGGCCATTGGGTATTTGTTTACGTAAATCAAAAATGATTCATTGTTGTGCATCTTTGCTCTTTTACCGCAGATAACTCCCCGTCACAGTCATCTCCCTGAACTGGCTTTATACAGTCCCCGAAGGGCCTGGCTCGAAGTAATTACAACAATAAAAAGTGTCTGGGACAGATTGAGCCGATAAAGCAGATTTTCATGAGGATTTGGACACTTTTCTAACTATAATGGCTCCGATTTCTTGCTGAAGCTAAATCCATTCTGGTGCAGCAACAGGAGATGCCACAAATGACTGAATCTACAAAACTAATGAGGATATAAGTAACATAATCGATGTGTGCTTAAAAACGGGTTTGTGGGACCTGGTTCTCGATTGTTTGACTAGTTGACAATTACCTGGAGTTAACTCCGGACAGAAATAACGGCGTTAAGCTGACACTCTGACCATGAGGCCGCACCTTCCGCCGTGATCCAGCGAAATGCCACCACAACAGCACCATCACCAGTGAAACCACCAATTACTCCTGTGTCGGCGCCGGCGATATTTACGGAGCCTACATGAGTCACCCTGGATGCGGCGGGAGATCTGTCGAAGTGTGAAGACTTTACAGGAATAGACATGCAATAGACCCCTGCGCTCCCTGCAGACCATAGCGTAGATGAAGTGTTGATTACCGCCATGGCCAAAGCCAATCATTACACTTTTATTCTGACTAACGGGGTTTTAATCGATATTAAGTCAGAGGACAGTGTTTCTCTTGATCAATCTATGCTTCATTTCACTCGTACTTTGAATAAAACACAAGCATTGATATCTTTTCTGTGAGCTGGTTCTCTCTTGGTACGTTTTAATTACTGCATTAAACAAACCGCAAATGGCTGAGGTTAGAATCAGAATTAGAAAGCCTTGTGTCAGAACAGAAACTATCATTTGGATGAGAAAAGCAACACGGAGCTAGAGAGCCCATTTATCTTAAAGGTGTGTTATGCAACTTTTTATGCGAAAAACAAAACAAAAACTGTTGACATTTGTGCGTATTTCCCCCGGCTAACATTAACTCCGGTCCAGGTTCGGTCCTGATCCAATCCGGGTTTGCCCTAAACTACCACTCACAGTGAGTCCGGCTGACACTGTGGCCAGCTCCGCCGGCTCCGGCTGGTGAGAGAGTCCGTCAGCAGTGAAAACATTCCAAACAATTGATCCTGGAGCGTCCTAGATACCACTGTGATGGAAAGGAAAGGCGCCACGCTGACCACTCATACAACCGCTACAAGGTCGAATACGAACAAATATCAACTTTTTTTCCCCACATAAAAAAATGCACCTTTAAGTCAGGGCTTGCAAGGACATGTCTTTGTAGGAAAAGTTTGACGGTAACCTGTAGCCTAACCATACATGTATGTTTATTAAAATACACTGTCCTGACCAAATAAACCAATAAATAAATAAATGACATTCTGTCAGAGTATTTTTTTTTTTAAAGTACAGCCCTAGGTCTCAAAACAGCATTTAGTGCAAAACTGTTCATGTGTGTGCTACTAAAATGGACTGAAGAAGTCCCTATTACACAGACAGAGCCACAGTACTTTACAGTGGGAAAGAAGAGCACATCACAGCAATATTAATCTACGCAGCTAATGAAAGCTACCATCCAAAGTGAAACACAGGCTGAATAATGTCCGACTTAGTCATTTACATACAATCTGCATAAAAGGCTTGCAGTCAGGGGTGCTATGATTTATTGGAGCAATTACCGACAATTACTCCCAAATGGTTGTGTTGGAATACGAATGAAATATGATGAGTAGTTATAGGAGAATAGTTAACTACAATGCAGAGAGTTGAAAAACGTACCAAAAATCCTCTTTGTTTTATATACGTAGTTGGCATATCTTTTCCTCTTTAATGAAAACTTCCCCGTTGTTTATACCTCTGAAAACATTTCTGAGATTTTTGCTGGTGTTGAAGGGAGGCTCGAGCAGCGCAGGGGCCTGGAGTTTGGTTGGCAGAGGGATACGTTGAACAAAACAACACATTTATTGTCTCACCTTCATGTTCGCAAACGGCCTGTCATAGTTGCCGACGTACAGCAGGCCCACAGTCTGAGGGAGCAGCCTGGAGAGAGACAGAGACACATCAGTGTTAACAGCTGAAGCAGCCTCGGTGCAAACGCCTCAGACAGGCTTTACACAAAGGCTGTGAACAGAGAAAGGTACATGCACGACTGCAACACCTCCACCTCACTGTGCAACGAAACATACGTCTCACGGCGGTAAGGATTCTATATTAAAACAGTCACAAGCTGCAAGTGTGTACAAGTGTGTACAAGTGTGTACAGGAGAGCAGAAGTGTTAGAGATTTCAACAGGGGTTCCACAACAATAGCCTTGTGGCTAATTCATGCATATTTAAAGAATTGTTGATTGTTGATTAGTGAAAAAATATCACGACTAGACAAGAGTTAAGCCATATTTTAAGACGCGCAGGAGAACTTCACAGAGAAGTGGCCAGACTATTGAAAAAATCTGCATTTTCTTCATTTTGTTGAACAAACAACTGTCTACAACCAAGACCAAACCATGACTAAACAAAGACAAAACCATGATAAACCATGACTAAACCAGGACTTCACCTAGATAGACGCAAACTTGACCACTGTGTCCTTCACCCAAAGCTTCTACAACATCAATCACCAAACAGAAGTAACGCGAAAGCTCAATTTATTCAAGCTTTTGTGTGACAGCAGCTGTCACACCTGCCTAAAAACGTTGCACGGTTCTGTTTTTGTCTCCAACAATGGAGCTGCCATTTTGGAGCTAGTAACAGAGCCACAGCGACGTGAGATTACACCTCTGAGCCCGTCTGCCTTTCCACAAAGTGTGAGCGACTAAATTCAGAGCCAAGGTATAGACGCCCTTTTGTATTTGCTCCTCTTTCAGCGATAAAACTAGGAGACAAATTCCCTGCTATTACTGTGTGTCTGGGTTCGGGAGCTGAGTGGGAGAGGCGAGTGTGGCTAACCAAGCACACAGCCAAGTGTAAAACGTGTTTTTGCAAAATGTTTGACTGTCTGGCCTCAGTGCACCGGGTTATGCAAGAGAAGCGTGTTTGAGTACAATAACAAAGCTCTCCCATTTGCATTTAAGTGTTTTGTAGTGTTTTCAATCACACAAGGAGAGGTGAAGATGTCAAAAAAAGAAAAGATAAACGTCCACTAACTTGAAGTTTGGAAATAGATGAAGTCCCAGCATGGCAACAGAAGCCCCCCAGATGTCCTACCCAGAGAGAGCTCCTGACAGGCTTCTATTAATGACTCTCCTGCTGTCACTCAACTCTCCTGCACGTCTCCTGCACGATTGTAGTGCCACTGCCTTCAAGCTTTTTACCAACACATTAGCGTTGCAAATGCATCTTACAGACCTTAAGCGAACATCTCATGCTTAAACCGGGTCTGTTAAAGCGTTCTTGGCTTCTCACTACCCCGTTTACTTTAATGATGGATTAAGCAGGAAGGAAGCAGTGGTCCGCATTTAGAGAGATAGTTATTAAGTCATGGCTATTGTCCAAAACCAAGACCAGGCATTAGGTCGCAAATAAAGACTCTGTTAAAGCAGCTGGGCAACAGGGCTATTCAACTACATTAGCAATGATGAGCCACTATTTGAGACCATTTCAAAACAATCACGATATTTGATTGATCTTTGGCGTCTGATCCACTTTCAAATGAACGAATTCATGAGGGACTGTCAAAAGCGATAGCACTGAATCCTGAGCGCCTTTGGATGTATATAAAAAAAAAAAAAAATGACTAACAATGACTGTCATCTTCTGTTGAGCAACCCCGAGGAAAAGAATCAATAAAGGAATACTAAACGCCAAAATCAATAAAAAGTATTGAAATTTCTCACGCCCAGAGCGAAAGAGACACTTGAGTGGATGTGATCGATCGCCTGCGAAACCGACAGTACTTAATAAACTAGCACTGTAGCCCATTGATCAGCGTTTAACGTGGTCCATTGCAGATCGGCGAGGAGAAAAGGAAGTAAGAGTGTGGAGTGACATGTTCGACCATAACCCATAAGGCTCTGAATGGTTAATGCCAGTTATTAAATGCAACAATCTGTTCAAGGCGGGCAATGATAAGGTAAGTGGAGCGATGTTATCATCGAAATCCGTGTAATTTAGCGAAGGCTGAGGATATAGACTTGAGGAGCTCAAAATTCCTTTCTTGGTACCTCACTGATCCGTCCATTTCAGAGAATAACCAGATAATAATACAAGCATTTATTGCACTGGGTGTTTTATACTGATAAAAAGCAAAGGAGAACAGTGAAAAAGAGATCTTCACGGAGATATCGCATACTCCTGGTCCTCTTCCATATGTTTTTTCCATTTGAAAACCACCTTGAAAAACCGCATTGTGTTGCTCTGCATTAGGAGCATGTTCGGTTTTGGTTTTGCTAGCAGCATGGAGCCAGAGAGGACGGTACCCAGTTCTTTTAATACATCTTCCACCTTCAGGAGCCCTAATGAAACAAATCTGTGTTTTCCATTTCACTTTGCACCAAATGGAGAATGATGCAACATCAAGTGACGTCGCTTCACAACAATGCACCGTGAATGATCCACACGCACACAATCTATACCACCGTCTCCCAATCCAGAGCCAAATATTGATGATGTGACTGATGATGATAATAAAGGATGGGTCATAGAGCTTCAAATTTGAACCTTGAAAACCAAGTAACTAGGGATGTCACGATTATCGGTGTAGCAATTAAAACGGTAATGACAATTACAGTTTCAATATAAAAAAAAAAAAAATAATAATAATATCTCGGTGGATTACCAGGCCCGCGGTGTAGGCACTGTGAGCACCTACCAACAGCCGTCCCATTTGCTGGAGTTATTGTGCAGGCGCACTTCGCAGCTTTGTGACAAAACTTTCTCGGAGCTGGAATCATGTCTGAAAGAGGAGACGACAGTGCTCAGGATATCTATCAGCCTTCAAAGAGGACCAAGTCTGGGCATTTGAGCATTTTAAGAATTCCAAGGGACAGTTGATAGAAGACAGTAATCCATTTGCAGATTGTACAGGAAAAAAGTGGCTGCTTAAGGCAGTAATACTTCAAACCTCATGACTCATCTGCGTGACCGCCACCCAGAACTCTATAGCCAATGCAAGGTAGCGTTAACGTTGTAGCTTAAATGCATGATGTGAGGACTTTGGGTTGAGGGAGAATGCAATGCATCGCCCCATAGTGCAGTCGCAGCGCGCACCACCAGTATATATGCCATGTCATGTGAACATAATAACATAAAAAAAACATAAGAAATACTGCGATACCAATAATCGTGATCATTTTGGTCACAATAACCGGGAGGTAAAATTTTCATACCGGGACAGCCCTACAAGTAACCAACAACCAAAGATTGACCATATTTTAGGCAACTGCCTGGATATTTTTGAACACTTTGTATAATGACATTTGACAGTCTGTGAGAATTCCCACTTGGGGACTAAACTCCGTGTCTGGGAATGATGAATGAGTACAATAGCGGACACTGTTCGGTTGCACTCGGGAGGGGCCCCACGCCTGCTTTTTGGGATTGCTTCATCTTTTCCACTTTGTTCCCAACTTTGTTCTTCTCCAACAAACATCAACGACAGCCTGCCTTTGTTCTTTCTTCTCAGAGAAAAGGTAATAAACTTGCAAGGGCTGCGAGCGTCTCGAGAGGTACATGACGCCGTGCTCGCGGATTGATTGTGTGGGCTGATGAATAAACAGTTGTTAGGTCCTTTCACGTCTGTCCATCTATCTCTCTCTCCCTCTCTTTCTGTCTTTCAGAAGCCTAGAGCGCGTCCAAGGCCTTTTCAAGTGCCAGAAAATCTCATCTTTTTTTTTTTTTAAGGAAAATATCAGAACATTTCTCCACAGTGCGTCGTCTGAGTTCGCCCACGCCGAAGGAGAGGAGAGAGAAAGGAGAAGGGGGGAGGAGAGTGGAGACGCTGCTGACTGGCGAGGCTCGCTCGGCGGGGACTGGCAGGGTTCTGGAGGGCACAGTCTGTCGCCGGTGCACAGGGGCCGGGACAGTCACTGAGGTCCCCCTGGCTCTCGCACACTGGAACTGTAACAAGCACGGCAGATTCTCTCACAGATTCAGGGCGTGTCCGTGCCATTTGTTTGTTTGTCTAGACGGGAGAAAAAGCGAAAATGCTCATCTAGCTTGGAATTATTCAGCTGGAATTTGGATGAGATCAGGCAATTTTAGAGGCGTGTGGTTTGGGAGCAGGAAAAATTCTCTAAAGGTTTATGTGACTGGCAAAAAAATGATTGTTGTCGTGCTCATTGTCATGTGGTTCGGGAAGCTTCAGAAAGAGACCATTTTTGTTTCCCTGACTAGACTGACAAAAGCGCAGCTGTCAATCTGCATTTCGAACCATACCCACCATTTCAATAAGGATTGTTGAATGTATTTTATTATTAATGTAATTGATTTTCTAGAATCCTCCGTGGTGAGCCGCCATATTGTGTATCAATCGACAATGTTGATGCACAGCTCGCATGCACATAATGTATACGATTGTGTCTACTCTGGGCAAACTATAGTCGCTAGTTTTTCACTCACAAGGAGCCATGTGATCGATGGGTAGGCCAACATAATCATCGTAATGTGCACATGCATGATAATCATGAAAATAAAAGACTTAGCATTAAAGGAAGTATGCTGTTTATCAATGTACCTGTGGATCAAATGTTGGGAACAGACTTTATTGTGTCAGGATCGACGCCCTCTCTGATTATTCTTGCCAGCCATAGATTACCCCTCTCGTATGAAAGCCTTTCTGTCTCTGTTCCCTGGTGATAAATCACTTTTGGGATATTGAAATATTGTCTCTTCGTCATGTTGGGATCAGCACGATTTGTACAGCCCTACACAGCACAGGCGTGAACCATTGCTTCAGGATATTATCAATGATCCGTAACACAAACAATCAGACGCTTGACACACACGATGGCGTTGTATGTAATTATGGGAAAAATGTGACCCACTACCCACTGCCCCATATATGAGAGAGAGATCAGCACATTCTATAAAACCTGGAAAGTATCAATACGCATTATGAACCAAGAAGTAGTAATTGATGTGCTCCCTTTAGTATTTTTGAATTATGCATTGGCAAATAATGAAACTTTAAATTTATTCAACTTATGAGTATTATTTCCATTTTACATGTTCAGTCTCTTCTGGATTTAAGCTCAAACTGGCAAACCGCACTGCGCCAAAACGCATTTCACACCTTCAGCTCCACGTTTGGCAGAGAGAGTTTCCAACCACTCAGGTGGAGGAGCTGGCTCCCTGGTGTTTGGCAGCATTCGGAGAGATGATTCTACACAAGCGATATTGGAGTCTTTATGAATTATAAAAACAGCCCAAAAGTAGCAGGTGTTAAGTTTGTCAAAAGGTAATGTTTAAAGTAAAATTGCCTTTTCCTCTTTTTCCCCCTGAAGCTTTGTGAGCTCAGACAGAGAAACAAGGTGCTTAATGCTTTGAGTAGCTCTCTCTAGAACACTTACGTGGGTGGAGTAAACCCTGGAAAGTTAGCAGCCAAGATGATGTGTCAACACAAAAGGAAAAAAAAAAGAAGAAGTTTCCTCCTAATACTTTACGATATTAACCGTATTGCAGTGGTGGAGGAAGTACTCAAATTGTTTTCTTAAAGGATCTGTATCATGCTAATTTAGCCATCCAAAGTAAAGTAAAGGCATTTATATGATAAATTGTACCTCTACCACAATGGATTACAATTTTTTGTGAGAAATATAAGTATTTTCTGGGGGTATTTTGCAAACCCAGAAAACCCAACGCTTGATTCAGTTAACTCCGCCCCCTCTCTCTGAGCTAATCCGCCCATGCAACATTAGCAGTAAAATATATATAATTATCACAACAATAAGTGAAGTTACTTCACAATGCAGTTATAAGTAGTTGACATTTGCAACACAGCTTCATAAATGGCTAACACACGTTTGATTGACTCACCGCTCTGTCCTGGCCGCTCCATTGGGTGTTTATGTTATGGGACTCGCGTTGGTTATAAAAGTTAATCCACTTTGATTCTGTCGAAGGTTCACCAAACATCCATCAAGAGACGGTCACAGAAAAACACTATTCTGTCTGATCCCGGAAAGAAACTCCAACATCTGGCGAGTGGCCTCTTTTTTCGGAAAGTTGAATAAAGTCCTGTACCTCTCGCGCATTTCTCCGTGACATTATTTATTTATTTTTTATTTATTGACCTTTATTTAACCAGGATATTCCCACTGAGATTAATAATCTATGTTATCGTTAGGTAAGAAAAAAGAACAGGCCTGTCCAGAGCAGGTTAGAAAGAACTTTCAGTGCAAACATGACATCTGTTCAGACATTCAGGGAGTGCGTTTTTTTTTCTCTGCAGGGGCAGCACGGACACCACGGGCACTTTCTTTTTTTTTTTTCCTCTTTATTTCTTTCTTACAACAGAAGCAAATTAAAATCAGGCCATAAGGCATTACATTGCAGACGTCGGGCTCGTCCTGTTTGACAGTATGATGTAAAAAATGTCAGTGTCACAACTCCGTTGTTTTTCAGGAGAGGACGGAGCAGCTGCTCAGAGAGCAGGATTCAGGAGGATTGCTTAGAACTGAATGAAGTCAAAAACCACTAAAAGCTCCAAAAACTCAATTTTTCCTGATAAAGGACCTTTAAGTGAAAGTACAGATACAGGAGCGAAATATATATATATATATATATATATATATATATATAAAATAAAGAATCAGAAGAGAATTCTACGAAGGCAAAAGTATTAAACAAACGCATACATCCACTTGAAAGTGAAAAGTACCCAACACGGTTATTATTGTGATGTTTCTTATCAAAACAACTTTGCTACAACTTAAATTTCCCTGTGGCTTGTCTACAGAGAGGCTATTGCAAAAACACCACAAATGTAAATGTAAAGCCCTTTGAGTTCATAATGTACCTTTTACAATTCAAAATACTTTCACATTAAATCCAGTTAAAACATTTACTGAAGAAAAGGCTCAAAAGAGAAGGCTTTAAAATGCAGGGAAGAACAAATCATAACTTGCACACTTTTTACTTGTACTTTGAATTGGTCACTTACCACGACAGTCGAAATGATTGTTGTGTTGCAGAGACAGTGATCAAATATATATCTCATGAAACTTATATAGAAGCAAAAAGCCTTTGCGGAGCCTCTTGAAAGAACTGGGGAGCCCCTGGCCGAAGGTTGGGCCCCCGGTATAGATCCTTGTCATTCTCCCCAAATAATTAACTGTTTAACCACTAAGAGTGTATTCAACACACATAATGCCGTCCACCCCAGCATTCTTTAATGACCGCTGAAGTGGAAGATGAAAAACTTTCTTTACTTTGAATCTACCACCCCAGTAATTACAATGGCATTACCCATATAAAGTTTGGCCTCTCTAAAGGTCAAAGGAATATTTTTTTGAATAAAATTAAATAGCATTTTTTGGCTTGGTCTCCATGTCTTACTTCTATCACCATCAGAACGTGAAGCACACATTATTTGGTAGCGCGCTCAGAAGAACTCACTCTTCCCCACCCTCGCTGTACGTTGTTTGTGTCGGCGCCAGAATGAAAAAATGCACTCTGTTCCTTTGACATTAATCTTTTCCATCCTGACTTATTCCATCTTCCTCTCGCTGCTCCTTCAGCCCCGGGCTCCAATCCTTCTCGTAGGATTCCAGTGTGGCAGCAAAATAACTTCATCCCTCTCACTATTATCGCCTGTTGTTCAAATCGCTTTTTCTTTTCTTTTTCTGCAGGCCTGTTACAATCATTTCTTGTTCTATCGGTTTCGGTTTATTATCTCTGCATCATAAATAATTCAGGTTCCAGCGCTGTATACTGGTAGGCATTAGTGTACTCTAGGAGGATAGACATAAACAACAGGGCACTTGTCTGTGTTGTCCAGACGGAGGAAGACATTTGCTGGATAATT
Source organism: Gobius niger (assembly GCF_951799975.1). Classification (NCBI taxonomy): domain Eukaryota; kingdom Metazoa; phylum Chordata; class Actinopteri; order Gobiiformes; family Gobiidae; genus Gobius; species Gobius niger. The sequence continues at coordinate 14,132,233 of NC_136866.1, read as the reverse complement.
TATATGTGCTCCATAAAATTCTTTGTACAGGCTTTGCTAGACTCCTGTTCTTTAAGTGCATTAAAGGGAAAATTGCCATTGAATATATCAATCACAGCTGCTTCGACAGGTTTAGAACCTCAGTAAAGCTTTGTACTGGACAGGTCTATAGTCAATACATGCCTCTCAGTCGGACTTTTGTTGTTACAGCCGCCATTTTGGAGACTCCTCGTGTCACATCAAACTATGCATCACCACAGAGTGAAGTCAAAATGCAACAAACCTGTCCAAGAGAAAGCCCCGAGCCACAGTCGCGAAGTAAACAGGAAACAGCGGCAATGTAGAAGTTCGGGGAAGCTAACGGAGCCAATACATCAATTGCCTAATCACTTTAAGAAGGAAGAGAGACAGTTTTATGGACTATGGCCTTTTGTGGAGCAGAGGCAGTGATGTCTTTAACAAGAAACGTGCCGCTGTGGAATTCAGCAGTGGACAGAGAGGTGAGCGGCGTCACTCATTTCATTCATAACAAGTGCACGTGTGATTTTGTCCGCTCCCGTCTACTTGAATGCAGAATTAATGGCACCTGGCCGTTCAGACTGATGTCACATTGCAAAAGATCAGATCCGTATTGGAATTAAAACATCGATCTGAACGTAGCCATAGATGTGACCGGCACATGTATTTATTGTGTTGAGGCTAAATGCTAACCGATAACCACAGTAGATTGCTAACGTCTTGAGCAGCTTAAACACCAACTCCAACTGAGGCTCTGTTGATTATATTTCACAGAGAAAAGTGTTCCGTTACCTCTGCTATGTGCTCATTTAGTCTGAAGAGAGGAAGCAGATCTTTGGTAAATCCTGCTGTAGCTGGACTGACAGCTTTGCTAAGTCTTTGCCTTCTAAACATAACCACATGCTGGTTTGTATACATAAATGTGCTCTCCGGGGCCATCTCTTTACAGTTATCTTCTTGAGCAATGATTGCGATTAAAATATTACTGCCAATCGTATGTAGAGATATTGTTACATATTGTGCTACAGCATAATTACACTGGAACAATTTCTCATCATGGGAAGACTTGTGTCCAATTATAAAGAAACTGGATGTCTAAAAGCAAATTGGACACAACGGGAAACTTTTGAGCAAAGAATTGTGTAAAACGTACAAAAATATAACAAAAATGATCAGCAAAACCTTTAACAAAACGCGTTTTGGACCAGATGTGTTGTATTTTTAAACAACTTCAGCTGTAAAAAGGTTAAATAATGTCAATATTTCCAAAGACATTTAAATTTAACGCCTGTTTCGTGGTTTTGTAATAACTTCAAACGCACCTTCTTACACTTTGCTGGTTAGAAAAGGCTGTATTGTTCCAAACAGTGTACGCTAGACTATTGTTAAAAGTGTTGGAGTGTCACAGTTTAGAGGCAGACTCACCCTTCTCCTCCCACTTTGGTGATCTTCAGTCTGAAGTCCACCGAGTTGAGGTTGGGGGGTTTCCACTTGAGGATGTCGTCGCAGCGGCCGGCTTTATACCTCTGCAGGAGACGTGAGAAACACAAGGTTAGTCTAAAGTATTGACAGGATGTAGTATCAATGAAGCAAAAGTGCACATGGTTGCCGACTTAATAATAGAATAAAGACAAACCGAGGGGACTTAAATTGATTCCTTGTCAATCCAAAAGTCTCAAAACAAAAATCCCAGGAGCAAATTTGAAATGGCACTTAACTACAGACCAATTAGGTTTCAAAGAGAAGAGATGATTAAAATGGTTTACAGTTCAGGGGTTTTAATACAGACAGGCTTAATTTACTGAAGACTGAATAAGATAATGTGCCGTATGCATCACCACTTCTCCAAGTCGACTTATTAAAACATGGTCTACAGCGATATCAAAATGCAAGCATTTCGCAGGATATAGATCCATAGGAAGCGCAGCAAATGAGATTAGCTTGATATATCGCCCGAAGTTTCCATTACAGAATACACAATTGGCAAATACGCGGCCTTTTGAAACGCTTGCAGGCTATGTTTGATTGGGAAACTTTGGAGCTGTGCTGTGTCCATAAGTTTCAGTGATTGGGTTTGGATTGGGATTTTGAACTTTTGCAAAGCATCAGAAAAGCTTTTGGCATTTAACACAATAGGACAAAACTAAATGTAACTTTCTTTGCAAACCCTTTTTGTTCAGAATCAATAAGAAGAAAAATTAAAAACATTATGCCATAAAATGACTCTAAAAGTAACATTTCTTTAAAAAGCTATGATACTTTTGCTTGAGTAAACCAAGATGAAGCTAGCTGTTGATACAAACTGATATCAATGACTAGATTTTTTGTGTTACAGCACCATTGTTGACCCGAGAATCTGTTTGCATGTACATACATACATAAAATATATTCACACTAACATTGGCAATGTTCCACTGGTGTTCAAAGCAAACCTTCAATTAGAAACCAGTCCTTTTGGGAACAAATTGGCTGCTTTTAGCGGCAGTACTTAGCCCCAAACAAACAGTCTGTTATTTCCTAATACTCTTGTCTGCACTTCACGTACGCTTTGCCACACATCTTAATAATGCCGTCTCAATTATTTGCGGCTTTTCAGTTCATTAACTGTCACTGTTGCTTAAGAATTAAGCTCCTAAATTAGCCCATCATTACGCCTTTGTTCACAGTGATGCACTTTCATTTACATTTTAAAATATGCACTTGAGAAAAACAAACAGCCTCTATCTGTGGCAACAATATGTCAAACATTCTCATATATCACTCAGTGTTATTGCACAGAAGGATACACGATAGAAACAGGAAATACCAAGGCTTAGTTATGCGAGTGACATTAAAGAGGGGGCATTATGCTTTTTTCAATCACATAGCACCAGTCTATAGCACACAACAATGATGACGAAACCTTCTGTTGGTCTGTAAATGCAGTGAATTAAAATAACTGCCTTGTATAAAATTGCTCTCTCAAAATGGCTGTAGCGAATGTCTTGAAATAGGCCACTGTCTCTTTAAGAACTTCTGACTCTTTCCGACACGCCCCCTCCACACGCTGTCTGTGGCATCAGTGGGGAGGGGGTTCTGCTGAGGAGCAGTGGTTGGTTACTCGGCTGGTGACAAAAGCTCGGAGGCGTCTCCAGGAGGTGGGGGCGTTCCTAGGAGGACTCAGGCAAAGCTATCCCTAAAATGGCCGCCATCAGAGTTTTTACAGATTACTCAAAAATACGTGAATGTGCCAAGACATTCAGACATGTTATTGATGAGGGAATGACTAATAACATGATGTAAAGCTTGAAAAAGTCGATTTTGCAAAATACCCCCCCTTAAAGAACTCTAGAGAAGCACAACTGTTCTAAAGCCGAACAGGGAGCAGTGACAGGAACGCTCCTCACATCACAATCACAGATGTCAATTTGTTACGCGCCACTCTCATGCAGAATACTTCCTCGAATACTGGATCATTCACAACAAACTTATGACTTGTCTCATCTCTCACTAAACCTCCAGGATTTTTGCGGGCATTTTTTCTGATTGTTGCAATTTTTCCAAAAGTTGTGAAGAAAAGTTATATATATCAAACTTTTCTTTTTTAATTTTACCTCAGTTGTAACCAAAGGGACAATGGGGCGTTATTTTTTATTTAATTTTACTTGAAATAGTTGCATTATCTAGAAAATAGAAGCATGCCTTTTCTTTCTTTTTTGTACATCAATAAGTGATTGTAAATGTACTACCAGCGTTCCAGGGAAGCACACGCTCATGCATTTTGTTAGTATGCATGAGCGTATGCATACGAGCTCTTCATGTGCTCTGATGATGAGAGGTTTGAAGGTGGGTTATTACTTAAAAGAAATACATTACAGCGCCATTATTGAAAGAGTGAGGGCCGCATGAATACCTACTCCTTGAGTACAAATTGGATTTGTCTGTTTTTTTTTTCATTGTGGACGCTTTTGTATGGACCATATTTTCTAATCTAGACATTATGAAGTTCTACGTTATTGGAATTGTTGAATGTTAAAGAGCCTTTGTTCTAAATTACTCTTGAAATGAAGTACCCAATTTAACTTCAAATGGAATATCCTGCATAATTATGGCTTATAATGCTATTCAAGAATGATATTTTACGTTCTCCTCATTTAGATTAGTGTGCGTGTTCGAACAAAACAAAACAAAAACAACACTTTTTGAGTAGGAACTGCTCATCTGATACTGGGTTTTATACCGATACCAATGATATTTTAGGTATCAGAGGGTACCTGAACAAGTTTAATGGTTTTGTATAGCCCAATATCACAACAGAAGTCGCCTCAAAGGGCTGCAACAAACATCAAGGCAATAAAACACAGCAATAAATATGACAATTAAAAGAACCTTTTACAGAACAAAACCTTTTACCTTTTTGTTGTCTTAATTCATCAAAATATTGTCTTATCTGATTGGAAAAAATTGTATCAGAACAACACTATTTGGAGCGCCCTCTGCTGACAGACTTTGCACAAGTAAACACAAAACATAATGCACCATTTTCAGCTAACAAACGGTGTTCGATGATGGTTTATGGACTTTGAAAATGTGGAGGACACTTCGGTCTTTTACAGCAAATCACAGAAATACCTGTGTGTCTGGTAATGCACTGGTACATTTAGGTGTGACATTTAGGTGAACATGATGAATCCGGAGAAACCAACATGAAGGATATAACGGTAGGAAGAGGCGGTGGCGAGAACAGATGAGCAGACTGTCACTGTCAGGTTTCCCCGGTAACACACATCGATTCGGAATAACAGACAGGAGTACTCAAGAGGAGCCCGCGCTGTCAGAAGCTCAAAATAATGTGCGATAAGGGCTGATGGGCAGAAAGGACTTGCAGACAAAAGGCATATTAGATTGACTGAATGAAATATGCATGGGGTACTTCTACCGAGGCTTTGCAGGTTTGGGTGTGTAATCTGGTTTGCCAAATAATATTGCAAATGTGCCATTTTAATGCAAGCAGAACCTAGACTCAGAAATTCTAAAAGTGATGTAGAAAATAACCACTTGAATCACACATAGAATTGATAAATGTGGAAAAGTCACTCTGAGGATACAGTACATCTGAGATTGGATTAAAAAATTAAGGCTGCAACATTTTACTGATACGAATGAATTTTGGACCGTAATTGTACTTTCTTCCCCTAGAGTCAATTTCCAAAAGCACAAATGGATCCACAAAGCAAAAAGACAGATTCAGAAAAAGAAGATGTTTGAACCCTGCCTGAGAAGTGGAAAGCTGAAGGTTGAATAAATGAATCAATATTTGACCTCAGCAAATGGTCGAAATATTTCAGCTGCTTCTAAAATTGCTAATGAAAAGCCAAAGCACCTAATTCATTCAGACAAGCACACAGCCCTGAAGTGTTAAATGAAAAGTAAAAGTAGAAGGCCAGGACCATACTAGATGCCTGGAGTGCATCTCTTTTGACTGCACTGTTGCCGTGATGCCAGGGTGACCCTACACTGGCGCCCTGAGCTGCAACTGCTTTACGCATCAATGGTTTATTCAGCTGGTGAAGAGTGAAGATGAAAAGGCCACCAAAAAAAATAAAATACAAATGTGCTTTCAGTTCTTGTGTAGGGCTAAAGAAGAAAATAAGCCTATTGTGATTTGTTTACCGAATCGCCACTGCTGAATCCTCTTTATTTGCTCTTTTCATTTTGTCGTCCTCGTGTAAGCCGCCATGTTTGTTTTGATTCAGATCGGTTGTTTCTCTGATTGGTGAAGGGCCTATCTCACCGGAGAGAGTTGCGGAGAGTTCGGACTGATTGCGCACATAAAACAAAGGGCCTATCTCACCAGCCTGGAGACTAGACGCCCCTGGCATTAAGGCGAAGCAATCTCGGTGAAAACGAACAGGTTCGATTTAAGCGGAGTCTTTGCATGGTCTCCGAGAGGTCTACGCAGTCTCAAGCAGCTGTGGCAATGTTGCGAACGCCATTTGTTGTCCTCAACCTGTGAGACGCCTCTGTGATGTCCCTACAGTGTCTCCGAGACCTGTCGGATACCGAGGGGATCTCAAAGAGTCGTATGGAGTCTCTTTGGCGGCACGGTAGCACAGCGGTTAGTGCTCTCGCTTCACAGCTAGAAGGTCCGGGTTCGATTCCCACCAGGGACGGGGCCTTTCTGTGTGGAGTTTGCATGTTCTCCCCGTGTCTGCGTAGGTTTCCTCCGGGCACTCCGGTTTCCCCTACCACTAAAAACATGCACAATAGGCCAGGATGAATGATGTGTATGGTGGTGGTCAGAGGGTCCGTTGGCGCAGACGTGTGTAGTCGCGAAAGCGCCTCTGACAGTCTCCCCCAGGGGAAACTGAAGCTACAAACGTAGCTTTCCACCACCGAGTATGGAGTGAATGTACAACTGTCTCATGTAAAGCGCTTTGTGACTATTTGTCTGTGAAAGGCGCTATATAAATAAAGATCTTCTTCTTCTTCTTCTTCTTTGAAATCTCCTTGGTGTCTCCTATAGGTCTCGGAGAGATCTCACAGGTTGAAGACAGCAAATAGTGTTTGTAACTGCTTGTGACCGCTTAGACCTCTCAGAGACCATGCGAGGACTCCACTGAAAGCAAACCTGTTCGTTTTCACCGAGACTACCTGGAGACTTGGCTTATCTCCAGGGGACGTCTCTGAGACATCTCCGTGACCAGCGACAACTTGAGCCATATAGGCTCTAATGTTAAAAATGAGTCCCGAGTCTCCTAGGTCTCAGGGAAGCTGTGTGAAATCGCCTTGAACATTTTTGCCAAAAAAGTGCTTCCTCATTGTACAGAACTGCTGTAACACCATCGAAAATCTTCTCCAACCAATGCAAAATAAGTACTTGGGCATTTTTGTGTTTGTGTTTTTGTGTGTCCCCTGATCTTGTTCTGTGTAAAAACAAATAAACAAATGAAATCACTAATCAAATCAGCCTATATCTCGGCCTTTCCAACTCCGTTCACATCAGTATCCGTGCCCAAAAATCGATGAATATAATGAAAATGTAATGTTCTGTAATATTGAGCTATTCACTTTCCTAGTTAACAGACGCAGCTCCTTACAAATCATTGGACATGCAAGTTAACATTTTATGAGTATACCCGTGCACACCTCTTTACGAGTGATTGACAAAGCTCTTCACACAATATGATGATGATTTTAAATGGCTTTTCTCAGACGCTAGCCGACTCCTTCTAAAAGGGAGGGAACAAGTGCGAGTTGATGTCCTTCTGCTTTGTGCTAGAGCAGGAGTGTAGGAGGCAGCCGTACTGCGCCTTTGAAAACATGCATTCGCCACAAAGCCCTATTCACCGCGGCAAGGTAGCGGCGCGGACGAGGCCACGCGGCTTTCTGAACAAACTTAAGCGAGTACATCTTTTCTGCTGCAGACGTGGGAGTGCGCGGAACATTCCTGAGTGTGTTCAGTTCTGCTGGAGCGCGCAGTTATGGCAATGAACTCCCCCTGATTGACTTATTCATCTCAGAGAAAAAGATTGCAAAACAGATACGAAACTGGTTCATGATTGGTCTACGAACGCTAAAGGACAGGTCGGTCTACCCCAGGGCAACTGTGGCCATAATGGCTTTTTCACCACCAGTGGAGTGAAAAATAATACAATGTAAATTGTCCAGAAAAGCGCTGTACACTGCCTGACCAAAAGTCACCACAGTATTATTTCATTTGTCCGAGAGTTGCAGAGACCACGACAGTCTCCCCAACATCTCTGCCACTCGGATAGATTGCGTGCATACAAAGGGCCTATCTCACCGGCCTGGAGACTAGTTGGAGATTAGAGTTGCCGTTGGTCACGGAGCTGTCCCCAAGACATCCACTTGCAAAAAGGCGAGTTTCCAGGTAGTCTCGGTGAAAACAAACAGGCCTCAGAGTCTCTGAATGGTCTCCGAGAGGTCCAGCGATTGTGACAATGTTGCGAACACTACTTCTTGTCTGAGACCTGTCAGATACCAAGGGCATCTCAAAGAGACTCCTTATGACTTTTTGAGCTCTCCTCAGTATCTGACAGGTCTCTGAGACATGAATGAAATGGAATGGAATAGAATAGAAAAACGTCATTGTCTGCCATGCAGGGATGGCAGAAATTTGACATTGGCTTGCTCACACATTCATTCATACATTTGCCCAACAAATATAATAAAATACATAATACATTAAAGTACATTATGAAATCAGTTCATTTCATTGCAAACACCGCAGCAGCCGATTCAAAGGAAAGACAAAAAGTAATGGAACAGAGTGAGCGACATTAGAGTTTACAACTTATTCAGCTCCCGGATGGCAAAGGGCACAAAAGAATTCCTGTACACATTTTTCTTGGCAACAGGAAGTCTTTATCTCTGCCGTGATGGAAGGAACTCGAAGTGATGGGACAGTGGATGGCTATCGTCATCTGTGATCCTATGACAGACACGATGTACTGCTTTACTGTAGTGCTGAGACAAATTGGTTTGTAGGGTCATCACAGAAATGTCTTTCAAGTCAACAAATAGTATTTACGACACAACTGAAATAGACCTTGCAGACCTCCCAGAGACCTCTCAGAGACCATGCAGAGACCATGCAGAGACCTCTCAGAGACCATGCGATGCGAGACTACCTGGAGGCTCGCCTTTTCTCCAGGGAACGTCTCAACTAGCAGCAACTCTAGTCTACAACTAGTCTCCAGGCCGGTGAAACAGGCCCTTTAACTTTGATTACAGCACACATTCACTGTGGCCTTGTTTCAATAAGCTTCTGCAAAGTCAAAAGATCCAGTGCATTCATTTTTCGCCAAGATCTTGTACTGATGATGGGAGAGTGTGACCACTGCACAAAGCCTTCTCCAGCACATCCCAAAGATTTTCAATGGGGTCAATCCATGTGTGAAAATGATGTATAGTGCTCCCTGAACAACTCTTACACAAAGTGAGCCCAAAACATTTTTTCTTTTTTTAGGTCAGAGGGTGTATTGACCTGATGCATTATCATTTTGGTATTTAAATGTCCTCTTTAACACTATACTAATCAGACAACAGTACAACTGCATCAAACAACAGGAATCCTATAAGATCCAGGGACATGACAGTGCGCAGATGTTTGAAATCAGTCATTAGGCCATCTCTGCCAAATTGGAATTGAACCAAACAACAGGAATCCTTATCCAAGTAAAGTAAAGACCACATCTGAAGTGCTCCAGTAATCAGAGCTACAGGGGTTATTGAAACAGCCCATACCTCACCACCCATGAGCTTCACCTGTCACCACTTTTTGACCGGAACTGTCCACTGCAAAGTCCAAAAGAGCTGCAGTTCTCTAACCAAGACCCTCATACTCTAAAGCTATGTGTGCGCTACCAGTTACTGAGAAGCTAACATTGGCAAACGAGTAAATATTCCCTTAGACTTAGAGAACATCTAAATCTTTGGTCTCAACATTTATTCAGAAATCCAAAGTCTGCCAAATCACCAAACCTTGTAGTAAATGGCTTAAAGCTTCATTGAATAAAGGAGCACACAAATGTTATGTCAGCTGTGGAATGTTTAACCACAGATAAAGGTGCAGCCGCATTTGGAGAGCAGAATGAAACAAACATCTCGATTTGAATAAAAGAAAAACACGACTGAGGTGCTGTTCTGGTGAAATGCACACAACATTCTTACACTAGTAACACACCCCTATGCCCCCGCTCCGATAGCCCCCGTGATGTGATTGACAGGTGCACTAATTGGACACATGGATCTCTTCTCTTCACTTCACTTTTCCCGTGCTTGTCCCTCCCACTGCAGCCCGATAAGTCACGTTTCTTCACATGCATTCATACACAAATGAATGTGAGCCAGCAACTCCATGGCAACAACCTGATGAAAACCCAATTAGGCTGTGCACCAAATAAACAGCCAACCTTGGTTTCGACACTTTCGCTATTATTGTTAAGTCTCGCCAATAAGCAACTGCATATTTAAAAGCCAGGGCTGTATTATGGGTGGGGGAAAAAAGCACCACAGACCTTCAAAATCCCGGCCCTGCATCGCACTTTAAATTCATTTCAACTAATGGAGTTTCATTGCATATAAAACAGTCACTTTGTACAGCCGATGTGGCGGTTAGAGCCAATATGGATGGAAACAATGTGACGTTAAGAGTTCAAATGGCTCCGATGGAACCAGTTTATGCACAGAGACGCCTGACCTCGTTGTTGCCCCCAACCATTTTACACTGAATGAAAAATTGAAAATGATGTACTTAATTTGATGTGACACTTGAGAAAGGTCAGATGTCGAGACAGTCAATTCACGCACTAATCGGCTCAAGGTCTGAAGATGGGTCCATCTTTATCACCATCTGACACTTGGTTGCACTATTGATCTAAAACAGCTAAAACAATATATCCAGTTGTTTCACTTCCTGGTTCTTCAAGCAAACTCACTAAGCCCCTCCCACCCTGCTCCAGTTGCTTACCCCCACTGCACAGCTGTTCCAATAAAGAGATAAAAGGATAAGATGTGAGGAAACATTTCCTGGTTGTGTAGGACCTCAGGTGGAGCTTATCCGAACAAGAGGAGCCTTCTCTGAGTTTCCGCCACGCTGCTAAGAAAAGCCACTGTTGAAGATTCAAAGATGCGCGAGTGGGTCAAAACACAATTCCAGGTTTGTTTTTGATGAGAAAACAACACAACCTTCAGCTTCTCCATTCTTTGGATGCCACAGTATCAACAGCACTGTTTAGCATTTGAACTTGGCATTGAGGTTCCAGCTGCCGTCCCTCCAAAAACATATTTTCAGTTTTAGTTAACATTTCATCAAATCATTATTTTTAGTTTTGGTCTAGTTTCAGTCGACACAAATTTCATGTTAATTTCTCATCTAAAATACATCTAATCAACTTGTCATCCGGATCATTTAATTGAGACATATATTGATTCATGGAGCTTGTCCCACATGTAAACACTCAAATTGCTTCCTTGGGTATTGAATTTAAATAATATTTCAAACTGTGTGTGTGTGTGTGACAGCTTAGATCTGTCAAGTCCCTTTGTTTTTACACATTTCTTATTATGAATATTTTAGCCATCGCCTTACTCATCATTAACTACTTTTTATTTAGTTGTACACACACATTTTTGTCAGCAAAAATTATCACTCTCACTGAAACTGTGACAAAAATGTTTAGTAGATGACACACACTGCAACCAGATGATCCTTGTAGTCTTTCTGTGTGAATAAACAATCTTATAACTTCACTATGGGCTCGCTCTCCAGTAGGAACTCCTGACCACAACACTGACAAACCAACTGCCGTCTTGCTGTGAGGAAAAGCACTAACCACCTCTCAGCCCCTGTCCCGTTTATACGGGATTTATACAGTAGCAATAAATCAAAACGAAAATGTTCACTGCTGCCCTAAACATATTAAGAGTTTAAAACTACATCATAAGAAAGCTCATTCTCCACAGAGAGGCCATGAAGCACAGTCCTGAAAGGCTTGTTCTATCACTGACACAGCTGTAAGATTGATTTCCCACAATCCTCAGAGGGCCTGTTAACGCGCCAAAATGCAAATGGAAATATGCTGCAGTGTAATTTACACGAATGCATTTAAGTTGTGTTCATCCTTCCAAAACGAATGCTTCGTCACATCAGACGATATCATTTACAACACAGGGACGGTGATGTCTATGAATGTTCTCATCTATTCAGCATGTCACACTACCAGAGGTTTGGAAGACGCTGTCGCCGCTTTCGAAAATGCTAGAAAATAGACACAACTTTATATATTATTTGCAATGCATAATTCTCCAGCAAGTTATGTATAAAATGTGCTCACCCAGCAGTTTGCATCTCCACAAACACTTCCAAAATGCATGTGGGTCTTGCATTAGCTTAGCAGTTTCTATTTCAGTCCCCCTGCTCCTGGATGTGGGTAAATATGTACCGCAGTTTAGAAATGTTCTTCTAAAACAGAAATGGCAAAACTTGTATGTGCGCAACCAGGTAAAACCGACCGTTTTGCGATAGCATGGAGGCGGTCATGAAGACAGTGGCGCAGATGGTAAAGCGGGTCGTCTCATGATCGAAAGGTCGGGGGTTCGAATCCCACGTCCTGAATGTGCACACTGTCGTTGTGTCCTTGGGCAAGACACTTCACCCACATTGCCCCCAGTGTCTGCGTACATTGGTGTATGAATGAGAGTATGAATGGGTGAGTGGATCCTTGCTGTAAAGCGCTTTGAGTGCCTAATGTAGGTGGAAGAGACCATTTACCATTTACCATTTAAACATTTTGAAAGGTATAAAAATGTAATCAAAGCTCGCACAGCAGCGTTTGACAAGCTGCCAGACAAATGCTTTGGGGAACTTACAGGCTTGGTTAAAAAAAACGCGCTCTACGGTGATTTCACAAAGACAACCATCGCCGAGTAAATCATTTGCCGGGCGGGAGGGGGGGCTAACCAGCGGCGTGACAGGCCGTCTGGAGATTTGCAGCCCGTTTCAAGTTCAGAAATAGCTTGCGTTTTGATCGCATCCGCACTTTGCGCGGCGAGGAGAAGGGGGCGCCGTAACTCCTTCTGCTTTGCTCACGAGCTGAAACGAGGTAAATAACATGTGACATTTCATTCCGCAAAGCTTATATTGGCTTTAAATTCAATTTGTGCGATCGCTAAACAAGTTATTGGGGGTAAACACATGCTGTACGGGCTTGTTACATACAGTGTGTTAACATGAGGCCGGAGTAAACGCTTTGAAAAGAAAGCCATACATAATTTACCAAAGTGGATATAATGAAAAATGCTAAATATCCGCGAGTAAAAGAGGCGGCTGCGGGGTGTGCTTTGAGATAACCCTTTGATTACAGTGTTTTTTCAAATTTTAATATGCTTTATTCCTTTTTTCCTCTTTGCTCTGAGGCGAACAGCGGTGTTTAAGTGTGCGGGGGATTACAGACAAAAGCCTGGGCTGGTCCAGTGAATGTGCTCCCAGGGGGGACGGCTCTGCGTGTCACAGCTCACACACTCTCGACGAGCACAGTCACACTGACACGGAGAGGCTGAGCGGAGAGAGAGAGAGAGAGAGAGAGAGAGAGGGAGAGGGAGAGAGAGAGAGAGAGAGAGAGAGGGAGAGAGAGAGAGGGGGAGAGAGAGAGAGAGAGGCTTTTGAGCATGACCAGGGAACAAGGAAGGATTTGACCAAATAAAAGAACAACTTTGAACTTTAAGATCTGCTTATAGACACTAAAATAGGGACATATTCACTGACCAGAGCGGTAATGCAATGTCCTCTATTCTGTTTCCATGGAGACCCTGGGGCGTAAAACCTGCTAACCCTGTAGTTGAGAGCAGCACAAACAGGTGCTGAAATGGGTGTTTAACAGGTCATGTTTCTCATTGCAAACTCTTGAGAAAAATCTGCTTGTGTAAATTCTTCAGCCCTGTTGTGTATACACGGCACAAAATATTGCATTTACCCCTTTGAACAAAACAAAAAAAATCCCTTCTTTTCCACTTTACTCATGCCCAAGAAGGTTAAAGCTGTAATGGAGGCCGGCACGGTTCTTGTTTTAATTAGATAGTTGCAAGAAGGTCCACTTTTTCATTGCTATGGATCAGCGACGTGCTTTTACAACATCTTTTAATTAAATACAGCACATTATATTTTACCAAGAGCAGCACCTGGAAATATATGTTTTTTAAATAATATAGTCAACAAACATAATATTAGATTTGCCGAGAGCTCGCTATATCACGCTAGTGCAATTATCGGACTTTCACACTTGGCTTCAAGAGTTCCCACGCAGCATAAGAGAACATTTTTAACACGAGGTAAACAAGCTGTTATGGCTTTAGTTAAGTTGCCTATAGAGGAGATGTGCAGGCACTGCGTGTTAAATGATTAATGACGGGATTTTTGACTCATAAATGGGAAGAAATCTGGGGGATAGAGCAAAAGACTGTTTATTTTTAGAATGATTAACTTTATGAATCCAGCCTAATGAACCAAACTGCAGAACTATTGGCTTAAAGCAGATGTGCCCAAAATCTGGTCCTCCGAGGAGTTTGATTTGGCCCACGAGATGGTGCTTAGATTGGTACGGAATATCTACTTTGACTCATTTGTGCACCGACTACACTGCTAGTATTACTCAGGACACCAAAAGAGAATGTCCTCCAAAGTGACACAAATAATTAAAGCATTGTTATTAATAGATCTGTTTGCATTTGATCTTTTCTACACGTTTCCGTTTTGGTCCCACACAGAAGATTTGATAATAAATTTTACAAAAACAGCTCAATGTAATGAGATTCAGTCACGTTTTTTGTAAATGACAAAATATACAGGACATGCAAACTATATTAATAAGCCATATGGATGTAAATAATCTCCAAATCGTAGGGACCATCTGCAGTTTCCTGCCATCTGTGACCAGGCGCTCGCTGCTGTACATCGATAGCGCCGTCTTGTCCGCGTGCTGCCGGAGATAACGCAGTAGAACTAGCTGTGCGTGCCTGATTTAATGGAGGTTCAGACGGGAGAGACCCAGGGCCAGATTAACCCTGCGACCAGTCTAATCCCAGTCACACATCAAGAGATTAACATAGCACTGGGCACAAATCAATGACTTTGAAAAGCCATTTGATTACAATGCAGATCTGGAGCTGGAGGTCGTAATGGGGAGGACTTGCATTACAGTGTGTTGGATTTTTTATATTTACGAGATGGAATATTACACCGTGTTGCTACAAAATAGTTCATAAACAACTATCAGTTCTGGACATTACAATCGTTGGCTGGCACAATGCTTCCATCACTACGAGATGACTTTGCCCTCGCGAGGATTTGGATAAAACTTTTGATTGAAGACAAAAGTCCTGTCAGAAATATTCAAATGTTTTTTTTTTTAACAGCAGGGACTTGTTTGGAACTCCAGGATCTCAATCAAATTGCCTGAAAACACTTTCCTGACGAGATAAAGCAATTTTCATGAAGTTTGAATAAAAGCTATGAACAATTGGAAGAAATCTGTTGTTCACTGACGATTTGAAGACTGATATCTGGGGAGTGGAATTAACCACAGTTAATTATGGTTTTAATTGTTGAGAGTGATGAAATGGATAGGTTTCCAAGACTGTAAAACGTGGCATGAAATTGCAATATCTTTTTCACATATTCTCTTCTAAAGTTCACCTCTTTCTGTTGATTTGTTGTATGTGCTGTACAAACTCTGCATGCATGCTAAGAGGTATACGATTTTTCCCCTGTTGTCTTCTCTAAATAACTCTCTACTTTCACAGGCCCATGACAAACTGTTGCAGGATTTATCACTACAACAGCAGCAATCACAAATATAAATTCTTAATACTGTCTTGAAATTTTCAGCACTTCCAGAATTGTCTTTGTACTTCAACCGTGACGCCTTATCTCCGCCATAACCCTTGTGTTTGAGCTTAGAGTCCTGGGCGATGACGTATGTAGTGCTTGGGGACATTCTAAACAACAAGTGTCAGTTCGTCAGTCAATACCCAATGGCAGGTGCTAAAGGTCAGATGAGTGCATGCATTTTTAAGGGTTAATTAATAATTCAGCATTTCGCACCGTTGCATTCTTAACTTCACCCTGGAGCATGGCCAAGCCGTCTTGTTTGATTCCCTAAATGCAAAAGACCGCCACAAGCGTTCAAGGAAGAGGAGGCAATCACGGTTTGCAGTGTGCTAAAGCCATTAACGGTTTAGGTTAAGCTCCAAATGCCACCACCTTGTTTTATTTTAGTACTGTGGTGTGTGGGTAAATGTTCTTTTGGCGATGTAATGAAACCGAATAACCAATTTCTGGCTAGGTGAGCAATTGAGACCGTCAGTAAACCCTTTTATGAGCGTTTTGGTACAATAGCTGTGCTGGTAAGTTGCCATTTCAAGCAGTTTCGCTTCTCAACGTAACCATTAGGGGGTGTCGCACAAAGGAGGTGTTTTGGCTTTTACTATTGCTACGATGCATTCGGACATTTATCTCAGATGCCACTTGCAAAAAAAAAAGTACATCCACAAATTATTTGACATCACATAAATGTAGTTGATATGAAAACCATCTTGGATCATTTTGAATTGCCAAGTTTGATGGCTAACCCTAAACAGCTTGAAGGCAAAACAAACGCACAATTGTCAAACAATCGCACCAGAAAACCTTTCCTTTATACTGTACTATTGAAGATATAAAGCATGACACATCAATTCAAACTTGTCCAAAAGAGCCCTATCGTTCCGACGTTGCCCTTTACTTTCATGGCAGCACATGCTGCTACATCTACCTTGTTCGTTTATAGTTTTGTCTTTCCAATGGGCTCGTCTAGCCAGAACACTCAGCCCCATTATTGAGCTGTATAATGCGCTCTCTCCTATATAAAAGAGAAATGCAGGGCTGGTAAATTACACGGCTTTTATTATTCAACATCAGATGGCATCCTATTTGCACCATCACTTAGCCGCGTTAGCCGTGCCCGCACCATTCGTCTGAGGAGCTTTTGCAGACGGGAACCAGCTGTTGACCTGCGCGGATTTAGACGGATCATCATCAATCACTTGACATAGAGTCTTGATTTGCTGATTATTAATAATTTGCAACTCCAAGTGTAGAGTTCCCATGTGCTTGGAACAGAGCAGCTCCACACTGTAGCTGGCGCCATGATCGGACTTGTATCCAATTTCAAGCCGAAAATTGTGTAAAGAGAAGAAATAAATCGCCTGCCAGCAAAAAAGCGCACAAGGCTAAATGATGTTCTCGCCTCACAATCCTATTCCGTCTTAGAGCTTCCATGCCGCAAAGGGATCCTGCTTGTTTATAGTAATAGTTTTTTTTTTTTTTCTTACTACGAGAGGCCAAAACACATCTCCCAGCCCGTGTTGGTGGCGTGTTCCTAATCCGTGGATGATGTAGTTGTGGTTTCCTCCAGCAGTTTTTTGTGACGAATGCTGTGCCGTTCAGTCATGGATGCCTAAAAACAGCCTCGCTACCCGGTTATTTGATCCATTGAATTTACAGAAACGACGCGAGACAGCAACAGGCACCAAATCAAGGGCAGAAGCCATCGACTTCACTTCCAAATCGCAATCTCTTTTTCGGTTTGGGGGAAATAAAGTAGGACGATTCAATAGTTTATATCAAATGCAATGTGCAAAGTTCTCTCACAAGGCACCAAGATTGTATTGTATTATATTGTGCATGTTTTAGCAGTAGGGGAAACAAGTCAATTGTCCTAAGGATTAAAAATCAAACAATTCTCCACTGGGGGAGGGGTGTGAGGTGACAGGGAGGTCAGGAGTTAACAGCACTTTGAAAATGTAGACATCCATATGCAAATGCTGCAATATTGATCAAGGCCACGGCACACACATTACCAGCTCTAAAGACACGTCTGTTTGGAAATGCATGTAAGGCACTCAACAGCTGCGTAATCTGCTGGCACCATTTTCATCTTGCCTACAGACCCCGCAGCACTGTTCTAGCCTTTATGATAATGGCCACAAATTACCGACAAAAGCCAATGTATGAGTGGAGGCACGGGTGAGCGGGTACGAAAAACACCATGGCGTGAAGCATTGGTGCTGCAAATGAATTCAAAGTTACAGGTTTTTTGGGGTTGGGTAAAAGAAGTTGTGCATAAACATGGTGATATCAACTTAATTATGCAATTTTAGAATAGTTACCGAAAGGAGATGGTCTGTTATCTGGTGGTACAGATGTCATTTCGATTTGTTCAACAAGTCCAGAATTGAAAGCAGCTCTGCACCAGACAGACTTACGGACTTATCCCATGTCTTTTCTCAAACAATTCACGCCGCTCTTTGGCACAGCTCAGCCAATCAGGCCTCGACAGAGCAATGCCGCATTATCTGATACAAGACTGTCTAGACCAGGCGTCTCAGACATGCGGCCCGCGGGCCAAATGCGGCCCGCGAGGTAATTTTTTGCGGCCCGCGAGATAATTACTTATTTATATTATATGCGGCCCGCCGGTAAATCACATTAAACACATTAGAACTACATTTCCCATGAGGCACCGCGCGGTAGCGCCAACGCTGCTGCGGACGCGAGAATGTAAACATCAGACAGGGGAAGGGAGATGCGCCGCTGTCCCTGAACAACAGCGCGTGGTTCCAGCAGCTACATCATGGATAAGTTAAGGCTTATTTACAACCTTAGACACGTAAAACAAGCGGCGGTGGGCGCGGGGCAGGTGAAGACAGGCCTGTGTTTGTGGATTATAAAGTTTTTCCAACTGGAGCTGAGGACTGACCAGACGAGTGAGAATCATGGTTAAAGAGGTTTAAGAGCAGCAAGTTCTACGACGGGTTCTCAGAAGATCGAGAGCACAGTGAGTGTAGTGTTCTTATGTTTATTCTGTGGAGTAAAGTCAGCCCTTAATGTGCGGCTGTTGCACTGACTTATCTGACATGAAGCGCGTGCGTTTGTTGATGCGTTTGCCCGTGTTACACGTTGACAGGAGCGGGGTTGAACTGGTGTGACTGTCCCATAGACTGAAAAAAGTTACATTACAAATAGACAATATGGAAATGTATTAAAATACTGCAAATAATGACAGCAACATTGACAGTAAAAAATATAAGCCCTATCAGTTCTCTAACTGTGGGTCAGAAAAAGGCCTGAGGTCAGAGGTCAGTGACTCCACATTATTTACATGAGGTGAATCTCACTGAGTTGATCTCAGACACACCAGAGTCTGGAAAAGTGTCCAAGTCCACACATTCATCGATGTATTTATTATCTGACAGGGTGAAAATTAACACAGAGCAAAACAAGTTTGAAGCTGATGCTTTTGCTGGAGCTCATGATCAGCTCCAGTCCCTGGTCGGGCTTTTCTACATTAAATTAAAATGACATTTGTACATTTTGCATTTCTTTAAAAGGCTCACAGAGAAACTGGACCTGACTCCTGAAACATCAATCAACATCAAACCAAAATGGGATTAATTACACAAAACTAATTGTCTAAGTCTGTAATTTCAAATTTAGAAGCTCAGCAAATGTTTGGCTGATTGGAAACATCTGGAAGCTTAAAAATGTGCAGATAGGTCATGTATAGTCTATTTTAAGTTATATTATAGCAAACAATAAAAAGTTGCTAAATCATAATTGACTTAATATAAAAGGCTTCGTCAGTTGCGGCCCCCGACCAACACTGGGTTCGCATTTTTGGCCCCCAGTCCAAATGAGTTTGAGACCCCTGGTCTAGACTGAAGATAACAATGGAGAAATGTTTACCTATGAAGATGGAGAATGGAGGGGGCGGAATGAGGTTGTTAATTCTACAGTAATGCATGATTGCTATAATTATGCTCATCTTTGCTATATTGTATAAAACATTAATTATTTATGGTGGAGGGGCAACAAGACCAATAATATTCCATTACTACTTGTATAGTGTTTTGTAGTTATTATGCATTGAATGATGTGCTTGGAGTAGGGGTAATATGCAGAGCAGGAGCAAAATTGGAGCGAATGGCCTGGAGCCAATGTCTCTCAGATGAATTGGACACAAGGACAAAGACCTTAGCTGTACGCTGTGTTTATTGACTAATGATGGACAACAAGACTTTTTCAGCGTCATTTACATCTCATTTGGTAGCAAATGCTAAGCTAACGGTGGCCAACACTAAAAGTTGGCATTGGAAGGATGTCTGTCTTATCCATGTCTGTTTAAACCAGCAACATGACTGTACCAAGAGTGTCTCACACACACAAGATAAAACATTATGAATTGAACTGGCTACATTCTGCACTGAAGGCGAGCACTTACGAATCGTGCTTTTGCCACCAACGTTAGACAAAGGATATATGGGTCAGGGGTGACCGGTGACGGCATAAATGGTTGAATCTCTTCACCGGACCAAAGACTAGGTTGGCGAGACGACCAGGTTGTACAATGCACAGCATCTCCACATGACCTTTGTGGACCTTTTTCCATTACAAACAAAGCGGGGATGTTGACCTTTATTGTGAAATGCTGGTCTTTTCCTTTGTACATAAACACACCTTTCTCTGCTGTAGACCTACTGAGTGAGGCTTTTAAAAGACTCTTTCTTTGCTCTGGAAACTATAAAAGCGTCAGTGTTTTATGCCAATCTAACAGCTAAGAAAAGCTGGCACACTATATCTCGGGCCATATCATAAATATTTTAGTGTTAAATAAAATAAAATATAGAAGAATATATGTGCAGCTGTCAATACTTTCCCAAGAATTCCACAGCCTGGGGCTTCTGGCCATAATCCTCCCTATTTACTAGGCTTCTCTTGTACCCAGCTACAGTCTTGCCTCATTTTTGCATTCATGTACCGGGTAAAACATGGTTCAGATAATAATGATGCTTTGAAACCTTGACTCCATCACCGTAAGGGGAAAGAGTATCATTCCGAGAAAATTGTGTTTTCAAACAGGGCGACAAACCACTATATTTCAAGGAAAATTTACTTAAAAGCAACTCTAGGAAAAAGTAGCGCCTTAAACATCTGAGCAGAACTGTATGTCTTCTTTGCTGTGCATTGTCCAGACAGGGATTTGTTGATGTGGGAGTGTGAGTTTCCTGCGCAATAACCGAGGGCTATGTTGATACAGACAGCGACAAACAGTGGGTGGTAGTGACAAGCTGTCCAGTATTCATGTTGGAGCTCAAAGCAACCACAGAGACACTGACACTGACAATCTGAACCTGGGGCAGTGGGGCTTTGTTAAGTGACAGACAGGCAAGGACTTACCCCGCACGGCTGGAAGATAAGTCCGTCTACTTCGTGGCTGACCTGGGCCGTGAAGCTGCCTTCCAAAAGCTGAAAACAGGGCAAAGTACGGGTTAAGTAAGGAGACAACAGGCAACATCGACAGTAGTACTTCAGGGTCATTTGCTGTATAATATTTGAAACTTTCGGATTAATTTAAAATGAGTGTGTACGTGTAGAAAATATCTTAAGAGTCTGATTGGATTACGGTTCTGTCACCCTTTGCTGGAAACAGTGAAGATAGAAGCATAATGAAATGACCTTTGACACACAAATCACAACATGAATCAAACAATTTCAATGTGATGTTATGGGCTAAACTCGAGATCAGGGGAAGCACTTTCTCCTTTTAGCCAAGACAAATCTTTTGACGTCTTGGGAAGTCAACACCTGACAGCCAACAGTCTTGTTTTTATGACTAGACATCAGAAACAGTGCCAGAAGAAAGTGTTATTGAGAAAATTATAGGACGGAAGACAATTTCATTCTTTGCCCAAAATGTAATAAATAAATGCAGTCTTCTTTACCGCAGCAATGACTGCAGAGCATATTCGTTCAAAACACAAAAGGAGTAGTGTGAAAGGGCTGTAGAAACTGGAAAAAGCAGTTCATCGCACACTTGCCACAAGGTTTTTCGTGCATTTTTTCAGCCTGCACGCTTCCTAGAGTCAATGTAATATTGTGACTGAATGATTCTGGAAAAATTTGTCATTGCTATTTTTTTTACTTTTGAAGTATTGTGGTTATAATAAGATTCCTAATACATTTTAAAAATGCCCAGGAGCATCAATATTTGAGAAGATGGAACTCTCATCAGCATAGCAGTAGTTTCCATTCCAGTAATTGTACTGACACCTTACTTCCCTTGAGAATCCAAAACTTTGGAGATTCAACTGATATCCAAACTGGAAATCTTATCCCGCACAGCATTCGCATTCAATCATGTCTTGTTTCTCCTGTCTAAAACTTACTCTCTGGTTCTTGATGATTGATAACACATCACTGAGACATCCATAACTGTACCGAGTAGCTACAAATCATTAGGTTGCCGATGACTGAGATGAGCGGATTTCATCTTTCCCATTAGCACCAAACAGCGGCACAGCTGTGCGGCCATACGAGAACGGAGAAACCCCAGGGACCACACGGAGGTACAGTAGGATTAAAGCAGATTTTCTGCAT
Source organism: Gobius niger (assembly GCF_951799975.1). Classification (NCBI taxonomy): domain Eukaryota; kingdom Metazoa; phylum Chordata; class Actinopteri; order Gobiiformes; family Gobiidae; genus Gobius; species Gobius niger. The sequence continues at coordinate 14,110,260 of NC_136866.1, read as the reverse complement.
GACAAAAAGCATCGGGATACAAGGGAATAGGGCAGAGTCTAGAAATGGGTACGCTTCAAAACAGATGTAAAAATGCTATGTCAAAGAGTCAGTCGAGTAAGACGCAAAACAAGAAAGCACTGAGCCTTCGAAAATAAGTCTGGGTTGAGATGTCAAAACATTTACAAAACCGTTTGTCTCCACTGGGTATAGAAATATGACTGACAGGATTGTGGGGTGTGACATGTGCAAAAGGAAGTGTCAATAGTGTTGTGAAAGTTAGGAAAACGGTGCAAATACTTGATGTCTAAGATTGTTTTGCTTAGTCTAAAAGTGAAACGGGCCAAAAACCAATTCCGTTTTGTAGCTTTGTCATTCTTGTGTGTGTTTTTCTGTAATACCTCACTTGTATCCATTCTGTGTGTTGGGGTTAGCATTAGGCGTTGGTCCCATTTTGATTTGGCAGAAAGTTGCGCATATGTTGACGGGAGAAAGCAACGCTATATCTTGCATTAGGGACGCAAAAATCACTCCATAGATGTCAGCTCCTCCAAAACTCCGCCGCCCAAATTATCACCAGAACGTCATCCACTCATCAGCTCATCAGCAGCTCCACTGGCTCCCTATCAAACATCACATTCAATACAAGATCTTCTCCTCACCTTCAAAGCTCTCAACCTGGCCCCTCCATATCTTACTGAGCTCCTTCATGTGCTAACTCCCCTTCCACACCCTCTGGTCCTCCTCCGCCCCTCAGCTGTCTGTACCTTCTGCCCACTTAGTCACCATGGGTGCTCGAGCTTTTAGCCGCTCAGCCCCTAACCTTTGGAATTCACTCCCCGCTGAACTGTGTCAAATGACCTCTCAGCCCCTTTTTAAATCTCCCCTCAAAACCCACTTATTTAAACTTCGCTACTCACTTTGATGTGCTTTTATTATGTCCTGTTGTGATTTTATCACTGTATCTCATGTTAGGTGACCTTGGGTGATTTGAAAGGCGCGACAAATAAAATGTATTGTTATTATAATTATAACTTTTATTATTATTTAATAGAGGTCGACTGATTTCTAAAGCTGATGTCGAAATGCACTGCTGTTATTTCTCCATCCATCCATCCATCCATCCATCCATCCATCCATCCATCCATCCATCCATCCATCCATCCATCCATCCATCCATCACCTCCAGACCAGAAGGCATCCGAAACAGATGCCCTAGCCACCTCAGCTGGCACCTTTAGACGTGAAGGAGCAGCGACTCTACTCTGAGCTCCTCCCGGGTAACTGAGCTGCTATATTAAACGTGTCCTTGTTGAACTGTGACAGCAGGGGGCGCTGTATATTAATGTTTAGTAGGTACTTCAGTGGGAGCATGTTTGAAAGACAAAAATCAGTACATTCCAAATAAAAAAATGGTAAGTCTTGGTCTCTTATGGTTCTGAAATGATGTTCTCCACTCCCTGAGGCCTAGGAAGTTGGGGTAGGGCTAAAACAGGAAGTCTCTATCACTTTCCATTCTGAAGATATCTGCCTTTAAATGGACCAATAGCCAAAATATCGGGCCCTAAAACAACAGTATGAACTTTTTCATTTGTGGGTCAATACATAGCTTACTGCACCATTATCATACCGTCTAAAAGGGATATAAGATGATACATGTTTTCACTCACTGTATTTCATTTGAAGGGGGTTGCAAGAGGGAGGATGGGTTGTAATTCCTTGTATCTGATTATCAATTATACTAGTACTAGTCCATTTCATTTTCTACCTTTCATCCGGCCAATGAATACTTGTGAAAATGTATTCATGATGCTGACAACACAAGGTCCAAGTTTCCTTAGAGATGGGAATAATCTGTTGACCAGTCATGAAACATCAATGTGCGCCCTGAAAGAGTGTGAAACTTGTTACGTGTGGCCTTCACTACAATCAAACTCGGCCCACAGTCAATAAGAGAATCTTCAGTCGGTGTTTAATATTCTCCACCAGCGCCTTCAGACAGCCACACCGCTGCGACTGTGAAGGTAGGAAATCAATCTAAAAAAAAAAAAAAACATCATATCATCATAGGCCTCAGAAAGCGTTGAGCAGTAATGTAATACCAAATGCCAAATCTAATATACAGCGCACGTAACTACACTGTGTGGAGTTTGAGAGGGGAGTTTTTCAAAGGCAGGGAGGGATGTGCTTATGAAAAGTGGGATGATGAGGTGAAGGGCAGTAAACAGAACAGAGCAAATAAAAAGAATGGTTTATTACTAAGCAAGTGTGTGTTATGCCGTTACATTAGAAAGAAAATAGGGTTATGACTTTTCCATGGAACCAGTGTACTTTTCTCTATCGTCTATTTTCCCAAGCCTAAAGCAACCACATCCGTCTAAAGTCCCCGTGATATAACGCACAAATGTGACCATGCATGTCTTTAAAGATGACAAAGACAGAAATAACACAGCATTGTATCCGTCCATCGAAAGGGGGGCATTACAGTACATTCAGCTGGATTAGATATAGTCGGGGGGAAAAAAAAAGACAGGAAATTGCCTTGGTCAATGAGCGAGACGGCTAATGTGCCGCGTATCAGGTATCATGCAACCCATCTGCCCGGGCACAAGGATGGCAGCGCATTTGTGAGGTGGAATAACAACATTGAGCTTCAGAGTTGCCTTTTCAAAACGCACTCCTCCGTCTGCAGCCCGAATGACGGAAAATGAAATGATTAAAATTTCATTAGCAATGCCGGAGCCGAGAACATTTCAGTGGCCCTGACTATAAAGTACTTGGTGTTTGCGGGGATTCGGCGTCTGTCAACAAAGCCACTGAACGAAAGGCAGCCATGACTTATTCACATTTGGCTGTGTAAATAGCTTCAAAACATCGTGGACATAAAGGGACTCGCAGTCACAGAGGTTATGAAAACTATCGGTAGATACGATTGGCATGAGGAAAATTTGAAGAGTTATTATGTGCACCAATGAATCCAACAGTTACATCACTATTCTATCTGCACTAGCGGGTGAAAATTAACAACACTGATTTCTAAGGACTTCGTTTTGCGACAAGACGACGACGAAGAACACGTCTAATTAGATTTGTATCACAAGTACACAAGAAGCTTTGAATTTTCAGAGAGCTAATATCATTCAAAGCCTTTTTCATCTAAAAGTGTGCAAAAGGTTCAGACTAACAACTCTAAGGTTTATCGTCTGGAGACTATCCGACTTCCTCGCTATGACAACGCCCTGCACGTGGTACAAAAGTTTGGAGCAAGAACAGTAGGTGTATGGTCCACGCAAGAGTGCACACACAAGATCCGAAAGAGAAAAATCCAGAAAGCAGAATCAAATCACGATGGCAGCCTCGATCAGGTCAACAAATCACCAGTGTGTCCAGAAATATTTGGGGTAAATGACCGTGTTTATGTCCTCTTGCCTAGTGATGCTGAAATGCACGTCCAAGAGTCTTGCCGTGTCATGCATTACCTCAAATTGTCCTATTATTTTGTGGATAACAATGTAAAATGGCTCCTTTTATCTCTTGCAAAATGTTTCTTTTGAAGTGTTCAGACGCCACAGCACAAGACACCGGATGCTTCTTCGACGGAATACGACATTAATCGACATGTAAGCGCAGAGCCAGAGAGTAGAGGCAAAGACAAGAGTGACTGCATAATGTCTTGATGAATAATGAATGCCTCACTGTCAAGGAAATATTAGATTAAGCTGTCGACAGACACTGCTGTCTAGTAACACAGTGACAATGCAGTTTCTATGGACAGGATTGTAATGGAAGTGACAAAAATACAATTATGACAACACAAAGTATGCATCCTGAAATTGAAATGAGCCAGGAACTACATTACACTAAAGGCTCAAGTGTCAGTGATTATTACAGAAAAGCAATTCATGTAATGGTTCAAAGCAGTGGAAGTTTGTTTGGTCACAAACTCAGTATAACAACCTCTGCTGTAGGTGAACCCATGAGGACACGTTTCCCATTCACACGACGTCACAAATATGCATTATGTGATATTTTTGCCAAGTGTCTTCAGCACAATACACTACTAGGGCATTTTAATTGTTTGAAGTAGATTCCAAGTCCTTTCGAAGCCTAAAATAGATTTTTTCAGCAGAAGAAAAAAGTACAAAAATCAATGGTACAAAGAGTAATCCGATTTGAGCAACTCATCTCAAGAAATTGGTCTATGGGGCAAGATTTTCAATACTTAAATCAAGAAAAACATCAACAGCAATCTTATTTCAAGCAAATTAAGATTTTGATTGTGATGCAACACACAGGTCCACACACTCAAAACAGGCAGACTCACTACACTGTGCATACAGTGGGGCAAATAAGAATTTGATCCACCACTCATTTTGCAAGTTCTCCCACTTAGAAAGAACGGAGAGGTCAGTAATTTTCATCATAGGTGCACTTCAACTGTGAGAGACAATTTGAAAAACATAAAGCTTTGGCGGGGCCTCTCTACAGAGGAGGGAGGACGACAACCCCGCATTGAGGACAGAATGGACGGGGTAGTGAGATTTTGGGTAACAAACTCCTTCTGTACCAAATACTCAGTTCTATTTTGCCCACTATATCAAATACTTACTTTTTGCAAGAAAAAACAAATAAATAAGTTAAAAATCACACAATGTGTTTTTTTTTCTCAAATTCTGTCTGTCACAGTTGAAGTGCACCTATGATGAATATTACAGACCTCTCTGTTCTTTCTAAGTGGGAGAACTTGCAAAATCAAATACTTATTTGCGCCACTGTATGTCATATTTTCATTGAGACTGACAGTGTAAGTGCTCACTGTGTGTATCTAACAAAAACAAAGTAATACTAAATAATGCATCTGAAGATGTTCTTGGCTTTTCTACATTTGACTTCCATTCGATTGTGAATAACACAAGAGTAAGAAGAGCAAGGGCGTCATTAGTAAGTTGAATCTCCCTTGTGGGCATACACCTATCCGCAGCAATAACAAACTCTTAGGTCTATATCTGTGAAGACGGCAGCAACATCAGTGCGAGCAGAATGATGAATGAGTCAGAGCAGATCACACGGGCTTGACAATCTCCCTGACACGGAGAAGGCACGGAGCCAGCCTCTGAAGAAGAAGCAGGGCCTTTGTGGAGGGAACGGTGTGTAGGCGGCTCATATTTCAGTGCCGCTGCCATCTGAGCGCACCCACCCACCACTCTCAGAACGCAGCGCACAACCAGAGGGAAGAGCGATGACTTCCACGGGCACATCCTCCTACAGTAGGGAAGTTCCTCAGAGCTACAGCCGGAGCAGAGGGGCGGAGGAGCAGCGACCCGGGCTTTTATGCTTGAAACCCTCTTCAGAAAGAACAGGGGCAGGCTGTGAGGAGCGGTACAGTAGAGTGCCGTGGGTGGAGGGCACCAGCGTGGCACCATTAAGACATCAAGCTGTCACTGTTGGACTTCGGGCCATAGACAAGACGGCTTCTGCAAGAGTACAGATGCTTACAGGCTAGATCCTGACAAACTCAGTGCAGGAGGGGAAGTTGAAATAATTTTGTTGGTGCTCCAGGTGAGGTGTTTAGTTTTCAGAAGCATAGTTTACAGATATGTTTGATCCCCAGGTTGCTTGCATATAGAGGCCAGCGCACAACGGACTGACGCGTGTCCAACATGAAAGCGCTGTGTCATGGCACATAAAAAGGCTTTACTCACACCTTTTCAGTGATGCTCCTACAATCAGCCGATTTATAATCCTTTAATTCCCTCTAGACTTTTCAGCCATTTCAGGGAAAAATGGGGCATTATGTCATCCAAGAGACTTTCACACATAAGTCCAGAAACAAGTCCAGAGGGATCCGTCACTGTGGAGGAGCAGCAGCTCCACTCCCCAATGTCTAAGGTAGTTTTCACACATGTTGGAGCGCCTTGTGAGTCGACAACCCTCGTTTCAACTGCATTCACCTCAAACTTAGTTCAGTTAGTACCATCAGCTTTTTGCTGAACTCATTCCCATGACAACAGGCATCAACCTGTCAATGCACTGACACATGCGCACGTGCGTACTTCCCTGATGTATCAGTGAGACTGATACATGAGGTGAGGAGAAAATGCACTTAATCGGCACATGGACAGGAAAGCTTTACTGCGCAGCATCACGGAAAACAGGGGCAGAAGAGTGACATACCATGACGATATGAAGTTGCTCCATTTTGCTTTGTCAGAGGACAAAATGTCCTGTCCAAATTTCCTTTCATGTAGCCGTATTGATGAAAAATAAGCTATTTCTTTGCGCAAAAAAGAGATATGAAAGTGAGAGTAGTTGGACTCGAAATTGGCCGCTTTCATGCCAAACTTACTCCACCCCAGAGAGAGAGAAAGCCGGAGCGGCAGTTTAGATCGGCCTAAAGTGCTGCGGTTGGATTCACACTGACGCAAATATGTCGCTCTCGGGTCGAAAGTTCCTTCTTGTTGACGGACCGCATGACAACTTATGTCTACATGACCAAAAGCACAGAGTAATCACAAACTTAAGAGCACCAAAAATGTATTTATAGTATGGATGAAAAAATACAAAATCTTGACCCAATATATGAAAAAAATCCATTAACAAAAATATTTGTCCCCACCTTGGACAGCTTAGCGTCGTACTGGAGTATTTGGCCTCACAGAAGAACATAGACATAGTCATAGACAAATCTATGAGTAAACACCACCTGCCCCAGGCTGCCAGTAAACAGAAAACCTGACCATTTGTATTTATCTGCCGACGCAGACTCTTTTTTCAGAATAATTTGGTTCTGAATTTGACCTTGGCTTTGAATGCTGTTTGCTGGTGCTGATAATGACAACAGATTGCAAAGGCTGGACAGCTATTACTCAGATGCAAAATATAATTTAGGCAAAGTCAAAGCCTTTGAATCATTGGACTGTGAATCCATTCCCTCTAAAATAAGTACGACTTTATGAAAACAGTGAAAGAGGAGCTCAAAAGAGTAACGCAGAGACACAGTGTCTTTGTTCGACACGGTGCCATTAGCTAAAGCCAAAGATGAACTGCCACCATCTAAAACAGGTGATGAAAACGCTGCACGGTGTGAAAACCTCCCACTGTGAGTGAAGAATCCATTTTGCAATGACTGCAGATAGAATTATTGGATTCTCTGTTGAGTGGATGTGCCCCAAAATAACAGAATATAACCATCATGTAGAATGGAGACAATGCATTTAAATTAGACATTGTGCAATAATCAAGTCACGACTGCCATGGTAAACATCTCTCTAAGTAAAACATGATGATTTATCTAATACTAGACGGTGAGATACGGCAGGAGAAAACATTCAATTTTCACACAGGTGTCAATGTTGAGATTTTGAGCTTTCTCCCTTCTTAATTTTACTGTCCTCTCCTAGCCTGACTCATTGATCTCTAAACTACAAAAAACAAGGCAAAATTTACATATTTCCCCCCCGTCAAAATAAAACCATCAATTTAAACCTGGTTTGATTCATTAGTTAGATTTCATCGCTGAAAATATAGGCAATTTTGGGATATTTTTTATATGCATAAAATGTCTTAATATGGAATTATAAATAATATATACATTTTTCTCCTCATATTTATGTTATCTAGAGCAGAACTTTCAAGTTGATGTCTAATTGCTCACTCCTGTTCTCCAGAAGGTTTGGACGTGGCAGAGAAATCAAAGGAGGAGGAATGATTGATATTCAGGTCAGACCACGGGGCTGGAGCTGGAGGGCATCTCTCCCTGAGCACTTCCACATTAATCCCAAAGCCCACATCGCAGCGAGCCAGCCCGGGCAGCAGCACATCCACTGGCCACAAGTCATGCCAGGTAACTGCAGCAGACAGGGATAACATCTCACGCAAATCGCCTATCCATGGATCCGACTTGTTTTGAAATGAAAGACTGAAGATTACATTTTACGCCATTGATTTGCAGTGGTGGGGAAAGAAACTATCCGGACAAAGACATTTACTCGAGGAGAGGAAGGGAGAAAAAAAATCAATGGGGGCAGGCATAGGACAAGCTGAGATAATATGTAATAAGTGGACACGGCGTGAGATTGAACCGTGTTACAAGAACAGCACTGCGGGCCAGAGAGGACAATCGCATTTTACACAAACGACGAGAAAATCGACTGGTGAAAGTGTGTGTAATAATGCACTTGCGACATGAGAGAACGTGGAAAGTTTCAGGCCTTTCCCAATTTCATCAGACACTTCCATTTCATCGCAGTACAGACGAAGGCAGCTCCTAGAACATGACCACCTTTTCAAGCAGCAAATCATAGAAAACACACCCAATTCATAAACTGATTTCACTGACACCTGAAACGATCACAATTAAAAGCTTTTACATACTGTAGCGTAAAAATACTCTCTGATCTAAAAACTCTACAATACAACAATCCACACACCCAATCACTTCTATCCCAGAGTCTACACACATTAGTGCCAAATCTAGTAGCATTTTGCACAGAAATACCCAAAGTAATAAAATCAATATTCTGCACTGTATTGTAAAATGATTAGAAACATGTAGCTATGCTTGTTGGAACCCACGCTGAGAATTTATTTACCACTAATTGGGAACACAAAATACATGATATAGAGTTAGAGTGTATGATGTGATACTTTCGTAATCGACTTTGGTTAGACATATATTTACATACCTTCACGATACAGGTATTATGTATGTACCTAAAACTGCATATGGCATGTGTATTCCAGATATGTCACCAGATATGTCAGAAATAACTTGTGTTTGTGTGTTCAGTGTATGCTTGACCCAGGTTGACTTGTGACTGTGGTCAAGTTTTCAGACTATCAATCCTTTTTACGGCCCCAAACTTGAATTCCTTTCAACTCACTGTAGCGGAAGAACCCCCAAGTAAGCTAACCTCCCCAACTGATGAACTGAAGAATGAATATTCCTAAAAACAAACCATAAAGGAACCTGACTTTCAAAAGCCACTTTTGCAACACAATATAAAACTACACAGTTACCCTTCATGCTATATTTATGTGAAACTGTAGTGGACGACAAAATAACGGTTCTTTTGGTGTTGCACTTTTCTGTGAAGTCCCCTGTGTTTAAAGTCTGGAGCTCCTGGGGACAAAGGCCTTAAAAGCCTGTCTGTTGGACTGGACAAATTGACACTCGGCAGTTTGGAAAGGGCAAGTGGAGAAGAGACTGCTCTCACTGGGGGAGAAAAAAAACGTGTAAAATCTCACTTTATCTTTCTTAACTTGGATTGAAAACTGCAGCCAAGAGACGACACAGCCACAATGGAAAGTATTTGCATGATGCAGTGCACGGTGGAGAAAATGTTTTGGAATGATTTACCTCTTCAGAAAGGCCAAAGGAAGAGACAGCGCTTGGTTGTAAAGTGTGTGAAACATGAGCCATTTATCCGCCTCAGTCACACGGCCCAAGTTTATTCAGGTTGTCACATTGATGTAGCGGGCAGCCACTCCGCATTACATCATCTTTATATTTTCTTCCTTTTGGCGTTGCTCCTCTGGGAACGCCACTGCGATTCTTGAGCTTCCCAGTGCAAGGTAGAGTGTGCGTTCAAATGGCACAGAATTGAATCCAGATGCCCCTCCTGGGTTGAAAATCCCCATGCAGTGGCTCAGGTGCAAGAGAAACAACAACAACAAAAAAGCTCCAACAAGTCAATTTTGCATAATACGCGCCTTTCATCCATCTGTAAAGATTCCAACTTCCTGCGTATAGAATAGGAAAAGAGCTACCTGGCCAGGCTACCAGTTTGTCTGCTGTTGACATTTACAGCATAACACATGCTGGAATAGAATATAAACTTCTACAAAACTATGAACGTAATGACCAATGGCTTGCACCCACGGCCACTACCTGTTCTTCCTTTACACTGTGCAAACCCATCCTCCCATCATCCAGGAGAGCGCCCAGAGGTTATCCGAGCAAGCCGCCGTGCAAGTCAAATGGGAAATAGTATTGAAAAAGACAATGGAATGAACCACGGGAGATTAGGTTATCACTGAGGAGTGGATAAATGTCTTTGCTGAGGCGAGATATACAAGGACCAGTTTTAAAAAACGTCACCAGGCTGTCTCTAAGCAGGAGAAGGATGACACCCACGCAGGCAGACACAGACAGCGCAAGTGAACAGGAGCGACTGCGAGGCAGCGCTTCAGACGATCCAGCACTGGGGCTGGCTTCGGGACAGGGAACAGGGGCGCTTTTCGGATCTAGAGGTGTTAAAATGTGCAGTAATAAAGCCAGCTCATTAGGATTTAGCCAGTACCCACATCATGCTTTTTTTTTTTTACTTAAATGGACTAGTCAGACAGGTCTATGGTGGAACAATAAGTTTAACTTTGTGACGTGTCTTCTACCATAAAAAAGTCAGTGATTAGCAAACGTTGTCAGTATCAAAAGCAATTTAAATCTATTAAAACAAAAATATCTCATTTCCATTTTCCCTTTATCATAGTCGGCTTGTGATAACGCTGAGGAATGGGTGTGTGGGCTCACTCCGCTCGATTCAATTAAGTGAAACTGTACCAACCCTAATGGCGCAGACTTCTAGTGCCAAAGACGCTGATAATGATGCAAAATAGAATTAGAAAAAGTGGAGTACTGGAAAAGGCGCTATACATAGTACAGGCTCCTTGTGTTACATAAGATCCCGCACCAAGTTCATGGCCATTTAACATCTCCGCAGAGGGTTATCAAATATGCAACAGCTTTTCCATACCTCTGCATCATAGATTACTCAGCCCAAATGTTTGGATGCTACAGCCTGATTTCACCCCAGCACACACTCGCAAATAAGAAACCCCCAAAGCCCAAAGCTGCAGCAGCGCGAGTTAGAGCTGCATGAGATTGTAAAAATATCAAATTGCATTTTCTCAGAGAAGTATTGCGTTTAGATTCGCAATGAAGCAGTAAAATGTGAGAGAAAACTGAAATAGGAATTTGTCAAGCCATGGAAAACATTTACGGTCATAATTTCAAATAACTTTTTTTTTGGACAGATGCCAAAGTTTCACTCTCTCTCCGGGGAAAATCGCAGGTCATAGGTCCTACAGTGAGACAGGAAAAAAGATTTAAAATAGGAGGATGGTATGACCAAAGACGAGCTGGGACCGTCATCAGGCAGTGTCTGATATTTTGGAAGGCTCGTCGCAGAGTGAGCCTCCTCTCGCTGCAACTAGGGTCTCTGTCAAGTGAGAGGGTCCAACTCCACATTTTACAGGACTTTCCCTGCACTTTTCCATGAAAATAAACCGCGCTAGCATGCAACACTTGCCTCAACTACAACAAAACTTTGGTCGTCAATACGATTATGTCATTGAACCATCGCACAGTGGAAATGAGTGCTCATGATTTTACAATGCTCACGTCGTGCAATGTGACATCTAAAAATCTTACAATGTTTTAAAAATCACACAGTGTACACCAGCTATAACGGTTATACTCGCGGTGGCCGTCGCTGTACGTAAGTAAGTGATCTCATTTTCTAATCAACAAAGTGCAAGACAGTGATAAAGATGTGTCTGCAAAAGGCAAAATACTTCAGTCTAAATGATGGCACTGGGACCTCTGGGTTTTCTAGGATGTAGCTGAAATTCAAACTCAGAGCTTACAGAAGGCGGCTGGAGCGGAGGATGTCATGACATTATCATGGGTCAGACAGAAAAAGGCTGCTCGAAAATATCTGAGCTAAAAGCCACAGACGCTCACTGACCTGACCTGATCTGGCCATCTAAGGTTGTATTTTTTTTATATATCCATTGTAAACCTTAACTTGAACCTTCATGTTTGCATCAAAGTAAATATAGTAAGGGCCCATTATTTATATTCTATTTTCAAGCTATTACAGTGTATGAAATGTGAACTATAATTAGAACAGTTCAAAATCAGACCGACTTTCTACCATGTTGATATAATGCCGCATCCCAAGCCTTTCACAAACATATTCTTTGTTTTTGCACACTTGTTTTACATATTCCATCCTTCACCAACGTTCAGCAATTGTTGCGTAACACGTTCAAGGCATCTGCCGAAAACTCCCCCAACCCAAAAACTAAAAAAATCAGTCGCAGTAAACAAACGTTAGTCATCGAGGTTGTGTTGAGCCTTACACAACCGCCGCATGTTTGCGAGTGGGAGAGAGGAAGAGGATGCAGGTGATCAAGTGCATGCTGCCGAGTCTTTGAACTTTCAAGGGGTGGGTGATTTTATGGATGGATAAAAAAGCTGGTACTGTAAGTTCAAGTTGAAATGATTGCCAAGTGGGTCCTAGTAAAAAGCAAAAAACAAGTTAATTAACAATGTTAACTGGTTTGTTGGTCATTATTCCCCGCAGATCTTGGAAACTGATCTGATATTGTATTCCTTTTAATGAGGGCATCAAGTCGGGTTTAGCACAGAGCTCGTTTTTTTCTTTTTTGTTCAAGAAAGGGAAGCTGAAAATGGGAGGGAGAGAGGGGGAGAGAGGCGTCAGGTCAGAGTAACAGGGAAGTGCAGTGCTCAGATAATGAGACACGGTGTACAGGGGAGGCTGCTTCCTCCCAGAATGGCACTATAAACCCATTAGGAACAAAAATATCTCTGTCATGCTGCTGACACTGGCAGGAGAGGCTCGGGGAGATTGACATACATATGCAGCTCAGAGACGGGAGGGCAAGCCAACAAGTCTGCATCCTTTGTTACTATAGATTAAGCAAAAACATTAAGAAAAGTGATGTTATAGGGTTGCAATTATTTGGTTCACGACGAGAAAATGCATCTTGAAGCTTTACTTGCAAAGATTTAAATCAAATTTGGCTTAGGATAGGATAGGATGAAGAGTTATCGGTGCTTCCCAAATTACAGGTTAGAGAGGGCTGGTGTATGGCAGATTGTTCACCAGCACGTCCCAAATACATGATTATGAACAATAAATGAGTCAAAACAACTATATATGTAAGAAAAGGGACTGCAACAATTCTATTCTGAGGAAGCCCCGAAGGACATCCGGGCACCGGCAGACACCTCATCTGCCTGAACAACAGGAAGACTTTGGTAAACACACCTATTATTGGGTGTGGGACAAACTTGGTCACATCTGGCTGGTAATTGACCCAAATATAGAATAAGGTTAATTTAAGAAAGATGTATTCTACTCGACGTTTAAAATCCATCCATCCATCCATTTTCTTTGGCTTTATCCGGGGCCAGGTCGTGGAGGCAGCAGTCTGAGCAGAGATGTCCAGACTTTCCAATCCAAGCACACCTCCTCCAGCTGTTCTGGGGGGGACCCTGAGGCGACATCAGGCCAGCTCAGAGACATAGTCCCTCCAGAGAGGCCACCTCCCAATAGGACATGCCTGGAACACCTCCTGAGGGAGGTGACAAGCCGAGCCACCGCAGCCGCTCCTTTAGGCGTGAAGGAGCAGCTACTCTACTCCAAGCTCCTTCCGGGTAACTGAGCTCCTTACCCTATCTCGAAGGGTGCGCCCAGCCACCCTGCGAAGGAAACTCATTTCTGTCACCTGTATCCGTGACCTTGTCCTTTCAGTCATTACCCAGATCTCATGACCATAGCTGAGGGTGGCAACCTAGCTCAACCGGTAAGCTTCGCAATCGAGAGCTTTGCCCCCGGACTCAGCTCCCTCTTTACCACAACAGTCCGATACAGCGACCGCATCACTGCTGACACCGCAACAATCCGTCTATCGATCTCACGCTCCATCCGTCCCTCACTCGTGAACTCCTCCAATTGAGGCAAGGACACCCCACCAACTTGGAGAGGGGAAGCCACCTTTTTCTGAGGGAGAACCGTGGCCTCAGATTTGGAGGTGCAGATCCTCATCCCGGTCGCTTCACACTCGGCTGCAAACAGCCCAGTGCACGCTGAAGGTCCTGATTTGATGAAACCAAACACACAGCATCATCTGCAAACAGCAGAGATGAGATCCTGAGGTTCCCAAACCGGACACCCTCTGTCCCCTGGCTGTGCCTAGCAATTCTGTCCATAAAGGTAATGAACAGAACCGGTGACAAAGGGCAACACTGGCGGTGAACAAGACACACTGGGAACAGGTCTGACTTACTGCTGGCAATGCAAATCAAGCTCCTGCTGCGGTCATATAGGGAACAGGCAGCCCCTAGCAGAGGGCCCCAGACCCCATACTCCCGGAGCACCAACCCTTGAGTATCCGATGGAGGGTATACAGCTGGTCCAGTGTGCCATGACCGGAACGAAAACTGCATTATTCCTCCTGGATCCGAGGTTCGACTATCGGCCAGATTCTCCTCTCCAGCACCCTGGAGTAGACTCGGGGAGGCTGAGGAGTGTGATCCCTCTGTAATTGGAGCACACCCTCCGATCCCTCTTCTCAAAGAGAAGGACCACCACACCGGTCTAACAATCCAATCAGGCTCTGTCCCGACCGCCACGCGATGTTGCAGAGACGTGTCAACCAAGACAGTCCTACAACATCCAGAGATTTAAGGTACTCAGGACGGATCTCATCCACACCCGGAGCCTTGCCCCGAGAAGCTTTCTAACCACCCGGTGACTTCAGCTGAGGTGATGGGCGAGTCCCCAGTCTCTGCTTCCTTTGGAGAACATGGTCCATGTCTCCAACTTCCCTCGGGATCTGGGAGAAGCTCATCTGGATGTGAGAGCTGAAGATCCTATTGACAGAGGGATCCAAGAGACGTTCCCATCAGACCCTCACAACACGTTTGGGCCTGCCAGGTCTGACCGCCAGCTCACCACCAGGTGGTGATCAGTTGACAGCTCAGCCCCTCTCTTCACCTGAGTGTCCAAGACACGCGGCCAGAGATCAGATAACACAACTACAAAGTCGATCATCGACCTACGGCCTAGGGTGTTCTGGTGCCACGTGCACTTATGGACACCCTTGCGCTCGAACATGGTGTTCGTTATGGATAAACTGTAACACAGAAGTCCAATAACAGAACACTTCTCGGGTTCAGATCGGGGAGGCTGTTCTTCCCAATTACCCCTGTCCAGGTTGTAGGTTCTAAAATTATATGAAGCCAGCATGACTCGCTGCGCCCTTAGCATATCGTAAAGTAATCCAAAACACCGTCAATAATAAAATCCATGGAGTCAAGAAGTGCAGTTAAAAACTCTTTAGTGAGAAAAAACATACATTACATGACAGACTGACAGGGGATTACAAAAAAGGGGTAGCAGTGGTCTAAAAACTGTTTGGCTCCATTCTGTGCCATCCCCACCAATGCGACACTGTGCGGCGTCATGATATAGCGACACCTATAGCCTAACCAAACAAAATATGACAAAAAATCAATTACCAAATACCAAAATGAAGAAAAGTAAATAAACCAAAATAACCATAAAGTTACCAAACAAAATAATTATGTCTTAAACTGATTGAAACTATTTACAGAACAAAACATAATTTAGGCTCCTACACAGGTCTTACTATCATTGCCCATGTGGGCGTTGAAGTCTCCCAGTAGAACAATGAATGTTTAAAATATTCAATGAAATTCTATAAAGATGTATCATTTATTTTCCAGCAGCAGCTCCCTCGCAGCAGATGGATTGACATTTTAGAGCTTTATGTCTTGTCACAATGTTGTTCCAAAGATCCCTTTTTTCTTTATTGATTCAGCTGCACAGTGAAGGGGGAGTGGGTAGGGCTTATTTTCACCCGCTCAAGAGGATCAGGAAGTGAAACTACTGGATATTTTGTTCAAAAATCAATACATCAATATTGCATTTTCTAAGCAACCAAGTGTAAGAAAGTGATAAAGATGTCTTTGACATTATTAGAAATACCCGAACAAACCAAGCATAATACAAGGGGTATTATGCTTGCTTTAAATGCTTTAAATGTATGTAAATTGTTTGATCTACCACTGACACATGAGGATCAATTGGGTTCAGGTTCACTCAGGCATAAGCGGGCATGACTTAATAATAGCATATCTTCCTTTAAAAATCATGATATATCGTAACTATGTGAACTATATTGAATATTATAGTATTGGCATATTATGAAGTTGGTGTCATCGTTAGTATCTTGCTTTATTCACCTTATTGAATCGACCAGTACCCAGAGTTTGCCACACCTACTTTCTATGCAAACCCACATTTCACAGACTACTAGACCAATGCATAATTCCCTCTGCTTGCTTATGTGCATTTTCTACGACACCACTACTGACCACACTGTATCAAATTGATCGGACATGTACACAGTAAACACAGAGTAAACATATCTGCAGTGGGTGACAAGAAAAGCTTTAATCATTGAGCTTGAAGTAAGTTATACAGAAGTCAAAAGGAAGTAGGACACTGTTCCTCTACCAACTTCTATCACTAAGATTAATGTATTCATGGGATTTTTTTTTTTTTAAATGTCCACCTTGAATCTTGCATACGATATTCTGAAAGCACTGTGGGATTAATTTGAATAATCTTAACCTTGTGAGGTACCGAAGGTGGAAGGCCAATGTCGTTCTTTATGCATCAGCGAATGTGATTGAGCGCATTAAGCCGGAAAAAGCCTGTACTCCCTTCACCCACTGTTTGCATGCGTCCGAGTTGCCTTTTTCCTCCTTTGTATTCAGCACAGAGTCGAGGCTTAATCTCGCTGGTCGTGATTAGGCGGGAGCTGCACAGAAAGCCTGCAATCTTATGAAAGAATCTACTCCATGGTCCCTATCCAAATTCAATCTCAAACCAAAAAAAAAAAAGACCCAAAGATGAACTCAGAGGTAAGAAAAGTCATTCTTTCCCACCAATTTAGTCACAGGTCGTGTCTGATAATCTAACTGCCGGATGACTCTAGGGTCAGATGACGGGATTAATCTTTGAAAATGAGGTACTTTCTCCTAATGTCCTGAGACACATGATTAATGAGGTGGGATATGAAAATGTTTTGCAGCTGGCAGAGAAAAATTAACACAATTTCCCTTTTGATAATTGTACCATGAGAGCAGTGTGAGTCAGTTAAGATGGAAGAAAGGTATGAATCATCTTTCATTATCGCCACAGCCAGGGACATATTTTTGAAAGCATCGTTTTGTCCAACTTTCTGCTAAAAGTAAAGCTGGATGATTTGATTCAGGAAATGTACTGTAATACTGTAATGAGTTTAGTGTAAATCTAAAATAAACTGAAATTATTATTGTAACATGCAGTACACCGTGTTCCAAATTATTATGCCAACTGTATTTCAGTGTCAAAAAGGTAAAAAAAAAAAAAAGAAGCTTTTTCAATGAAACTCATGGATGCTATTGTGTCACAGGGCTCTTTGAATCACTGACATCAATCTCAGAGACCTGGGATAATTAGTTGTCAGGTTAAGCCCAGTTAAGGGAAAAACTACTGAAAAAGGATGTTCCACATTATTAAGCAGATCATCATTTTCAAGCAATATGGGAAAGAAAAAGGATCTTCTGCTGATGAAAATCGTGAAATAGTTGAATGCCTTGGTCTAGGTATGAATACCTTTGATATTTCACAAAAGATGAAGCGTAATCATAATACTGAAAAGAGATTTGTAGCTGATTCAGAGTACACACAGGTTTGTGCAGATAAAGGCACAAATACATCAGATGAATAGAACAGCTGCTACAAAGCAACAGACATGTATTTGAAGCTGCTGGTGCCTCTGGAGTCTCCCGAACATCAAGGTGTAGGACCCTCCAGAGGCTTGCAGTTGTGCATAAACCTTCTATCCGGCCTCCCCTAAACTGTTAATTGAATACTCATGAACAGAAACTCATTTTCAAACAGTCTTGTTCCCTGATGAGTGCTGTGCAACCCTGGATGGTCAAATCAATGGAGTAGTGGATGGTTGGTGAATGGCCAACATGTTCCAACAAGGCTGTGACGTCAGTAAGGAGGGGGCGGAGTCATGTTTTAGGCCAGAATCATGGTGAGAGAGCTGGTCGAGTTTCTGACTGACCACTTTCTTCTATGGTACAAAAAGAAGAGCCGTGCTTTCCCTAACAAAATCATCTTCATGCAGGACAACGCACCATGTCATGCTGTAAAGAATACCTCTGCATCACTGGCTGCTATGGGCATAAAAGGAGAGAAACTCATGATGTGGACCCCATCCTCCCCTGACCTCAACCCTATTGAGAACCTTTGGAGCATCAACAAGAAAAACATCTATGAGGGTGGGAGGCAGTTTTCATCCAAACAGAAGCTCTGGGAGGCTATTTTGAAATCCTGCAAAGAAATCCAAGCAGAAACTCTCCAAAAAGTCTCAAGTTGAATGGATTTAAGAATTTTGAAGCTGCTATCAAAGAAGGGCTCCTATGTTAAAATATAACTTGACCTGTTAAGATTTTTTTGATTGAAATAGCTTTTGATTTCAGTAAATATGACCTCCTAGGCTGCATATTCAACAAATGACCACTTTCAGTTAACTACAAGCTTTAAAATGTATTGAAACAATGAGTTGCATAATAATTTGGAACAGCAGAGTTTTTTACTATACAAAAATGCTATCTGGCAAAATTAAGCTTAGAGCTTTTAACCATGTTACAGTGTTGTTCTCTTCATAAAAACATGCCTGGAGCAGTGGTTCGACTCACTTGCGCACCTTTGAGTAATCTTTGAATATTCCTCTGAGCTCACTCTTAGCACCGCAGCTCCCAAAAAGCTCCTCTTGAGGTCCTACGAATCCAGGATATAAAACAAGGTGTAAGACAGTGCTAAAGATTTAAGGCTGCCCTCAGCAACTCTATTTTTCCCGACCGGAATGATTGCATTCCCACATTGCATCGCTAGATGCGCCAACTTTGAAACAGCGAGCAAACTTTTTCCGCAGAAGCAGATGAGTACCGCACCTCCCTCACCTTTAACACACCCCTCACCCGCCCCCTCACCATGTAAATACAAACACGTGCAGGGATCGAAAATGTTTGAAGCAGCAGAAGCTGCACCATTTAACAACTCTAACACAGTCAGAGTTTACCATTATGACAGAGGTTTACAAAAGAAACATCTGAGCGACCTGCTCTGATGCAGCTAAAATCCTCATCAAATGTCCCTGTCGTTTGTTTAATAATCCAATATCTACGGGGAGCTGTCAGGTCTTTTCTTTTTTTTTTCATAAAGCACACTCCGGGAAGTGAATGAGGCGTTCGTGGGTTGGGCAGAGCAGGGTTCACTACTGACACTTACTAACAAAATATATTCCAGGAGTTCAAAGCGCTCAAAAATATATATCACAAAAATACATATCACAAAGCAGATAAACTAGGTACTACATCTCTCGACTGGCCTGGGAACACCTCGAGGTCCCACTAGAGGGGCTTAAGGTAAGAATTAATGATGGTGTTTCCAGTTATACTTTGCAGTTGTGGATAACTCTTCCGGGCCCAAGACTATGTTGAATACAAGTTACCACCATGCTTTTTTATATTCTAAATGTGAGCTAAAATACAACTATTGTCTTGCATAAAAACTCGAAGCGAATGTCTATAATCCCCAAAAGGAGCAGACTTTCTCCAGTTGAAAAGGTGGATATTGCCAGGAAATTACAAAGCGGCATCAGCGCGGTCTGAAAACTGACCAGCAATCTAATCCCAGGCTTAATATTTCACTCCTCCTTGTATCTCTTGCCAATGGATTCTTTACACTACAGTGTCTTGTACTGAATTGAGAGCGTTATTGTATGTTCAAAGAGCCTCATTGAAGCTGTCAAATAATGAAACTGTGACATTTTATATTACAAGCAAACAGACAGGCGTGCCATTTTCTCTGTTGGCGCACATTGTGGAGTTTACAAGAGCTTATCAGAGAGGCAGGATTGCTGCTTAAAGACGGCTTCAAACAAGACGGGAAAAACGCGTCCAGCATTTCAAAAATGCTTCGGGCAGTGCACAGAACTGGAGCTATTCATAAGCAGGGAATAAGCAGATGGGAAACACTTCCACCATAAGACACTAAAGCCACATTCATGGTTTCCCAGCGTCAACACCTGGTCCTGGACAGTAGCAGACTGGAGCTTTCAGCTTCAGGTCTCGTCGCCGTTCATATGCCACAGACTGATTTAGTGAGGTTGGATCAGTCGTCAGTGCTGCACTTTTTAGGTAATGGTAAAGGGGACATAGTATTAGCAGTGTCCGTTCATGCTGATGGCGCTGGGAATTCATAAAAATGTCAGACTGTTGTCCGATATATGAATATGGATCAGTTTCTAAAATGTGCTTCTCCATAATTGTGGGCCTAAGGGATGTGACAATGCCAGATACATTAAAGATATCAAAGCTGGGATATGGTTTTGGGCCCCAAGAAATTTTAAGCAAATTATCCTTATTTCCTGCATTATTGTGCCATTCACAATGTGGCAATGCATGGGTTAATTTAGTTGTTTAAAACATAAACTATGCCAACAACGCCAGCTGGAGATGGCCAGCACCAGAAAGTAACCGTAAAGCACGTAGGTTCGTTGTTGAGTAAATAGATCACAGAGGTCAGGCACATTTATTTTCACATTCTTTAGTTGAATCATTTGGTTACAAGTGACAAGTTTGCAGCCTTGAGTATTAGTACAGGTCGAAAAGCACGGATAATGATGAAGTTGGTATTTTTGCAGGTATTTGGTAATAATCTCAAACTAATATAAATATATACTAAATATTGGTCTAAAACAGCTGAAACAAATAATCAACTAGTTTCACTTCCTGATCCTCCAAATGAACTACCAAAAACCCATCCCACTCCTCTTGCTCTCCTTTGCTGTGCAGCTGCTTCAATAAAAAGGGGAGAAAAAAAGGGGAAATTAATAAACCACGCGGCCCATGTCACTGTAGTAAAACTATGGAGTGTTACTGGATATGTAGGACCTCAGAAGCAGTTTTGTGGGAGCTATCACCGCACTGTTAAAAACAGGCTCTGGGGAAGATTCAAAGATTATTCCAAAATGCGCAAGTGTGTTGTACTTGTAACACAGCTCCAGGTATGATTTTGAGAGAACATTATAACATGGCAAAAAAAGTCAATTTTAACTCAGTCTGAGCCTAAAAGACATCATTTTAAAGTAGTTGTATGAACCAGAGAAGTGGTGAAATCCTGAACCTAAAAAGGATGAGGTAACATGGAGAAATGTTTTGAATACCATTAATGAGTGCACAAAGAACATTTTAGAGAGATAGAGCTCATTAAGACTATACCTTCATAACCCAGTTAAAAAGAAGCACCTTGAATTGAATCCTGTTTTGCTTATGTTGCAAATGTAATCGCAACTGCAAGCAGATAAGTTTTGCCTAGTCCAAAATCTTGCCGCTCTGCTCTAATGCTCCAAAAAATCTTCTTCTTTATGAAAAGTGTGACTAGGAAAAGTGCAAATAGCAAGTTACTAAGTTGGATTTCGGATGTTTGGTTTCCGATGCCAAAAACGCAGACACCCAGGCCAGAACAGCCACTGTGACAAACACATTGTTAAAATCAATCTGTCCCCGTGCTGCATGCCAAATCGCTAAATAGCTTCCCCCTAAATTCAGAATAATCACAGAAATCTACATTGCCGACCAGACGGAGGGAAAGTCCAGGACTTTTCAGAGTTCTGTTCCTATTGTGCGAAGAGTCTAATGCAAAAAGGGTTTCATTGTGAGATAATGGGATGGTAGTGGAAGCTAAAGGCTAAATGTCTCCGATGGAAGAGGCCAGGGCCAGTGGTGGCATCAATGGAGAAGTGTTTAAAGATGGAAAGCAGCAGCTGGAAATACCCCCTCAAACCAGAAGCTCTGGTCGAGGGGTGATCAAGTGGGCGGTTTTGAGCCTCTCTGAATTAAGTGATGTCGCAGACTACAGGGATTCGACTGTACGGGGAGGCAGACGGGTTACTGGACATTGACAATAGGCCAGTCAAGAAAGCAGTGACTTCATTTCAAGACCATCTCCAGGAAGCATGGGGGGTGGGTGAGAGTGGAAGCGTTCATTTTTATTTTCAAAGTGCAAATACAAGATGGAAGCGTTGGCAGAGGAAACTATGTGGCGAAAGAGAGAGTGGTGCGGTCTACAGTTTAAGATCTTAGCCCTCTGTAAGCTTTGATCGGTGATGGGAATAAAGGGCCCAGATTGTGTGATCTCGGCTCAAGCAAGAAATCAAATTAAATGTGCACTGACCTCCGGCTGGCCCGAATTTAGAGCAAGAGTGCAAAGCTTTGAGGAAGCGCAGTGTAAAAAGGCTCCCTACCTTGCAGCCACGGTAGTATTCATCATTCATCCAACCTTTCGCATTTTACATTTGCCAAATGATAAATGATGTGACGACTTGAACCTTGACGACAGTGATTTCTTCCCTTTTTGTTTTTTTCCCCAGACTGTTAAATGTGGTCCGTCTGTGTGCCTCAGTGTGTCCCAGTTTCAATCTCTTGTACACACCCTGAAATGTTTCTGCTGGCTGACAATCGCCCAGGGTCTCTAAGAAAGGAAATTATCATACTTGGTTTACAGTGTCGGTCGCCTAACGTACGTCACGTGGATACAAAACATGTCTGTATTTGTGAATGCATACACGTGGGAAAGAAGAGGGTCCACAGCGATGTGATTTTGTTTTGAAAAACTATGGTGAGTGAGTCAAGGAATAAACTAAGCATCAGTATGTGTGCATTTGGTCTATTTTTTATTCTGACACTAAAACTAGGATGTTAAATGTGTTAATACAATATATATATATATATATATACTAGCTTCGGCCGGGCCTCGCTAGTCTCCACATTTGATATTCTGAGATTATGAGTGATTACAAAGAAATGTCCAACCCGTCACACAGTTCAGCTGTAGACCAGTGGTTCCCAACCCATTCCAAAAACTATGGCCACTACAAATGTTTAAAATAATGAATGCTAAAAATAATTTAAAACAATCTGCAATGGGAGTGTTTGATGCACCCGTACTCCTTTCTTATAAACTACGACAATATGTTCGCTAAACTCAGGGAATAGAATTCAAGAGACAGTGGAATAATTATAGATAAATATTAGGGGTTCAGCTCTAACGGTTTGGTTCACGGTGCAGGACCCGTGGTTTGGTGCATCACGGTAGTGTACAATAAAAAAAGTAATAAGTAGGTTTTGAAATGAAATAGCCTAATGATGGTTATTAGACAGTATTTATAACCTTACAATAAAATTGGCAATGCGTTCAAAGCTGCTTTAGAATAAAATGTACCTCTGGGCTCACAATACGTGAAAGCAAAATAGAAAACAAATGGTGCAGCAGCAAAAAAAAGAGAAAAAAACTACGCAGTGCAGGCCATGCGCTCGTTAAGTTGTAGTTTCATTTTCGCTTTTACTCACACGGAGGAGAAATCAGTCGGAGCAGCGCGTGTGATTAGAGGCTTTTGGGCAATGTTTTGCGTGTACTGTTTTTCGGAGACAAAGCTTTAGAGACGGAATACTGCCTGGATCTATAATGAACCACAGCCTCGGTCACTGCAGGAGAGACTTAAACAAAGACGCGCAGATGTCTTTTGGAGGATGTAACTGTACCTGTGCGGAGCGTCTGCAGGTTAGCGGTGAGTGACGATGACACACATGGCCCTGTTTGGATGCGCGCGCGCACACATACACGCGCACACGCACACACGCGCGCGCACACACGCAGACACCGCCCTGTTTGGATGCGCGCACACGCACGGCAGTCAGATCTCGTGCACTCGCGTTGTGGTGACGGCGGGTTGTCCTCGGACAGCAGCACCGCGGTCCATATGGACCCGTGGTCAATGCCCGCGGCTGGTGGGACCATCACGGGGGGGCCGGCCGCGGATATAGCGCTTTTCCAGACGCTCAAAATTGCTGAACAATTATGCGCACATCAGCCCCCACCACCAACCACGCACAAACTCACTACTGTCGCCAGGCTTCCTGGTGTTCCCAAACGGTCTCCCATCCCAGTCCTAACCAGGCCCGTCCCTGCTTAGCTTCAAAGTCGGTATGGGAAATAAACATGGCGGCGCCCAGGCGGCGGCCATTGAGATAGCGTTTTCTATAATAGATATATATATATATATATATATATATATACACTGCTCACAAAAACTTAGGGCACACTCAAAAAACACATCCTAGATGTCAATCAATTCGATTTTTCGGATGAAAATCTTTATTCATAGTGTAGGGCTATGTGTTGAGAACAAAATAACATCAAATTCTCAGCCCCTGGAGGTCTGGATCCAAAATTATAGTCAAAATCAAAGTGACAAATCAGGTCACTGGTTGATCCAAATTCTGTAGAAATTCCTCAAAACGAGTCTGTATCATCCTCAGTAGTGTGTGTGGCCTCCACGGGCCTGAATGCACTCCCTACAACGCCTGGGCATGCTCCTGATGAGACCACGGATGTCCTCCTGAGGGATCTCCTCCCAGACCTGGATTAGAGCATCAGTCAGCTCCTGGACAGTCTGTGGTGCGACGTGGCGTTGATGGATGGACCGAGACATGATGTCCCAGATGTGCTCTATTGGATTTAAGTCTGGGGAACGGGCAGGCCAGTCCATAACATCAATAGCTTCATCATGCAGGAACTGCTGACACACTCTTGCCACATGTGGCCTGGCATTATCAGGCATCAGAAGGAACCCAGGGCCCACAGCACCAGCATATGGTCTTACAATAGGTCTGAGGATCTCATCCTGGTCCCCAATGCCAGTCAGGGAACCTCTGGCTCGCACATGGAGGGCTGTGCGGCCCTCCAATGAAATGTCTCCCCAGACCATCACTGACCCACCACCAAACCGGTCATGCTGGATGATGTTACAGCAGCAGAACGTTCTCCAGGGTGTCTCCAGACTCTGTCATGTCTGTCACATGTGCTCAGGGTGAACCTGCTCTCATCCGTGAAGAGCACAGGGCACCATTGGCCAATCTGCCAATTGCTGTGTTCTCGGGCAAATGCCAATTGTGCTGCACGGTGTTGGGCAGTAAGCACCGGCCCAACTTGCGGACGTCGGGCCCTCATACCACCCTCATGGAGTCGGTTTCTGACCGTTTGAGTACCAACATGCACATTTGTGGCCCTCTGGAGGTCATTTTGTAGGGCTCGGGCAGTGCTTCTCCTGTTTCTCTGTGCACAAATGAGCAGATAGCGGTCCTGCTGCTGGGTTGTTGACCTCGGTCGGCCCCCCCCAGGTCTCCTGGTGTACTGGCCTGTCTCCTGGTATCTCCTCCATGCTCTGGACACTGCGCTGGGAGACACAGCAAACCTTCTTGCCACAGCACGAATGGACGTGCCATTTTGGATGAGCATCACTCCCTGAGCAACTTCTGTGGGCTGTAGATGCCTCCTCATGATACCTCTAGTGGTGAGAACACTGGACAAATGCAAAAGTGTTCCAAAAATACGGTACCAAGGATGAAGACAGGGAAATGGTCTGTGGTCACCACCTGCAAAACCATTCCTGGAGTGATCTTGCTAATTGCCTCTCATTTCCACCTGTTGTCTGTTTAATTTCCACAACACCAAGTGAAATTGATTCACAATAAGCGTGGCTTCCTAACTGGACAGTCTGATATCCCAGAAATTTGATTGACTTGGAGTTACATTGTGTTTTTTGAGTGTGTCGTAAGTTTTTGTGAGCAGTGTATATATATATATGTATAATATATATATATATATATAACATAATGTGTAACTGCACCTTCTATATTAAGCTTGTGCATGACGGCACTTCGGACCCGAATTAACACCTTTTTGAGTGACAGTGCAGGATTTTAGAGGCAGTTGTGGTGAACAGGTCTGAGCTCATTCTACACATTAAGACATGGCTGGAACATGTAGGGGGAGGAAAATACATACTTTTAACATTTTTAAACTCTGTATAGTCCCTTTAAGGTGAAGTGAAGACATTCATTTTTCACGCAGTGGTCAATGCTGAGATTTGTAGCTAGTTTTCTGCCAAAAACGGAAAAACTTTTTCTGCTGGGTTTTTTAAGAAACTAGACACTCTAATACACCTTATGTTTGATTTCGGAAGCTCTGTTTTCTTTCTTTTTTTTGTCCACGGGGGCGTGGTGTTGCATAGTGAACAGCTGTAAAGCCGACACTTCTCTCTCTCTCTCTCTCTCTCTCTCTCTCTCTCTCTCTGCGTTTGACAAAGCAGAGCGGCTTCGCTCTGAGTTTTTAAATGGTCAAAACCGGTCCAAGGGCAGCTGAGAAACATCCTGTTAAAGTCTTCAACCTGAGAACCAGGCTGTTTAAATGCACACGCGATAAAAAGCAATTGATTTCAAAATATGTCAACATGTTGTCATTGAAAACTGACTTGAAACAGAGATATTTAGGCATTTGCCTCTTCCTATAACGTTAGTGTCGCTCCAGAGAGGATAGAGGAGAGCGGAGGAGAGAGGAGAGTGTTGCATAAAACACACATTACCTCTGAATCTAGAAAAAAAAAAGTGATTTTAATCAAAACTAGCCTCTGTTTTAGGATTTCTCAGGAACCGAGGCACGTAGAATTTAACTGTTTTCAGAGAGCTTAGAGTCCCATCTTTCAAACCAACTGTAGCATGTGTCCATAGCTATAACAAATACGTTGTGGTGCTACAAATATCATGAAAAATGGTCTGGATTGTTGGCACTTTACAGCTAAATCCCAAAAACAGCGGGCACTCGATGTGTTAAGAGAGTTGTTCCAAGTTGCTTTCACATGAGCACTTCTTAAAGCAGTGTTCAGTTTGTAAAGCCTTTTCTAAGAGTTCGAATTAAGACAGGAGGAAGGTGGCATTCTTATCTTCTGACATTTGTGCCTTCTGGGTAAGACACAGGAAATCATCTGCCTTCTGGAGTGCAGTCATTTGCATATAAATTTGCCACTGGATTTACGCTGGAAGATCCCACTGGCTTTTGCTCCCCTTGTGGCCCCATCTCAGGATACACCAAGACGGAAATAAGTGCCAAAATCCAGCAGTTGTCATGTGTCGTCTTTTATTTTTATGTAGCGCTTAATGAGAAGACCGGGCGAATTATGCGAGACTGTTTGAACATCTAAAACAAAGTTGCCTCATGCGGAGTCAACGCTCTGGGATTGACTTTGCTTTCGCTGCAGTGAAATGTTCTCTGGTGCAGTATGCTACGACGTGATGTGTGCACTCGTCTGTGAATGTCGAGTCTCCCTCCAGCGATATATGGAAATGCGTGAAGACCCGAATGCCTGCAGCACTGCATTTTGAAGGGAGACAGTCCTTAAAAGTGATTTGCTCTCACCAGACATTGGCGAGAAAGATGAACCGCTTGAAAGCCAAAACTATATGCACAAGTCTTATCTGGTATCTGCATTTTTAATGGACCAATATGCTTTACGCAGGCTTTACAACTGATTATGGAAATTATAGCCTCGATATTTAAAAAAAAAAAAATCTATGTGACAAGAAAATGTAAGCAAAAACCCACCATCTGCTGCTTTGAAGAGTTCAAATTGAAACTAAGAAGAATGAGAGCTACCTGTAAGTTTGGTGAAGGTGCTTGGACTTTCAAAATACACTGCCACGACAAAAAGGTCACACGCTCCAATATTTGGTTGCAGCGTCTTTCGCTTCGGTTACAGCAGACATTCGCTACAGCACTGCTTCAATAAGCCTCTGCAAAGTCAACAAAAATCCAGTGTTGCATTCACTTTCATCCAAGATCTTGCACTGATGATGGGAGAGTGTGACCTCTGCGCAAAGCCTTCTCCAGCACATCTCAAAGATTCTCAATGGGGTTAAGATCTGGACTCTGTGGTCGCCAATCCATGTGTGAGAATGATATCTCATGCTCCCTGAATCCTGGCATTGTCGTCTTAGAACATGCATCACGGAAGAAAGAATAACCTTGTCATTCAGAATGGAGACTTTTTTTTGGTCAGACAGTGTAAAAGGAGCTCTATTGTAGTTAGGCCATGAATTTGGAGGGATAGAAATGCTTAAATGCTTTTTAATACCATTTTAATACCATTTTAACACCCAAATACTTCCATGCTATGGAACAATCACACAGCACTCAACAATTTTTTTTAAGCTGTTTGTCATGTGGAGGGTCCTGAAGTTACACCAGCTGAGAACCTAAGCTTTAAAGACCATGATTCACAGTGATGGGTTTTTACCTTTCTCGATGCGTGAATGTCAAAAAAGGGCTTGGCTCGGACGCTGAACGGCTCCTTCGTTTTGTCAATCTGTCCCGTCTTCATCTTCTCCATTCGAGGGGATATGATCTCCTTCTCAATACAAACTAACCGAATGTTGAAGTCGCACTGGCCGACAGGCTGACCCTGAAACCACAAGAAAACGGAGTGAATAACCACAACAGTATACTTTTTGACACACAGAAACAGACACTATGCAGCCTAATAGTTTGTGCCACAAACACTTAAAACTTCCCCTTTTTTTTTTTTTATTGATTTCTGCACTGTGACATAACATAATTGCAGTAGTGCTTTTTGCTCTGTTATTTTAGACAACAGCGGGTTGAAGTAGCGACTTGAGACCATTGGTATTCCGCACACACGTCTGGGGAGCAGAAACCACTTATCTGTTGAAAGATTTCTGAGGAGAGGGAGGCAAAAGTATAGTTTTTTGCTAAAGTGGACAAAGAGTCAGATATAATCATCTGTCCTCTAAAGATCCTTTGGTGCTGTAAATAGAGCAAAAAACAATTTCATTTGGCTGAGGTCGATAAGAAGCCCAGAATGATACAAGCAAATAAATAAAGTCGAGCATTTAGCAAGTTTCTACAGCTTTATAACTCTTAAAGGCATTGGCCCCTAATCTACAATTCCAATCTGTATTATGCTTAATGTGAGGGTGCCCTTTTTAACTTTAGGTGTGGCTTTCTCCAGCCCCAAGGTTTGGTCAGAAAAGGTGGCAAGGCAGTAATTGGGAAGGCAAAAACTTTCTCAACTTAATTAGTGATTCTGAAGTCTTGCAAATCAACCAGTCAAACAGACAGAGTAATGCTGTCATGGTCAAAAATGTGATATGAGGACGGCTTGCTTTTCCACAACATTGAACGGCTAATTCTTGAGTCCATTTTGCTGGAACAACAGCTGGTCTGTCCCACACAGTGTGCTCCATCTGGCCCATGTCTGTGTCATCGGGACAGAACACGGTGTATGTGTGGTGTGGGTGATTCAAGGCATGTGCTGGTCGAGTCTGTTTAACGCAAAACACAACCATTACACACTGCACAGCGCTGTTATTACTACACTTTCTCTGGGAGCTAAGGGGTACCATCACAAACGCTAAATGATCCATGAGCATAACATCTTTGTTTTTTCAACAGAGGCTGCTGTCTACTGTACGCAGGAAATGGCTGTTTGTAGAGTTTGTAATGTTTGCCAAAAATAATCTATTTTGTGATTTGTCAGTAACCTCCTCTCTCTTGGTACTGTGGCTTTTTTTTTTTCCTTTTTCTGCAAACAGAAACAGTTGTAGTTTCTGTGGTCCACATAGTTTCACTTCATAGTTTTTCATTTCGTTGTACATACAATAATAAATAAAGCACTTATTTTGTTTCAGTGGCCAAGCATTAGGACTAATACATAGGATCCTTTTCCAAATGCTTTATTTTGAAAACAAATGCAACAATATGGGAGTATTTATTTTGTACAATGTTAAATATTCCACAAGTAGTAAAAATTTGTAGTAAGTATCTAAATTGGTAATGGTCACTGTGAGTGGTCTTCCTCCCGGGTTAGATGGATTTTCTTCGGGTGCTCCGGATTCCCCAACACAAAACCTGCACATAAGGTTAATCCCCCAGCCAGAGATTTGTTTTTAGACGCCTGCACTCTTCTACAGGTCTATTCCATAGAGCTTCATAGAGACGCCGCTCAACTAGAACAGATCGACAGTGGATTGATTAAATATTATAATGGCTTCATGCAGTTCTCCATTACAACTGCCAATCATCGGAGCCCTCGCTGTGAAAAACTGATCCTTTAAGCCACGTTAATATACTGTAGTTATCACATCCTACTAACCCATATTATGCATAAGCTGCTATGCTAAACTGCTTTCTGTGTTTTGGCACGTTTGTTCCCTTATGAAAAACAAAACAGGAGGAAAATCTGCTTAATGGGCCATACTTAGCAAAGAATACAATAATCATGCCTTGGAACATTACTGATATTTCCTAAAAAAAAGTCACAAAGCTCACAAAGCCAATGCTGTGAAATGAGTCAACAACATAGCATTGCATAACGACCATTACACAGTGTACCGTGAGAACCTATATATAAACATTATGCATTAAAATTTAAACACGAGTGATGGGTTTTGGCTGGTGAAGCTGGGAAGACTCTGAGAAATATGCAAATGTCTGCACTACCAAAACACTGCAACAATGCAGTGGGAGAATACGAACGTGGGACACAAACAACATTAGAATACAGTAAGCCTCCCCTGGGAGCACAACCAGGCTTTCATCCTGTCCTACGCAAACATACAGAACATGCATGCATGCCTGAGACACATGTTGGTGTTGGTACAGTCAAGCAACGTGTTGGTACTAAGTCAAGTCAAAATCATGGAAATAAAACCTTGGGATATGCTAAAAAGATGAAATGTTACAAGAAACTACTAGAAACTACTAGAAATGAGTTTACGGTATAAGCAAGTTTCACAATTCCCAGGGATACTGTCACAGCAATGCAAACAAAAACTAGCCTGCTAGTTCCTAAGCGACAAAAATAATATAAATCTTTGTATTTATATTCTCCATCCTCCAAGGTCATGCGGGTGGAGTGGCTGAAGGACAATGAGATCATCGACCCGGCCGAGGACAGGAACTTCTACATCACCGTGGACCACAACCTGATCATCAAGCAGGCGCGTCTGTCCGACACGGCCAACTACACCTGTGTGGCCAAGCGCAAGAGCTCCACCGCCGTGGTCATCGTCTACGGATTTCCCATCAACCAGTGCTCCTCCTGTGACCAAAACAGTGAAGATGGCGGCCGCGACACAACGATCTTTCACCAAAGAAAAAAAAAGAGTGATGCTCTCTCATCGAATGCAATTTCTCCATCTGTGAGATCAATAAAGTACCATCTTATCTTATCTTATCTATTTAGATGTGCAGTGCATTGGAATGGCGACTTCTCATTTGATGAAAGTTGTGCTCCCATGTGCATCTTAAGGCCCAACTTCAGTAGCAATGTGAGTTTTCCCCACCACATAGAGCAGATCCAAAAAGCGCTACCTTTAAATATTTAACATGATATCTGTTTATATTGGTTGTGTGGGTCCCAATCTGGAAGGACTTTTCTCAGAACTAGAGATACGAAGCATCGCTGACACACTATTCTTTCTGCTGAATATGGAAAACACAAAGAAAAAACGGGGGGGAAGGATATTTCTCCAAAGGCAACGGATTAAACTTTACATAACTTTAACCAAATTCGGAAGGTGCTGAATCATCTGTTGTAGCTCTCCTTTTGTGTTGTGCCTACAGACTCCAGACGCAATCCCGCGTCAGAGCCCGCTAATTGTTTTTTGCTGACGACGCGCGTTCTGGGTGACCTTTAAATGTTAATCGACTTCATCAATAAAATCTGGGCATATATGAAGGAATCCGATGACCGGCAGGAGGTTAGTGACGGTTATTAGCTTCATGAGTGCACAGTGGATGCGTGTATGACAGCAGGCGCTGGTGGGATGAAGAGTACAGAGGAGCTGGAGTGCGTCAGAAGCTGCTGTACTTCTGAGAGACAGAGAGGATGATGATGATGATGCTGATGCCACAGGGACTATTCTTGGAGAGAGAGAGAGCCCTGCACAGCCCTGACTGTAACTGTGGGAGCAAGAGCCTGCCCGAGAAGTAGAGCTGCATTATTCAAGTAACACCGGACCCTTCATTAATAATGCCACTGCTGATGTACTGTTGCAGCTGGGGAGACTTTCTGACCCCTAGACCAAACAGATATGCACAGTTATCGAGCAAACTCACTTATCCGGAGTGTTCAAACTGAGATTAATACAGAGCAGCACCCTCAAATACTCGCACTGTTCACAAATTCAAACACGTACAAAAAATGTATTTAAAAAGTTGAGGAGTGGAGAGGGTATGATGTCAAATAAACGAGCTTGTAAATTGCTAGGGTTTCTCATCAGTAAAAATTCATAGAGCTGTGTTTTGACCCACGCGCCTCTTTGAGTAATATCTGAATCGTCTCCAGTGGCAGTTCTCAGCACTGAGAACTAAGAGCAGCCACTTTAATCTCCAGTATTCCAGTGGTTAAAAAAATACACAACAAAAATCCAAAGTAGGGCAGTCTAAAAGGAGTGTCTATCAGATTGCTTAAATGTCGTCACAGAAGGAAGTTGGAGCAACTCTGTGCTGGGCCTTTTTAGGTGCATACTTAGTAAATCAAGACATTGAATGTTTGGCATCTACTAACAAGGCTATCCAAAGTGTCCAACTTTCTACAATGTTGTATACAAAAGTGCGGACTGGCATGTTGAGCCATGTCGCGCCTGGAGGCAATAATAACAGCTTTCTTTAGCCACCAAATGAAGGACATATGTAATTAGCGCAATGTCCATCACTCTGTCAGGTCACCCACACGGAGCTGACTGACAGAGAGTGATGATGACAGGAGACAGACTTCACCCAAGAACACTCTCAAACAAGTTAACTTTTTTAACAACCGTCAAGGCTCTACTGTTGCTGCAGAGCTAATGAAAAGTATCAAACAGGTTTCATTTTATAAGGAAAGTGTTTGTTTACTTGGTTTTACGTTTTCCCAGAACAACAGTAAGGTGTGACTTTCTGATCCAATCTTCGCAGACGACTGCATTAATGCGTACAAACAGCTATAGGTCCTTCACAACTGAGCCGTCTGTGTGTTTGTGAGTCAAATGGATTTTTCGGGGGTTTTTTCCTCTTCCTGTGGCTGCTGCAACAAAGCATCTTCAAAGTTTCTTAGCCCCCTTTCATCTGATCTTGTGATAGTTTGTCTCTTTGTCAACTGAACTACAAGAGTCCAAACTAGTCCAAACTTTTAAATGTAGGCCTTTGTTCAAGGACACATATTGTATGGCAAAGCTTAATCCAACAGACGCCTAAGTCAAATGCATTGTTATTTTTGCACAGGCTGCTGCACGGGGCCAAAGTGAGCTGGTCTTAGCGGGTGGTGGGTGGTGCCACAGAGCGGAGCAGCACAGATAATGGAGAGGGCCAATAATGTGCAACCGGGATCGATATGGCAGCGGTGGCCTGGGGACTGCTGTGGAGTGGCTGGACCTCGCCCAGACCATCCCCCGCGCCGCTGGAGGTCTTATTGAGCTACTCGCCTGTGTGATCCTCGGGTCAATAAACCGGGGACAAGGAAAACTGAAAAAGCACGGGTGACCACCAGACATCACAAACATCGAAAAGAACTAATTTAAAGTGGACACTATCGGCTTCTCACTTGTGTGTTCAAACTAACATGGCCTGGAAATGTCTTTTTGAACACAACTCAAACAAATGTTGTAACAGGCTAAGAAAAACTCAAACTAAAGCTACGCATTTCCTGTTTATCTTGTCCAAATGAAGAACAAGGTATACTACAGCAGTGGTTCCAAAGTGTTTCCCAAGATCATTTCAAGATCTAATCAATATTCCTAGTTCAAAACAGCATTGATTTGTCAACTGAGGTCAAATACAGTACATACTTACACACTATAACTAAATCAGATTTTAAATGTTTTTTTGCTTGGTGTCATTTATATTCAGGGGCGGTCAGTAACAAAGTAAATTTACTTAAAGGGACTATATAGAAGTTGTCATGTTTTCGCTACTGCCACCTCAGGTCTTAAGTGTAACTGCAGTTTCTATATTAAGCTTGTGCATGACGGCACCTGAATTAACACCTTTTTGAGTGACAGTGCAGGATTTTAGCTGCAGTTGTGGTGAATAAAGGTCTGGGCTGATTCTACACATTAGGACATCGCTGCTAGTTAAAGAGTAACTAAACACCAAATCCACTTTTTTTTGCTGATAAACGGTCTACATGGTTGTTGAATAGAGTTAGCTACATGTCCCAGTCAATATGTTGACATTTGGGGCAAACTTGTTCAAAATCTCACTTTAGTGTCTAAAACCGCATGGTTCGCGCCCCCTACTGGTTTCACGCAGCAACTACATTTGATATTTTGCGGTTGGAGGAGAGTGTGTCCACGGCGTCCACAAAACGTCATCAGTTCTGCCCTGGTTCTGCCTTTGTGCCTCTGTGGCCCCGCCCACACACGCCTCCGCCTCCGTCACGTAGCAACCAGGACACGCGTCGCGCAGTCAAACCAGTAGATGGCGCCCCTGCGATGCTCACACTTCGGCTGAGGTGGTGTAGAGGAATAAATCCCTTAGAAAAGCTACTGTGCGATGCTCTCTCTCTGTTCGCAGTCACTGACAGCGAGGAGTCTACCAGCGGCGATCTTTTTTTTTTTTTTCGTAGGATAGTTGCTACTAGTGATGCGCGGGTTTCGGGTTCCACCGTCGTCTTTACAGCAGGTTTTTGGCGTAAATATACGTCGGATTTTCATAAAACAAGCAGCGTTTTGCAGCTTGTGATCCAGAGAACGCTTTTGTGGAGCTCATGTCTCCTGTTTTCCACCGTATGTGTGACTGTGTGTGACTTCGTGTTAGGCCTGTCTCTGCTCTCTTCCTCTCTCCCTCTTGCCCAGCGCTCTTCGGAGGGAGAGAGAAAGCGAGAGCGCGCGATGACACGCCGGTGCTGTTCATACGGATCATTTTTGTAACGAGTAATATTTAATGGTTGCGGGTGCGGGGCGGGGCGGGTTGTAAAAATAGAACAACGTTGCGGGGCGGGCTGGGTCGGGTTAGAACCTGCTCCAAATGTGGGACCCGCGGGTTGAAAAAAACCCTGACCCGCGCATCACTAGTTGCTACATCAAGCAATCACAAGCCATGAGAATGTACCAACTCTCCTACGAAAAAATCAACCTTGCGCACAGTCGTGACACCGGCAGTCTGTCAGTCCTGTCAGATCTAGGGGCTTGGTCTGAGACTGTCAACAGAGCAGACCCCGCCCACACACTCACCCCCCTCGTCTCCCCCAAAGCCTCCGAGACCACCCCTTTCTCAGCAATTTTTGACTTTAGTTTGTGGGTGGGGAAAGGCTCTGCCACGCCCGTTGAGTTGCACTTTAAGGAGAGTTTTTTGATGATCTGTACTTTACTTGAGTAGAACATATCGCTTTAACTCCACTACATTTAAAAAGAGAAATATAACACTCCACTACATTTCTTAAACAGCTCCAAAGTAAAACTTCAATCTGCCCATGTGTTTTGTTCATTTTAAAAGCTTAAGAATGAACAGTAGGTGGCGCTGTGCAGATGTGCTGTCAAATGCCACTGACTCACAGCAAAGAAAAATGTTTGTTCCCGCCACATTGCCGTACCGGTGGGGAATTGGGGTGCAAAGTTATTTTTCACTTTTAAACAATTTGAATGGGTTTGCAGTTTCTACTTTGAATACTTGAGTTTCTTCCACAGCAAAAACTTCGCTACAGAGCAACTTTTATTTTTATTGGAGTAATAATTGACAGGTAGTATCTGAACTTTTTTGCTTATATTATTAATTCATCTTCACAGTGGAGGGTCACAGCTTTAAAAGTCTGGGAATGGACATATGGTCAGTGCTTGGCTGGCTGCATGCTGAACTGGTGAAATTTAGTACATGCTATGTCATAACAAAAACAGACACACACTTTAGCTTTGATTACGGCATGCTTTCCCAGTGGCATTTTGGTTTTTGACAAGCTTCTGTCTGATGAACCATGGCAATGTGGAATATAGGAAAAAAAAAAATCCAGATGGAAACTCTTTTTTTGGCCTGGCAGTGTATTCTGAGTCAGATGACCATTTCTATTATTTCTTTTCCTGGGTATCTTGCGGTCTTCATTTTAAAAGCAAGATAGTAGCCGTGTATTCTGCAGAGGCTGTGCTGTGGCAAGTGTGTTCTTTGCGGTCTGTCTCTTGGCCGTTGGCAGCATGCAGATGAAGCTGAAGGGAGGAATTCATTTACAGTTTGGAGAAGTGTTAGCAATTAACAGCCTTGTAATGTTGTCCTCGGGCTGTTCCCAAGAAAACGTCCACGTCAAAAAAAATAATAATAATGCGAACGACTGGAGCGTTTCTGCCACCCACGGTCGACATAGAAGCTATTTCATATGCACAGATGCACCAGGGCATGTCAAGTCTCTCCAATGGCATAAATGGAAATTTATAAGGTTCATATAATTTTAGGGCCTCGTTGTAATAAAAATATGGAAAGATGATAAATATGTCACTGTTTGAGGCTAATCGAGCGGATTTCATTACTGTGTTAATGATAAAAATGCCAGAATGTCAAGACTCAAATTGTTATTGTGCCCTATAGAGCTATGCATTTATAATATCAGAAATTTTCATATACGATTTGAAGCTTGTTTTAAACACCCTATATTTAACCAGCGAGTCTTTGCCAAAGTGTAACCGTTGAACCTCAAAGCAATCTACTTTCTTTGTTTAAATATCTTGAATCCATGACTGAAACTTGTGCAAAGCTGAGCCAAAGTTTTCGCCGCCGATACGTGACATGCTGCGAGGTCATGGCGAGCTGCAGTCTGACAAAGCCATGTCATCAAACACGGCGGAGCCTCGGAGCTGCCTGTTCTAACCCCCGAGAAGCCCACTGCACCGCGATTGGATTTTCAGGTCTGAGAGCAAACTAATCCCATTCCACATCAGTTTCCAGACGTGGAGACCGGGAGGCGGCTCTTATGATGAGAGATCGGGGAAGCACAGGGAAGGCACAGAGGGCTCCTTTCAAACCTAACACCCTGATTCAAGACTCTACAATGGCCCGCAACATACAGCCTTAAGCCATATTTAGCAGCAACATAGTCTCATTCTATGTAGTAATTATGAAATGTACAATATAGATTGACAGATTCATTCACATAATATTACCCCAATCCTCCCGTCCACGTTTTTTGCTGATTTTCAAAATCATCTTCTCTAGAACTGAGTTTGTATTTTATATACTATTTTAAACTTCACCAATCTGCAACACATGCACTTTGATGTAGCCATCAGACCCAAATGTGCTATTTGTGCGCAGGTTGCAATTTGGACAATTCCTTTATGGGCTCACACAAACTGGCGACAGCGATGACAGACACTCACACCTTTTTGCAGTCGTGAAAGGACAGTGTGAAGATTCACTGATAACTCTGGGGAGTCAGGCTAAGGGTAAAGCCAAGCTCAATTTACCAAAAGCTACATATGCACAAAAGGCTCCAGACTTTGAAATGTGAACTAAACAAAAGCACAAACAGCTATGGCCATGAGTGCACTGTCCATAATTTGACTTTTGTACATTTGCCGAGTTATGCACCTATGTTGTGCCAATCTTACTTCCTGACTGAGCAGCTCACAGATAAAATAGGCCAAGAAGATACTCACGTTGAATTTGATGATGTCGTAGATGAGGTAGCGAGGGACCGGCTGACCGTTCACCTTGTCAATG
Source organism: Gobius niger (assembly GCF_951799975.1). Taxonomy (NCBI): domain Eukaryota; kingdom Metazoa; phylum Chordata; class Actinopteri; order Gobiiformes; family Gobiidae; genus Gobius; species Gobius niger. The sequence goes on along the minus strand of NC_136866.1, from coordinate 14,072,782 downwards.
ATCATTTCCTGTAACATGAACACAAAAGGCAGGTCAAGGCTTTTATCAGTACAGAGACTGTGAGTTAAAAGTAGGCCTGGGAATGGAGTCTCATTTTTAAACTACAGGGATATTAACTACAATTTAAATTCAAACTCCTAATGAAAATAAATAATTGCCCAATTAGACTGTGGGACCAAGGTTTAACAAGCGAGTCAGAGATTGTCATAGTGATTCTTTTTTTATTCTCAGGTTGCCCAGCATACCACCAGCAAGCAAGGACAAAAAAAAAATACAATAAACTGACAACTTCTTTCTTTGAATAAAAAAAAACAAAACAATATATAAGAGGAAGAAAAAGAGAAGGCGGTGTATACATGGTAAATGGTCTCAACTTTTATATATATGTATTTTTACTCATTCTAGCAGGCAACATAAGCGCAGTGTTTTACAAAGCCATAAATGTACTACACTGCGTTCCAAATTATTATGCAAATTGGATTTTTGTGTCAAAAAGGTAAAAAAAATAACAATAATGATGAAACTCATGGATGGTATCGTGTCTTGGGGCTCTATGAATCACTGACATGAATCTCAGAGGCCTGGGATGAGTAGTTGTCGGGTTAAGCCCAGTTAAGGGAAAAACTGCTGAAAAGGGTGTTCCACTTTATTATGCAGATCATCATTTTCAAGCAATATGGGAAAGAAAAAGGGTCTGTCTGCTGATGAAAAGTGTGAAATAGTTGAATGCCTTGGTCTAGGTATGAAAACCTTCGATATTTCATGAAAGATTAAGTGTAATCATCGTACTGATAAGAGATTGGTGGATGATTCAGAGCACACTCCGTTTTGTGCAGATAATAGCACAATATGGACGGTTTCTGCCAGACAAACACATCAGATTAGGAGAACAGATGCCACAAAGCAGCATACAGGTATTTGAAGCTGCTGGTGCCTCTGGAGTCTCCCGAACATCAAGGTGTAGGACCCTCCAGAGGCTGCAGTTGTGCAAAAACCTTCTATCCGGGCCTCCCCTAAACGGTTAACTGAATGCTAATGAACAGAAACGGCTGCAGTGGCTCAGAAATACATGAGGACTCATTTTCAAACAGTCTTGTTCACTGATGAGCGCCATGTAACCCTGGATGGTCAGATCAATGGAGTAGTGGATGGTTGGTGAATGGCCACAATGTCCCAACAAGGCTGTGACGTCAGTAAAGAGGTAGCGGAGTCATGTTTTGGGCCAGAGTCATGGGGAGAGAGCTGGTCGGCCCCATTAGGCCCTTTTAGGCTCCCTGAAGGTGTGAAAATGACCTTTAAAAAATATGTGGAGTTTCTGACTGACCACTGTCTTCTATGCTACAAAAAGAAGAGCCGTGCTTTCCCAAACAAAATCCTCTTCATGCATGACAACGCACCATGTAATACTGCAAAGAATACCTCCGCATCACTGGCTGCTATGGGCATAAAAGGAGAGAAACTCATGATGTGGACCCCATCCTTCCCTGACCTCAACCCTATTGAGAACCTTTGGAGCCTCAACAAAAAACACTTCTATGAGGGTGGGAGGCAGTTTTCATCCAAACGGCAGCTCTGGGAGGCTATTTTAACATCCTGCAAAGAAATCCAAGCAGAAACTGTCCAAAAACTCACAATTTTAATGGATTTAAGAATTTTGAAGCTGCTATCACAGAAGGGCTCCTTTGGTAAAATATAACTTGACCTGTTAATATTTTTTTGATTGAAATAGCTTTTGATTTCAGTAAATATGACCTCCTAATGCTACAAATTCAACAAATGACCATTTTCAGTTAATTACAAGCTTTAAAATGTATTGAAACGATGAGTTGCATAATAATTTGGAACAGTGGATTTTGAGGTTTTTACTATATTTATTTTTGAAAAAAATACTGTTATCACTAGGAAATTTTTTCCACCACATTTAAATGATCCTCTACCAGGTAAAGACTTGAAAACTATGCTGACTCTCATTTGAGTTGACAATTTAGAAAATCAGAGAAAAATGTCATTTGCATAATAATTTGGAACGCAGTGTATATTGAAGCGAGGAAAGGCTTTTCCTGTACCAATCAATACTAATCATTAGGGCTGGGACAAAGTATTGGATTGGACTTGGATTGCAATACTTTGTGCTGCAATACCAATATCGATACTTTTTTAAGTATCGCAATACTTTCAATACTTGTGTTTGGAGGCATTTTTATCACACACTCGTTTTCCAGTAACCCTTACACAGCACTTTGCTTCATTGTGTGTTAATGCACTTTTCAATCTTAACACTTCAGTAAATGTCAAATGGCATTTAGTTTATAAACTTTTGATACATCACTTTTTACACATTTAAGGTAAACATATTACCCATCATAATTTCTTAACCTTTTGGCATAAATAATATCTAAACTTAGTAACATACTTTTGGCAGGCTTATATTTAGATTGTCCAGTAGAATACCCAATAGGAATAAGAGCTGTGGGAGGAGCTTGGGGTTGAACAGGAGGAGCTTTGTATAGGCTGGTGCAAAGAACAGTCACCGTGGAAGATTCGAAGATGACTCAAACATGCGCGAGTGGCTCAAAACGCAACCCCAGATGTTTTTGTGCAACATTGCTAGATGGTAACATGTAATGTTAAGTTGAACTCTGCTTCACTCCCGGTTTTGTTGTGTTTGTTGCACTGATGGCTTCGTTCTCATCTCATTTGCCTTATTTCTACTTTGTCAAGTGAAAATGAATCTCCGCCAAATCATTATCACAATGATTTATTACGACAAATCTGTTAACAAACTATATCTGCATCTCTAATTGAAAGCAAATTGTCGCACAGAAGGTAAGGACTGGCTCTCTAAGGGACATACAGTACTTTGAAGGTAAAAAAGCTAAGACGCCTGCAGCAGTGAAGAGGCTCTGGTGTGAGCATGTGCGACTTGGGAGGAAAAAAAAAAAGAGAAGAAGCTCGAAGCAGAAATAGAAGCACATCTATTATGCAGAGCTCAGGAGATGAGTCAGGTGCAGCGGCTGGACCATAAAACATGACTGATACAAACCATAAGAAGCAAACATAAAATACTATTAATGACAGTGAAATTGCTGATGCCTCATAGATAAGATATTTGTTGGATGAATTATGCTCTGCCATTCAACTCATCAATTATTCAGGGGAAGCTGGGTTGCAGAAAGGTAAAAGGAAGTTTCAGGTGAAAGTCACTTGAAGCGCGAGCATTTCTGAACCAAATATGTTTTTTAAACTTTCACGCTGTTTTGACTGGGATCAGGCTCAGACAGTCAAGTCAAGACATACATTTTGAGGATTAGTAATGACATTGGACTCTGCCTGGTTTATTCATTAATTTGTTAATTTGGTTTGATGTCTTAATAATTGTTTAGCAGTTAAACTAGCCTCGAAAATGATCAAAATAGAGATATTATGTTTTACTTTAAACACATTTACCAGAATGTCATATGCCACCTGTAGGTAGGTTCATAAATATTGTTTTGTCTGATTTTGTACCATTTCTATAAAGGAGCTAAAATGAATGCTGTACTTTTATATGTGGATTACGCCTTAATCCAACTATAGATTTAACCAAAAAAAGTTTCTTTTTGGCGTCTCGTCCTTGGATGACCAAGCTTTTAGCCGCACACTCTTCACAGACACTAAATTTCATTAGAGCGATGACATCTCAACGTGCTTTACTCTGTGTCCTATTCAATTCAGCACAGAATGTGAGAGTTCACACAGCTTTAGACTTTCAGTTTGGTCGCTGTGTTGCTGTCCCAAAATCTAGCACTAATTTAGGCATTTTGTCCCGAGTTACTTTCACTCTCACAGACTTCAGCAGACTTCAGACACACATCAGACACACAAGCGCTCAGAAATAAATACATCTACTTATCAAGTGAGTTAGATACACCAAATCAATAAATTAAATTCTTTGCTCATTTATAATATTTCAACTGACATTATAATAAACAGGAGCACAAAAAAACTTGAATTCGCTGCATACGTTTTATGTATTTCACTGCATAAGTTGATGTAGTAGATAATTCACTGAATAAGTTTCATTAGTCTCCACAATATATGCATGGACTGCATTCATTACAGTCTGAACAGCTGCCTCTTTGTATGAATTTCTCCACTATGCGAGCTTCCCTAATTGGACAATATGGTGTGCTTATCAATACATGTGTTTGAGTTGCCAGAGCCGGGCCACTGGAGAGGACGGAACAGACATGCCTTGGCCTGTGGGAGGGGCCGCACTAATGAAATGATAGCATTATGCAGGCATCCAACCATTGCAGAGACAGAGCAACAACAAATGAATATATTAGTGGGACCAAAAGGAGGCCGCCAGGAATTGGCTCTGCACTTTCTCTGAGAAGCGATGCCGTGTGAAGCTCATTAGACATTGTGCTCTAACGCTGCATGCGGAGACAAAGAGCATGCCTTTGGGCTGAAGATGAAACATATCTGGCGACGCAGCTGAGCCTCAACATGGCGTCTTCAGGGCTCATTTTAAACGGCTAAAGACCCGCTCTGGGAACCAAAGGGCCGGAAGCATCAACAGATGAACAAACACCAGTCACAACAAAGCTTATGGCAATCTCAATGTACATTCAGTGAAAAGTGCCTCAAAGGTCGAGCAAATAGGCTGCTCAGAAAAGGGACTTTAGTGTATATATATCAGTGGCCCAAAGAGCTATTACAGGGCTGTTCTTTGTGCTGACCTTTAGAAAAGGTCAAGAGAAGAGGAAGATAATGTGAGATGGTCTGACGCAGCTAAAATAGCTGCTGTCATTCCTTCTTCACACAAGCAAAAAGAGAACACATTACAAAGGTGAAGTGAACCAAGACCTAATACAGAGTTACAGGGATCTATAGGATGCATAAGATAGACCAGGCCCTCTCAAACACTTGACTCTGGTACGGATGTGGACCTCGAGGATATTTGGTCCGGACCCCGGTGGCACCTCTGGCTCCGAATTTTATTGCCATTTTCATAAGCTTTGGCCTGTAGGGGTAGCATCATAGAAAGAGGCACACAGTCTGCTGGAATGGCACTACCCTTTGGACACAGCTGCTAAGAACAAGCTCTTGAGGTCCCGTCGAGATTAGTGGCTTGTATCAAAATCATTGAAAAACATAGTAATATAATAATAACATTTGATATATTTCCTGGTGTTAAAGACATGAAGCGCTCCTCTTAGTGGATAATGAAAAGCTGTCTTTTGAAACAGTGATGTTAAACAGGAAATTGGCAGACTAATCCAACTTTACTGGCATAACGCTCAGCAAGAGGTTTTGTTTGGGTAAACGGAAATATGAAGAAAAAGTTACTTTGGAAATAACAACTTAATCATCATGAACGTGCATCGTCAGCCATGAATGTTATAAAGAACTCATCACAGCTGAAATGCTGACAGCTGCTCTTTTTTTTCTTTGTTTCTTAAAGGGACTATAGGGAGTTTAAAAACGTTAAAATTATGTATTTTCCTCCCCCTACATGTTCCAGCCATGTCCTAATGTGTAGAATGAGCTCAGACCTGTTCACCACAACTGCCTCTAAAATCCTGCACTGTCACTCAAAAAGGTGTCACTTCGGTCCGAATTGCCGTCATACACGAGCTTAATATAGAAGCTGCAGTTACACATGTGGCCTGAGGTGGCAGTAGTGAGTATAAAATAGCAAACTTGCATCCAGCCCCTTTAAAGGGGGGGTATTATGCAAAATCGACTTTTTCAAGCTTTACATCATGTTATTATGTCATTAGATCATTAAAAACATGCCTGAAGTTTTGCAATGGCACATTCACGTATTTTTGAGTAATCTGTAAAAACTCTGATGGCAGCCATTTTAGGGATAGGTTTGCCTGAGTCCTCGCCCCCACCTCCTGGAGACGCCTCCGAGCTTTCGTCACCAACCACTGCTCCTCAGCAGAACCCCCTCCCCACTGATGCCACAGACAGCATGTGGAGGGGGCGTGTCAGAAAGGGTCAGAGGTTCTTAAAGAGACAGAGGCCTATTTCAAGACATTCGCTACAGCCATTTTGAAAGAGCAATTTTATACAAGGCAGTTATTCTAATTTACTGCATTTACAGACCAACAGAAGGTTTGGTCATCATTGTAGTGTGCTCTAGACTGGTGCTATGTGATTGAAAAAAGCATAACACCCCCTCTTTAAATAATTTTCAAATGTTATACATTTAAATATATCAAAATGCACTCTGATTATTAATTATCATATTTACAACTACATTTTACTATTTACTGTAAATGTTTACAGTTTTAGGGCAATGAGCTTGTCGGACCTTTGACTTCTGTACAATTTATTTTTTGGACCTTTTGATTTAAAGTTTGAGAACCCCTGAAATAGACAAATATATAAATAGACTTCGGACTGTCGTAACTGTGGGTTCTGGAAGCATCCATGCCCCTCTACTAATTTCGACTTTGTAATGTTAAAGCTTGACACAGAACATATCATTTTCTTTTTTAATCTAGAAAAATATACTTATACGTGGCCTGCACAGCCCCCGAGACCTAAACGATATTTGAGAGCAAAGGATTGAGTCAGCAGTTGTCTGAATATTTATGTCTCTGTGAAATTTTAGATGCTCTTTTGTTCAGATTTTTCAAAACTTTTTAGTGCAAAAAAAAGGCCAAGACGGAAAAGAAGAAAAGAATGACAAGTATCTCATCAGTCATCAGCAGCACCAGGAGGGCATGGGCAATGAGGCCGACTACAATCTAATCAACTGCCACGACAAGATCAGCGGCAATTTCCGGGCACCGTTCGCGTCGGTGTGACTCATGTGTTGCACCTGCAGTGGGAAAGAGCAGCGCCTTGCATGACCTACAGCCCCGACAACCAGACAATAAGTGTCTAAGGTGGATTTTACAGGGCCATAAGTCCCCGGGTATCGCAGCCAGGGGACGCAGCAACACAGATGCAGAAGGATGGCATTTCACTAAAGCCATCTCGGCAGGATGTGAGGGAGAGGCCGCCAGCGCTGACAGATGGAGCGGGGAGAGAGGAGAGCGCTTTAGATAAGACATTGTCAGAGTTGCCTGTGGTATAGGCTGCGTTTTGTGTGAGATAATACGTTCAAGTGAAGAAACACAGAGGCAAAGGCTGTGAAACATCAAGTAACCTTCAGCTGGCTTTTGCCTTTGGAACTACACAGTTCGAATGTTGACGGCCCTGGGCTTTGTGCATACTTTTAATCACTAGTCCCTCTTTTATTCAAGAACAGACATTTCATCTATCAGCAATAAAGGTTAGAGTGTACGGTAGATGTGGAGCTGTGAACCGTTTCAGTTTAGTGTGATCATTTTATCAATTGTCCAAAATATTTAAACACTTTAAAATGCGAGTGAATAGGTGGAGGTTTGGACTTATCGAAGCTACTGCCAAGAGATCTCTGCCAAGACATCGAGAAGATCCACTTGCAAACCATGTATTTGAGTAAAATTTGAGCCCTTTATCGCTGTTTACTCGCCTGTGGAAAAGCCCGACTTCAGATGCACTCGTCTGTATTCCGGTGCTGCACGGGCAGCCTGTCGCCCTCCCAGAGCCTCCAGGGTAAACTTTAGCTGCGTGGCACTGGCTGAACCTGAGACACACCACTGTTATTGTTGTGCTTTGACTGCCCTGTGCCTGTCATCACTCGGGATGGGTATATGGGTAAGGATTTATCGATATTACTACACTTCTCAATACTCCTTATTGATCGAATCATTGAAATTATTATTAAAAATATTGAAAAATACAGTAGTTATAGAGGCCACTGTATAGGCAATACAGCCGAGGCCTATATCTTTTTTTTTTATAACTAACTCTACATTTGGACTCAATTTATTTCTAATTTTCACATACACTTAATATATGGGAGGCAAAATATAGACCAAAATGTAAAATAACTATTTTCTCAAAAGTGTTTTGTTAATCACAGGCTGTCAGTAAGATTTGGCTGTAGCTGTGGGACTGAGCCTAAATGTAAAATAATGAACCAGAGCCACAGCCTGTTTTCTCCTCATTATCACACTCAGCTTGTGTCCAGTGGGTCGACTCGACACCGCCTCTGACATGCATGTGGGAGCGCACACGTGGGACCGCGCACGGGTGAGCACGTTCATGCCGCCGTGTACGCAAATAGTAGAAAAATAAAGTCCACTCTTTAGTTCGGGTATTTGTGAACGAAGAAGCTCATCTGTCTGTTCAATACGAAGTTGCTACGTTTCGCTGTCTAAAGCTTTTTACAGTGAGTTAGCGGCAGCAGCTCGGGGGTTTCTGAGTAGAAGAAGCAAGTTTTGAATGTTTAACAATGCGTCGCGGGGTTTCGGTATTCATCCCTGTATCAAATGATCCGCAATTTGCTCTGTTCATGACCTACTGAGCAGAAGCGGTTTTATATTTATTAATAAAGTTTGAAAGATGACGAAGCTGACAGAAGAAACATTGTGGAATATCCGTAAGGAAGTAATATAATAATTGTAATTAAAAATTCATTACAAGATCTAAATGGGTCTCTGTAAATAATTTGAATGTTCATTTTAGTGTACCGTGCTGTGTTTGAAATTGACTGAATTCTTCGCAGACAGAATGAGCACCAAAGCATCATTGGCATGTCTTCAAGATGGCCCTGCACCATAATAAAGCAACTGTACTCCTCAAGTGCGACTGTACATGACGTTTTGTGCCTTTCTTATTACACTTTGGTGACATAGTGTCTAAAAAGAGAGGGAAGAAGCTCGACTTACCCCATCTAAGAGCGTGTTTGACAGGTGCACCCGAGGATCTTTCCGGAAGGGGAACTCTAGGTTGTCTATGTGGAAGATGGAGTTGTCTCTGTCGAGCATGAACACGTGGTTCTTCCCGTTGATGAGCATCATGTACCTGTGAGGGCAGAGCAGTGGGGCTATTAAGAGGATGTCAGACCGGACACATGGCTTTCATTAAGATAAACATTAGAAAAGACCCTGGCAAACACAGCAGAATGAATTACCAAACTTACCAAAGTTCATGTTTTGTTTGAGGCAGGCCACGTGAATAAAACCTCCCCCGTTTACTCACATTACGATATTAGCATTTCCCAAATTTCATGATTGAGTAGCTTTATTTCAAAAACAGGAATTTGGCCACAGTTGATCACAAAGTACTGCTTGTGCGTAGGAATGAGAGAAGCCTCAAGTGAAAAAAAAAAAAAAAAATCCCATAGTCTTTACAGATGACAATGAAAAATACAAACGTTAGGGGACCTGTAATCTCGACGCGAGCGGGCAAATTACTGCTTTCTATTCAAACACAACAAAAGGCAAGGATTTAAAAGGCTTAGAAAAGAGGTAAACAAGCCACCAATTTCAGTGTTATACCAAAGCAGCAACTTTCCCTTTAATCTAGTTGTGTTCAGCCAGTTATCGGAGTCGGCTCTGTAATTACGGCACTAAATGCAAATCACAAATGTGTCTAGTCACCTCTGTCTGACTGCGTCGTCTGAATTTGAAAGCGGAGGGGCGACAAAAAAACTGAAAACGTGCCTAACTTCGCCAACAGGGGCTTCGTATCTGGAACAGTGCAGGAATTTGACAACTCTTAAGTGAGTGGAAAACCAATCCCATTACTACATCCCTTAGCAGCCGTGTACCAGCGGAAACAGGGAGGAGATTACTCTATCTTCAAATTGCATACATCACCAGGGCGAGGTGATTTGTGGCGAGCCTATAATCCCTGGCAGGGCTGGTGTGGAAAAAAAAAACTAGTGTAAACGGACAATAAACTAAAAAAAAGTGTAAAACTTGTGGATTAAGTGTGAAATGAACAAGTTACAGCAAGCACAATAAACAGCATTGTTAATAATTATGTAGAATTTCAAATAATGTCAAAGCATACAGGTGCTCGTCCTATAATTAGAATATCATGAAAAAGTGCATTCACTTCTGTTATTCAACTTAACCTGTGAAACTAATATATGATAGACTCATTATGCAAAGTGAGATATGTATTGACTTTATTTGTTTTCATTAGTTTATTATGGCTCAGCTTGTAAAAACCCAAGTTAAAAATGTCATAAAATTAGAATATTTTAAAAATGGACTGTAAGCCATAATCAAAATTATAACAAAGGCTTGACATTATGTCACTTTGCATGTAAAGAGTCTATATCATATATTAGTTTCACATTTTAAGTGAAATTACAGAAATAAAAGATCTTTTTCATGATATTCTAATTATAGGACGAGCACCTGTAATACAGTAAGACAGAGACACACAGGAGCCTGGGCTGGTTAGGATTTCGTCTGGAGCTCCCTCTGCAGGCAGCAGTGGGAATGACAGTGAATACAAGCTTTCAAGATCCACAGCAGCTGGAAAACTGATGAACAATGTTTGAACGCAGAACTAGCCACAAAAGGTCCACAGTTTCGTGTAGAGATGGACCGATCCAGCTTTTTTGCTTCCGATACCGATACCAATACTGGAAGTATCTGCCTATATCCGATATTAATTGATACCAAGAGACTTTCTTAAAAGTGTCTTTCTCTGGGTGAAAAGTGAATGGTCATCTCCATTCTAAGATCAATGAAGCCTTGTCATGATGTTACAGATCAATTATGGATAACATTTATTAATACAATAATGGAAAACATTTCACAAGGATCACTGGATTTTTGACACTTGGGACAGGATATTTTATATTCTAATCTAATCTAAACAACTCACCACTTGTGCATTACAAATATCTTTAATTATATATCAGTTATTCTTAAACAGCATTTCATAAACTAAAACACACACTTGGCCACTCCAGCAGATACTATTTTATTTTATTAAGTAACTTGTCGCTAGCATTAGCATGCTGCCGCTAGCTTGAGCATGCTGCTGCTAACCACAGCAAATTCTTGGCTTCAGAATAACATACAGCATGCCCAAAATCTCTTAGATTTAGTCATTGAAAGTTGTGCTTTTAAGGCGGTGAGAGCCAGAAGTGTATCAGATCAGTGCCTCCCTAGTTTTGTGTTTCAACTCTGACGCGATATTAACAAGATACAGATCGGCCCACATGAGCAGTAGAAGAAGAAACGACCAAAGTGAACAAAGTTGTAAGATAAAGGTCAAGCCTTAAGAAATGCAAAAGTGCCTTGCGGATAAATGGTTCATGGGAGATTATTTTTGCTCAATGCCATGTGAAAATGAATGCACAAAAGTGATTTGAAACTCAGTCACTCGGTAGCTCGGTTGGTCTTCATTTCCTCCATTCTTTTCAGGGCTTGAAGTCTATCCTCAAATAACTTCCCGGACTAGTGTCTATGCTCTGCCACACAACCCGCCGCTGTGGCTCACATCCATGGACAATTGGCCATTTTAATTTGTGTAGTGCAATACGGAACAATGTTTTTAGGAGGCGGCCCCTGGACTATCCCCGAGTGCTCCTCATTACAGAGTGTCCCTGTGTGTGCTACTCAGTCCTGGCTTCGGTGAAACCCAAACCAAGTTAAAGCGGAAAATTGCTTTTCTACCCAGAGGCTCACTCACCTCGGGGGATATTAAAAGTTGAGTGCAGTGACTGTGAGACTGTTGAAATGACTGTCAAAATAAGCCAAACTCACAGGGCTGAGTCAGGACTTAAGCGTTTCATTTAGCTCCAGTCCAAAAGGTGTCGCAGGCCAGTCGACCGAGAAGACCAACTAACAAGACATTCACCTTTGAGAGACTTTTATTTACTTGTAAATAGTTTCTCATCTCACAACTCGAGATAAACCCTTCATGTGAATCAAAGAGTAAAATCAATCTCCTTAGTTACAAACTTCTTGCAGAGTCCCAAGTTATCAACAATTCTGCATTTCTTGAAAGCCATTTAAACGTATTTCCCCAAAGTTTGATAGTAAACAATTGAGAGAGGCTTTTGCTGAGGAGAAACAAAGTCAGACAGGGCGGAGACAGAAACATTGATCCTCCTTTAGTTGGCACAGAACTCAGGACACACCTAAATGCAATCTCGGCCATCTCCTGTCTTTGGAACAACAACGGCAACGGATGCAGCTGACAAGCAAAAATACAAGAGCGTCAACAATACTGGAAAAAACTATTCTAAAAGCATTTGAATAACTACAAATCTAAATCGATGCAACTGGTCCTTTTGGTTCTTTTTGGTTCTTTTTTTAATACATTTCAAAAGTCATCCAATTTTTTCTTTATTTCTTTTTTCAATCATCATTTTTTAAATAGTTGGATGATTTTTGAATCGGTTAACTGGGCTCATCATCCTGGGATGATGGTGAATTCTCCCGCTCTATATTTTGTTCAAATTTCAATGCCTTACACAAGAACTGCACCATAAGCCAGGGACATTGAATTGGCTCATTGGAAGAAAACACCACACTAGTTCCAGCACCCTTAACTAACACCATTACATTGTCCTAGCCATGTCAGGAAGTAGCATAAACATGCTAAAACAAACACATTTTAAAAAATGACTCAGTGACTTACATTCGGTTTTGCTTCTTAAGAAGATAAACTACAGGATGAGCTGCACAAATCCCATGGCAAAAAAACAAATAAATAAATAAATAAACATAATGCAATAAGCATAAATGGACTCCCTCTCGCTAAAATCCCAGCGGTAGTGGCCAATCGTGTCCTAATTTGTGCTATTGGTCTAGAGTTCAAACTCTGCGCATGAGATGTTCACAAACTTGCTCTTATGTCCCTGCATCTAAGGCCAAGCAAAAAAAAAAATGTATTTGTGGGATAGCCGCAAGCTAAGGGTAGCAGATCTAGCGTAGTGTTTTCATGCAACAAGCCAATTGACAGGTCAGTAGTCTTTACTAGGCTGCTTATTTATCACTATTAGTTCCTTGACATCTCTAGTAATTGTTCTTTATCCATATTTAACAACTGTGTCCTGAGAAGACTTTGGGACCAAATTGTACAAATAAGAATTAGTGAAAATAGCACGTGTTTAGCGATGTGCAGCCTTCACCAAGTCTCTTAAGATCCAATTATATCCAAAATATCAATTGGTGATGATGTCGGCATTCAAAGGTTAAGTATAGAAATCAATCCTATTGAGAGGAGCAGGCTAATTAGCTAGCATTTTCAGCATGTTCACTATTAACCTAATGAGTGGTGAGACTTGGCGTAAAGCGAGCATTCTTTTCATGCAGACAACAAATAGATGGATGGAAGTAAAATGAAAAACGTTCCTCGTACCTGCTGTAGTTTGGAAGCATTACAGCATCGAGATTAGGTGGATTCAATTGGCCATAACTACCAGCTGGTTCAAAGTCGGACTTGACAAGCTGCCAAAGAGTAAGGACGTGCGGGGAATGCCTCACCAGATGATAAAATCAATTAGAGTAGTGGTTCTCAAACTGCAGTGTGCAATACCATCCCTTTCATCTAGGTTTAGTGTATGTTTAGTGTATTTTACTATATGCATTTATTTTTTACATATCATTTAACATTTTTGATCTGTTAAGTTGGGGGGATAAATACGGACTCATCCGAGCCAAACGGCTTTTATTTTTTGTGATTTATTTTTAAGTTTACGGATATTGTTTATGCCCTTAGCAACTTCTTACAGAGATGCAAAGGTGGATGATTCTTATTATCGCCGTCGTGCTGAAGTAAAAAAAAAAAAAAGTTCTATCTTCACAAACTTTTGCATAGCCACGGGGCTTTTGTCTATTCCAAGGCTTTTCCATGACACCCCTGATCTAATCCACAAATCTGAGGTTTTGCTCCTGCCGTGCTCGAGTATGATTAAGAGAGTGAAGTGTTGCAATCCTCTCGGTGACTATTTCTTGTATACGTGTACTGAATTATTTACCTTTGACACATTGACATCTTATAGATTCCCCTGTCAACTTTCCACAATATTTTTTTAAGCTCTATGTGCTTCACAGCGAGCCGGCGACATGTTGGTGATGTCGATTTTCTAAGCGGATGAAAATGGGCACTGCATTGTAAGGCGTAATAACACCTGAAGTACTTCGAAGTCCGCACAGTAAAATCATCGTGACTGAGCGCACGCACAAAGATCAGACAGGTACGAATGAACTCGTTTGAGCTAAGGCAAGAACATATCTCAGTATGTAAAAACGGTGGCCTGTTCCTTTAACTTGGTCGTTTTTTCTCACAGTTAATCTCGCACTTACGGTATCTCACACTCAAAAATGGTGGCTTGTGTTTACCTCGGTTAATTCCCTTCTGCCAGCAGAGGACACTCCAAGCAAGAAACAAGAAGTGAAGAGAGCAGTTCTTCCTCATCAAGTAACTTCTCTGTTCATGGACAATATTCTAAGATATATGTGTAACCCGTGTAATATATGCACATATATAGTAAAACGTGTTCAGTAAAACAAGTTCAAGGTATTGTCATAAAAAGGTATTTACATTGTTAAAAACATGTTATTACACTATGTATTTCATTTATTTTTCTTGTTTGCATATTTCCCACCTAGTGATAGTCTGTGAATGTAACATAAGTTCTCGTGAAGCAACGTGAGAGAGCAACTGGTTAGATCTGGTTCGGAGAGGACAGAGACAGCAATCGTTTTTTGAGGGAAGCTTGTTTTTTCGTAGTAAGTTGTGCCGTGGTTTTGTTAAGCTAAACCACTGTTTCTTTTTTGGCGAAGTAATTACAAAGTAGGACGCTGTGTAGCTTCAGCGCGAAGCTTCGTAGCAGTGTTTTTATCGCTTATTACTTCGTATTAGCGAGGCTAATCCAGCCCGTTTGTTACACAAGGACTACTGTGGGCTGCCGTTTCGCTAACCTCGTGGGACAAAGACGCTAACAGAGGATCGTTACCGGACTGGACAACGAAGTACGGACCCCAGATGGTCACTCTGAGTGCCCTCGTCAGTCAGAGTACCTCTGGCAACGTGGGAAACGAAGACAAGTCGCCACGGATCGGGTGTGGACCACGGACCTTCATCGCCTTTGTACTGCTGTATCTGGACCCCCGTGCTGCCCTCAACGGAGCCCTTACCTGGACCAATCTAGTGGGATTAACACGTTACACAAGGTACTCTGCATGTGTTTGTTTTTTGCTCTCTGAGTGAAGCGACCATTTTTTGTTTTTGGTCTCTGCGTTCCCAAGCAACGATACAGGCCTGCAACGTAGGGTGTATTGTGCTGGCTTAGGACTAGGTTATTAGCCAGTAATTGCCTATACCTGCTTCTTTTTATTATTATTTTTTTGTAATAAATTGTGAATATCGTTTTATACTTTACCTTGTGTTTGGTGTTAATTTACTTCTAGGTCAGTCATTTAAGCCCATTGAGATTTTAGTGCTAATTTAAAGTATTCCAATTATCCAAATTATAGAAGAGTTAGTTTAAAGTAATATAGAGTACGCGAGTACACTGTAAAAAAAAAAAAGAACCCTGAGCCCACTCAGTTAATTGCGTTGAGTAAACAAGGGCTACATATAGATTGAGAAATTGACTGAAAATCAATTGAGATTGGAGTACTTCATGATAAAGGAGAAAATTTGACTTTCTATTGCAGTTATTCCGAATGGTCACAACAGCAGAGTGTGTAGCTATTGTTGTGAGAAAAGGGTCACAAGCAACAAAAGTTACATAATAACAATCTGTAGGTGGAGTTACAATGTTACACTCTTATGAAAAGATAGTGGAGGGAAAAATCGAAGAGCATTGCTGCAGAATGTAGAAAATGTCACTGTCATGTCCCCTATGGGAAAAATGTGGGAGTATAATGAAGCGGTGCAGTGGGTGTGCTGCCATTGAGGACTATATTAACAAAAGCAGAATCAAAAGAGAAGACAGGACGACGTCACACAATGAGGCGATGTTATACATGTGAAAGAGGGCTGTGTCACAGAGGATCTGACAGACAGGCCAGTGTCACTACAGAGCGGATCTGTCAACCACAGCAGACACAACAGGCTCTGCACGGAGCAGGAGTGCTTCCCCTGCTGTCTAATTGGCCAGTTAGCTGCGGCTAACGCTGTCAAGTACTTTCTGAGGAAACCAGAGGGAGACCATTAGTGCTACACACTCTCAGTGGTCCACTCCTTCATCTTTCTGTTCTTCTGAAGTTATGCTAACACAAGACAATTGGTTTCATGAGCCGCCCAAAAATATACAAAGCTCCTTCAGTCACACCCGTATGGGTTTGTCCCAGTATGCCCCTGCCCTGCACCGCTGCTGAGAGCCAGAGACTTGAGCCTTATCCCGGGAGCACTTTAGCCCTAATGAGGCACGCGTCGCTCCGCTGGTCCCATCCGCAGCCTGACTGACAGCCGCTCCACTCCAGGAGACGCAAAACATGTAATCCCACAGCTTTGCCCATTAGTAGAGCTACGTCAACAGGAGGGGCTTTTCTCAACGACCACAAAGGACTTCTCATTCAGGGAACAAAGAAAGACACTACGATCCTTTCGTAGATAACACAGATAAAGTGTACATGCCCTCGAAGTCACATTTGACCTTGCCGTGCCAGTCACAACCTGAATAAACGGAGAGGATTAGAAAATAAACAACATTCACATTATAAGCATTGGAGCCTTTACGCTACAAAGCCAGAGAGTGAAAAGTATCAGACACCTAAGCCAAAAGCTCAACTTCATTTGAGAAAAGAAAAAAAGCTCTTGATTCGCTGAGACGTGGCAAAGCGATCTGTACACCGCTTGCCGGCCTCGCTCCGCTGCAGATAAAGCCCGACAAATGAAATCCAAAATGAAAGTCGCTGAGGTGGTACAGAGTCATTCCTGGGGAGCATCTGCTAACTCCGGGTTCTCTGCGTAAGATCAGCACTGAAACCACATCACGGCTTTAGTGCAGCGCCTTGTCTTCACCGACGACAGCTGCAAGTGTCGACTGTTTACAAATCCCCACAGCACAATTCTCAAGATTAAGAGTGTTTTTGAATCCTGACACTTGTATTTATTGGTAACCGCCATTAGGAGGTTGTATTGCAATGCAAAGTAGCCCATGCAGAACTAAAGAGCAATAAAGAAAATGCCTATCAAAAAAGCGGAACAGGTTAACTGTTAATAGGCCACGTCTAATAGATGATACTGATGTTTCACGCTTTATGTTCTAAAGCAGTGTTATTCCAACCCCAAGCCTGAATTAGGTTCTTAAAGATGGGGTTTTATACTTTTTGCATTCTGATTCCACGACTTATACCAAACTCTAATCATCAGACAGAGCAGGTTAGGTAGCAGTTGTTTTTTTTAAAGTGCAAAGATATAATTGGCGACTCTTTTCTCTCCTCTCTGGGGCAAAAACCAATCGACTGCTGACAGAAGTTCCAACAACAAGACGATTAACAAGGCCATTGCCACCTCCCTTTCACAAGACGGAGCCTTTTCTTGTTGTAAAGATTTGTCAGTGGGACATGGGGGTATTTCTGTTATTGGAGGTGGCAGGCTAGTTTTTAAACTGCCAAACGGCTTGCTGACAGGTTTCCGAGCGAGGTAAAGCTGAACTGTCTGGCGTGCTGGCGTATTTATTGACCCTTCTGACTGCAGGCTCTTGTTCCAGGATTCATCTCTAGTGGCCTGCCAGGCACTGTCCACTCTGCTTGGCAAATTAGCCTGCAGCAAAACAGGCTCACACACTCAATTCGGGGCCAGGAGGGTTTTCGGTTTCCAGTCAATTTAAAACTAATACTTTTCAAATACGAGTCATGATCATATTTCATGACAAAAAAACAATTGGGTTTTAATCATTTTTGTATACAAACCCTTAGTGTCTGGCTGTAACAACAGCTATAACTTAGAACTTCAACAAAATTGTCTTCAAATAAAAATGTATGAAAATTAAGATGCAACAGAATCCAAAACATTTGACCGAAGTATCAACAGCAAAAAAAAAAGAAAAGAAACAAAGACAAATATTTATTTCAGCCTGAATAGATAAGTGACATGGCAAATTACTTCCAACTCTTAAAATGCCACAGGCAAAAAGTGGGACATTCATAAAGAAGACGGGGGCTGTGAAAAAAGTGCAAGACAAATTGGGATCAGGCAGCATGACTGCAATCAGTAAATCTGACTGTGAAAGCACATAACCTCCAGTCCCATCTATCCTTCCGACGCATACTAACTAACTCGCATATTCAAAATAATTTTACATATTTTATCACTTTGACAAAATCATTCACATTCAAGGCAATGGGGTGGGAAGCTGCCGGCTTTTACACCAAACTTTGATGTTTTAAAACCGCACTTTAAACTTGGTTTCTCTGATACAAAAACAATGTGATTTAAACATCAAGAGTAGTAGCATAAGTAACACAACAGTAATATTACTAATAGTAGTAGCATCATTAGTAGGGCCTGTTTGAACTGGGATTAGAGGAAATGGAGTCTTATTGTGTCGTCACCCAAAACAATTCACAAGCACAAGAGACATTTTTTTATTCATTCTCCGTGGTGGGTAAAGTACATATGTAGCCAAAGCTGCCCTTGGGGTAGCCTGACAGATAAGCGGCTGCACACATTTGCACCAACCGACCACCACCCATTCCTCACCTCTCAGTCTCCCACCTTACTTAACTACCTGGATCAAACGTGATCAGGTCCTGTGCTGGGATGAAACCAAGGCTCGTTGGGTCGCTTCAGCTCGTGAGCAAGACAAAAGTCAAAGTATCTTCACTCTACATTACTCTCAAGTGGAACATTCGGTTTCATCACAAACAGTTTAGACGGCCCATTTTTGAAAACCTTCGCCATAATGGAAAACTTCTTACAGAAATATTACCAGTTTTTAGAAGTCGAGCTTAATCATTTCTTAGCAGCAGTCATATGAATGTTTACATTTTGCTTAGTAGTAGTAGTAATAATAGCATTTTTATGTCTCTGTCTGTCTCAAGGGTTAGCATGAAATGAATATTAATAAGGCTAATCAAAGTCACAGTATTGGGGTCATGCAATAACTCCATAGCACAAAGTAACAGTGAGTAGAAGCAGCAGCAGCAGCATTAGTAATGTCGGGAAGAAGTAATCGTACCAGTTGAAAAATATTATACACAAATGTTCTCCTCTGCTTGTTTGCTATGATGCTGTGAGCTTTAAACTAAAAAAGTGTTGTGTTTTCCAAATTTCTAAAGCAGAACATAAACACCTGCTGCGGTTTCATCCAAACATCAGCTGGTGTCGTGCTCGTTCGCCGCGTGCCTCGTGGCAACTATTGTGATCACTTGAATGAAGGGAAAAAAAGTGGTTTTCCAAACCAATCACAGCAGCGGGTCGTCCACAAAAGAAAATAATCTTTTTTTTCTTATTTTTGGATTCCAACCGAGCAAGAATACAGCTTTGAGCACAACCCCGCACCAAAAATCCCGAGGTCTGTTGGAGCTAACTCTACAAAGGCAAGGCTCTCCAACCTGTAGCGAAGGAGCCACCAGCTGCTCTCCTGGCCAGTTCCAAGTAGCTCCCCAAGGCACTCCACATTTCCACGTGAGATAGATCAGTCTAACTTTATTATTGTCTTGGCAGAAAGCCTCACATGTACCAAGTCTCATTCATCGATGTATTTTAAACATCCAGATTAGCTTTGTCATGTATTAAGTACTTTGCTTGTACAATATGACCTTATGATGCACCATATAATAAAAAAGGGGTCCAAGGGATAAGGGGTCCAAGGAAGGAAGTGCAGTGTAAAGGTTCCAGCTAGGGAAGAAATGTTTTATTATGGAGACAGAAAATAACTCAAAAACTAAATAAAAGGTACAAAGTATTACAGTATATATCTCTCATTTTTTTCTATTTAAGTGAAAAATAAGGTTACATGGCGCCGACAGTGCATCGGGGCTGCTTCAGGTTATTGCAGTCTAAATGAAGGCACTGCAAATCTAGTTTCAGCAGGTTACACTTGTGCTGCACACAAATATACGTGTCTGCTTTTTTCCTCCCTAAAAGAAAAGATGTCATATTTGGCTTATTCTTAAAACCCTGCATTTTAAAGAGGCCGCGCTACACCTAATTTTCTCGCGCAGAAGCTTATAGCCTTACTAATCACAAGATCCTACCACAACTATTACGTAAGCCCAAGAGTGCTTTTTGGGGTTGCTCGCTAATTGCCTTTTTAACAAACCTTTTCAGCCAAGCCTTTCCGACTGTGGTGCGAAGCAAAACATTTTAATGATCAATAAAAAGCACTGCAATTAACCTCCAGAATCAAAATAAAGAGACAACTTTTCTCCACTTCTCACTATACCTCATAGGGATTTCTACAAATGCAATAACCTTCTATTGCAAGTTACAGCTTCTGACTTAGTAAAACACTTTTTGGCCACAAATTCCTTCAGTCAGTAAGAAGAAACTGGTAAAAAATTATTGCTTTGCTATGCAGGTCGGCTTATACTTAAAACAATGTCAGCTACAGCGAAACAAGGACGCCAATGCACAGGAGGGCGAATCCACCTTGAATTATAATTAACCGGGGATAAATAAGGCTCTCTTGATTAGTCTTAAGCACAGGGAGTTGGAACGAGACCGGATTTTGAATTACTACGGTAGGTAGAGTCGACATGGTGAGGAGTGAATGCAACTCCCCAAGAGCCACCAGCTACTGCTCATAATTAGCAACATAAAAATTGACACAAAAGAAACAAGGGACTGTGACTATTAAACACACAACAGTGAAGTTAAATTGGGGATGCAAGGAAAATAATTGCTTATGAAAACTAGCGGAATTAAGACAACATGCTGTCATAAGTGCGACTACACTCACAAACTTGCCAAACGCTTCCAGTATAGTCAAACAGTTATCTTCCAACAGTCACCTCAGTGTGAGGCTTTTCTGGAGACTAGTGGACTGAGTGCATAGCCCTTGACGATCTGAAGTCCCTGCTGCCAGGGCGTCTCCCTGGGGATGTGTTTAAGGCCTGTCCCACCAGGAGGCGGCTCCGGGCATATCAGGCTACATGGCTTTGGGCTGACCCTTGATGCTGAAGAGACGGAGACACTCACAGCTTCTTCAGATCGTAGACTCCACAAGAGCAGATACAGAAGATTTACCAAATATCATCATGTGGCGCATTGAGTTGCCTTGCCTACGAAATGCGCGGTATAAATAAAGTTGCCTTGCCTTGCCTTGTTAAAGGTCCTATATCATTAACCATGTTGTAAAGCTATTTCTTATCAAAAACACCCCCAAGAGTGTTTTTACCTCCTGAATCCTACTCTCTGACTTGTGACACTCAGACGTTTTTTATGTCATAGTGTCAAACAGGAAGAGCCCAACGTCTGTAATGTAATGCCTTACGGTCTGATTTTAATCTATAAAACAGCTTTTTCATTATTTCTGTGGTAAGAAAGAAAGACAAAGTCACGTTTGCACTGACAGTTGTGAAGAAGGAACTCTTTCTAACCTATTCTGGACACACCTGTTCTTTTTTCTTATCCAACGATAATGTTACAGAGAAAAGCACGTTTGGCTGCGAGAGGTACAGGACTTTATTCAACCTTCCTAAGGAAGAGGCCACTCCCCAGAAGTTGGAATTTCTTTCCGGGATTCAGCAACTATCAGCCAAAATAGGGTTTTTCTGTGACTGTCTCTTGATGGACGCTTAGAGAACCTTCGCCAGAATCAAAGTGGATTAACTTTTATAACCAACGTGAGTCCCGTACGTAAACACACCCGATGGAGCGGCCAGGACAGAGCGGTGAGTCAATCAAAACACGTGTTAGCTTGTGTGTCAGCTTGTGTGTTAGCCATTTATGAAGCTGTGTTGCAGATGTAAACTCCTCATAAATGCATTGTGAAGCAACTTCACTTATTGCTGTGATGTTTATATTTCTTTTACTGCTAATGTTGCATGGGCAGATTAGCTCTGAGAGAGGGGGCGGAGTTAACTGAATCGAACATTGTGTCTTCTGGGTTTGCAAAATACCCCCAGAAAATAGTAAAAAAAAATAGTAATTAAGTATATACCAGAGTGGTAGAGGTACAATATATCATATAAATGCCTATAGTTTACTTTGGGATGGCTAAAATAGCATGATACAGATCCTTTAAGAGAAAGTGAATAACTGGGGACTTTTGCGATAACTTCCTTCAAGGGCTGTGACTCTGCTGAATGCTCGATCGCTAACTATCAAAGCGTTGCTACTGAATGTCACCTTGGCTGTGTCCCAGTGTCCAGTCTATGTAGACCCCAACTCCTCATTTACTAGTGTCGCACTCGTTGTGTTTGTGATTCGGACACGCAGCCCATGGGTTTCTCATCGCCACAGATCACTTATGGGTCCAGTGATCATCACTGCTCACTACTTTCAGAATGCATTGTGGGAATTTTTGAGTGTACAACATATTTCTCTTTGGATTTTTGGACACCACAACAAAATGACGTGACCGCTATATAACGCACTATAAAGCCAATAGCGCGGACATTTGGACATAGCCCCTGACTCTCTACATGACAGGCCCTGACCTTTGAAAGCCTGTCAGCAATGAGCCCCAAAACTTAAACTGTAAGAAACTCAAACTGCATAGATTATCATAAGAATGTTCATGTCATGGGGTATAGCTCTGATAAGGTTCCAACTCTGCGTCATCCATCGCTGCACGTCTTGAACTTTCTAATCAAATAACAGCTTTAAAAGCACAGAACGAAAAGTCTGAAGTTCACACTCTCAGCGGTTATCGAGTTCTTTGAGCAAACAACATCCCGACGGAGCCAAGTCTTTGCCACCGATTCCACTTGGCCCATTACAAATAAGTTCATCCTCTCCCGTCTTCAAGCTCGAATCAGCCGCACCGCAACAACAACAAGAATAAATGGATCCCACAATAGACGGACTGATGACTCATGCCCATCGCAGTGCGTCCCCCTTGGTGGAGTATTTCTACTCTATATGTTTCTCGAGAGGCTGCGGAAACACCAGGACACGCACTAACAAGAGAAAGGCCAAGGAAAGAGCAAGCTATTAGAAGTCCAACTCACTGGAAATATTACTTACAGATGACTAAAGCAGTTTCATACAGTGCGGCGCTGGAAGTAGGAGGCAGGTGTTTGCAGGAAGTACAGTGGGTTCTGAAGTATTTACTCCCCTCTATTTGATTCTTATGTTAAGACTAAGAGATATAAATAAACACGTCCATGCATATACCACATAGAGGCTGTGCCCTTTCAGTGTCATGCACAATTTGAGGCCAAAACTATATGTTGAAACCTGCAAACACAAAAAAACAAGCATTCTTTCAATCTACTTTTGATATTCAAAAGCAAATTGCACACAATGGGAAACTCTAAAGCAAAATAATTGATCAGCTGAGTGTGTTTTGAAACATATTTTTTGTATTTTACAAACTTATTTGGTAAAAATAGTCCAGCAATGTCATTATTTAAAGTGATAGTCTGGAAATGCAAATGTTTTACAAATGTTAATAGAATGTGCAAAATTGACCACCTGATCTTGCATTTATATATAAAATATTTGATAATAAAAAAGTAATAATATAGATAATTTTTTTTGCAAAGTCCCTCCTTCCCGGATCTCGGCAACTAATCAGAGTCTAGTGTCCTCTCGCGTTGACCAAAGAGACAAGCTTTTCCTGCAAACCAGCCTGTCAGGTCGAATCAGGAGGGAGGGGGAGGAGCTTAATCATTTACTTTTGAAAAGTTCCTGCTCTGCTCATTTCATCACAAACTAAGAAGGGCTTTCTGGTTAAAGAGGGGAGGCATTTGATTGTTTTTGCCTGGCCTGCCAGACACTCCTCCTTTCTGTTCAAAAGCAGAACTGTCTGGGCAGCGGCTCTCAGCCAATCATTTCACGATTTTACCCACATCGGTAAACATTAAAGATGGCAGCACGGCGACCGATGCACTGTTTTCTTCTGCTCTTTCGTCTGTTTTAAAGGGGGGGTATTATGCAAAATTGACTTTTTCATGTTAATATGTCATTCCCTCATTAAAAACATGCCTGAAGTGTTGTTTTGGCACATTCATGTATTTTTGAGTAATCTGTAAAAACTCTGATGGCAGCCATTTTAGGGATAGGTTTGCCTGAGTCCTCCTAGGAACGCCCCCACCTCCTGGAGACGCCTCCGAGCTTTCATCACCAGCCGAGTAACCAACCACTGCTCCTCAGCAGAACCCCCTCCCCACTGATGCCACAGACAGCGTGTGGAAGGGGCGTGTCAGAAAGGGTCAGAGGTTCTTAAAGAGACAGAGGCCTATTTCAAGACATTCGCTACAGCCATTTTGAGAGAGCAATTTTATACAAGGCAGTTATAATAATTTACTGCATTTACAGACCAACAGAAGATTTCGTCTTCATTGTAGTGTGCTATAGACTGGTGCTATGTGATTGAAAAAAGCATAATACCCCCTCTTTAAATCATTTGGAAAATATGAAATCCCTAAAACCGGAGCAAGAAACAGAGTTCGAAGCGCTCCTCGTAAAAATTGACGTTTTTGAAAAGGCTTCCTGTCGCTTGTTACTGCGACGAATCTAGCGTTAGTCTAATTAGCTGATGCCGTCTGTCAATCACGCCCACCGGGAAATCGTTGAGATCATGCTTACTCCCAGACTACATGTCTTTGAAATGTCTATGAAAAAGCATGTCGTTTGGCAGGCCAGGCAATGATTGTTTACTATCAAATTTCACTTTATCTCTCATCACTTTGCAAACTTACAGACTATCACTTTAAAAGAAAGTATGTATTAATCCAATGTACATTTAAGGCTTTTAACGCATTTAATAACTTTGAATGCCTCTCGGAAACCCTGTGGATGGAGTTGATCTTAGACCCAAACTTTTGTGAAGGCTTGCAAACATAGTTGTATGCAATTGTTGCATAGGGTCTGAAATTTGAGGTGCGCAAAATGCCTTGGTAGAGCCATATACGTAAAGCAGACATCTGCTCGAAATGTAAAAAAAAAATGCCTTGGTAACTTATCTTTAAATTAAAAGGAAATGGTCCATTAAAATCCTCAAAATTCAACTGCAGCCACAAAATATTCACCAGCACACCTCACATTTCTGCTGGCGACAGAGCGATAGCGGCGGAATACACGAATACTAAACGGCTTTTCACAGCACTTCTGGCGTTTGGCGGCAAAACAGGCCAAAGAAAATAGAGAATAACAAATGTTGTGCTGAATGTGACAGGAAAGGCGATGAGGCTTGTGGCGTATCTTATCCTTATGGGGCAACAACGCTGGACTGTAGCCTGCAGCAAATTATGCACCGTCACTTCCCCGACTCATCCCCTGGCCCGGCCGCTCTGACCCGGCCAGGTTGATTAGCTGAATAAAGATGTCGTAATTAAAAGCTAATGAGAGGCGAAGGCTGCTGTCCGGTGGAAATCCGCAACCACGAGCCACGGCATATAATGAATTAACTCCTAGGACGCGCAAATCCCCGACAAACAACTTCAACCTAATGAGTGGGAAGGCAAACTAATTGGCGCCTTCGGACACGAGGAGAAGAAGATGAAGCGGATACGTCGTAGAGGGAGATACCGGAGACGGGTGGCCATTTACCGAGGCGGACTCTGGACTCACCGTGTGCCGTCGGCCTTCCAGCTCACTTTGTACGGGCTCTGCTCCAGGAAGCGCAGATTTTGCCGGTCCATGGACACGGGCTGTGCTCCGGGGAAACCAGACCTAGGAGAGAGGAAAAAATACACATCCCAACTATAGACTTAATAAAGCTTTTGATATCCGGCCTTAACCTGCAGCCTGGAAGTGTGCTCCCGGAAAAGCGTCGGCAAATGAATTATGTATGTGCAAACAAACAAGCCCTGACCTTTTGGCAAACAGGGGCCTGACATTTGTACCGTGTCATTTCAACGTGAGAGATTTACACACGTACACAACAAACTATACAGAGTTGCAAAGTGTGACAATAGTATTATAGTAAAATAGTAAACTGAATCTGTTGAATAAGCCATATCTAACACATAAACGTAGCTTCTGTTCCCATGTAGTTGGGAACAGAATGCAAAGTTCCTGTAACTTTGCTTTCTGTGACCCACACTTTTAGGAGTCACGTTGAACCAAAGGCCGGAGCTGAATGAATGAGCCACGTGTGCGTCATCTCTTTGAAGCATGTCCTTCACAGCTTGTGTTCAGTCATGCTGGGTCGTTTTACAAAGGCCAGGGATGGACGAACTACAGAAATACCTTAAAATCAACATAGACTATTACATCTATGCAAGTCTGGCCCCTCATTATCAGTCATATCATGCATGTGCCGTTTGTGTGTTCAATACAGGTTCCCCTTATAAGTTAGATGCACTGTGCTTGGTGGAATACTCCACATTTATTAAAGTAAGTGGGTAAAACGGGATGGAAAATGTGCAGAAAAGTGTTATTTCATTGTAAATAGATTGTTTAAAGGCAAAAATAGCAACTTTGCATCACAACTTTAGGAAAATTGGTCCACAAACGTATATTGTTTTGCTCACAAAAAATGTATTTTACTCTTCAAAAGGATCGGTGTATGAAATGTTTTTGGCTAACTTCCTGTTGGCCAGTGTTGAGTAACGACTACTTCCTGTCGACATTTTAACTGTAGTAATGTATTAGAAAATAAAATAAAAATTAAAGAAAGAGAGAAAAAACTATATTTCTGCTATTGCACTAACGTCATGTTAGCCTTTAGCTTCAAGGCTAAAACACACGGTTATAAACACGGAAGTCTCCTCAGGTGAAACATTTAAATCCTGAGTAAAGTTTTGAACATAACAGCTGCGTGTTATATCCACATTTAAATATTTATATTTCAACAAGATGTGGCTAACTCTCCATAGGACTAAATAAGGACTGTTTTACTCGGAAGTTAGCATCATGTTACAGAGCAACATCCCGTGCACAAAGCCAATTGGGGGAGTTTTAGAAAAAAACTTAATATGAAGAACAGTATATATTGTTTTCATGGAGACGACACCCATAAAGTCATCATTTCCCGAAATAAGGATTCTTCTCCTCGCAGCCCTATAAAGAAAGGCCTGTGGGAAGCAGCGTAGTGAAAATAGCTGCATCGGCTGTTGCTCTGTGTCGACAAGTCGGGGCCCAGCATCACTGACGCCACACGGTTTCATTAAAATAGCTGTGAGCGCCTGTGTTTCTGTCTCTATAGTTAAAATAAAATACACAACCTATATTCCGGTCTCCACTTGCTGTCGAAAAGTGTCAAGACAGAAGACAAATGAGTCACTTGCAGGCACAATAGTGAACACCCACGAACACGCAGTCAGTTCCCATCATGCACTGGGGAGGGAGGGGGGGAGGGGGGTAAACGTGTGCCTCTTACTTGTCCCACTCGGCCATCTCCTGACACAGGCGCTGGATCTGGCCCAGTTTGGGTTGCGAGGTGATCTGAGTGACGCCCTTCACCGTGATGCCTTCAAGGAAAACCGCGTCCTGGATAGAAAGGAGACGCTCACTTATACAGAAGAAGAAGAAGAATTTGTGAAGTATTTAAGAGCCGCCTACACGAGTGACACACTTTCCAAAAAGCAGATGTACGGAACAGATCCCCAGTGTGCCGCTGTGTTAAGAACAATGGATTATTTTCAACTCGGAACAAAAATACTGTTTATTGTTTCCTTTTTATAAGCAGCTGTGTTTGGTGATAACTCATAGACTAGCTATCGCTCACTGGCCAGAGAAGAAGACATTTAACGAGATACCGAGCAAATATTTGGTGACTTTCCCCCACAAGGGAAACGTGCTTAGAAATATCTCACTATCTCTACAACTTAATTCTCAATTAAGATGTGTAGCAGGTTTGTTAGCATGCAGGGCCCACAATAACAAAGCCACACATTTACGGTTAAAAAATGAGTGCTTAAAAAGTGCGGCCTGGTGTTAGACTTTTAAGCATTTTTATATATATTTGGCTGTTGTGGGCACAATGTCTTTTGCTACACATATACAAACATCGTCTCCACAGACCAGCTGCGTTCGGTTTAGAGATGCACCGATTCACCTTTTTTGCTTACAATACTGATACTGGGGGTTTGAGTATCTGCCGATAACCGATATTAACCGATACGATGATGTTGCAGATCAATTATCAATTATATCTATTAATAAACTAATAGAAAAAACATTTAACAAGGATCACTGGCTTGTCAACTCTATCTTTAGGACAGGCTATTCAACATTAATATAAACAGCTCACATAAAAGTGATCTGATCATTACAACTTGTGCATTACAAATATGTTGTGCTATAAAGGCGTTGAGAGGCAAAACTGGTGCAGGTTCTGTATCTGATATTTGTAGTCGATACCGCATATTTTTTAGTATCGGCTCCGATATCCGGTTTCAGATCGGAGCATCCCTAGTTTCGGTTCCTACTCTACGACTCCCACCAATTAGGAGGCATCTGTTCAGCTCCATCTTGTAAAATTCAAACCAAACAATTGGATTTTCAAAAAGACGCCGACGTTCCACCTCCTCACTTACTCAAGTGTATCTCATGTGACCTGTCCTTGTCCCTTACATTCACAGTCGAGCTGAACGGAGCTTGTATAATGTGAAAATGCACAGCAATTAGGTGCAACAGCAGCGGCGGTATCAACGTACATCACCCCCGGATCCATTAGTGGCTATATCATAATGAATAATAAGCAAAGGAGCAAAACGCTAACGTAAAGTCATGGCTGCATAATAAATCTCCTTTCAGTTCAGAAGGAGCTGAAAATAAAAACATTCATTATTCCTCGGAAATTGTGTAGAAGTGTAGATTTTTTTCTGATAAGAATTGAAGCTGTGATTTGATAACTTATTTGAGAGAAGTGAAAAATTTAACGCAACTGGAAATTTGTTAAATTTATTGGACGACATCTCCTTCGGTGAGCATTGAACCTCTTGTTTATAATCACAGAGTTTTATTTTATTTGAAGATATTTCCTCTTGTGTCTGCGGCGGACTCCATCAGACACCCAGCAGTAGGAGCAGTGGAGCCAATCCACTCGAGCGGTGTGTTTTTTAACGACAGACGAGTAATGGGAGTCTGCTCCTGCTGCTTCGGCCTCACCTCTGCTGTATCACGGCCGTTATTAGATTCACTTTAATACGACGCTCGGACGCATGGCTGACAAAGCTGCTGTGCTCAAGCCGTGGAGCAGAAACATTAGATAAGCGCCCATTGACAGTAAATGGTAGTTTCATGTATGTATGAAAAGCAATATATTTGACCGGAATAATTACTTCAAAATCCCAGCCTTACGCCTATTGGGTCGATTAATTCAAAGATATTATATATAATAAATGTGCTCGATGAAGTCGGGGGGTACGAGGTTAAGCACTTGCACCCGTGTCCTACACCGTCAGTGTTTATGCAAGTTATATTGTGTCCACAACGATATCAAAAAATGATACAGGTGTAACAATATATCATACGGCCCACCCCTAGTCAAGACAAGTGGCTTCTGTTGCTGTCTTTACATTTCAATTGCCTGTCACAAAACGTTTACTTGCCATTAATGTCAAGCCATGACAGGAACTACTCAACAGGCAACAGGTAATGCATGTTGAAAATTAGCAGCACCGCTAATCACTGTACTAGTTGGCTTGTAGCTTGTCATTTAAAAACATTTGGACGGCTTTTGCCTATTTTCTTGTAGCTACTGTATGACCCACAGTAGAGCTGACGTTATTCAGCACCACGGACAGCGCACACTCTTCTCTGGTTGAGCGACACTGCGGAGAGACGTGTGAATTTATGAATGCAAAGACTGACGTTCCGTAAAATAAATGCAACATCCCTCTCTTGTTCCCCTTGGGCTTTTTTTTTTGGACAACACTGACGGCTGCATGAATATGTATGTCACTTAGAGCGGCAGCAGGAGTCAGTGAGGAAATGAGTTTGTGCAAGCAGAGATTTGGAGAAGTTGTGCAGCCCGACACATGCAGAACGAAATCTCTCAGGCACGAGTTTGACAATTGTGACTCATTCAGATGTGCACGTATTTGCTTCGATAATAGAGCCAACTGTTCTTGCCAAATAACACACATTAACAGAAGAAAATACAGCCCACCACCAAAGCATTGTCGTGACTTGGATACATTGTAATCTATTTATCCAAGTCAAGAGAATATAATCACTTTGCTCATGTGGCCTCCAGCAGCTTTACGACCCACGGACTTGTACTTGTACTTGTACTTCATCAGGCCTCACCAGTCTGAGCTTCTCTTTCCTTCTCTTCACCGGCGCCGACCCCGAGGAGCTGGGCCCGGATTCTTGGACCGCGTTGCCGTCGTCGTCCACCTCGGGGTCCTCGTCGTCGAAGCACCAGTCGGGCAGCGCGGGGGCGGCGGGCGCGTCCTCCTCGTCTCCGTAGCGGCGGAACAGTTCTTTGAGGTACTCCCCCTTGTAGATCCCAGGGGCCCGGGCCTGCGAGTAGGCGGCCACGGCTGCTTCCACGCTGACCAGAGAGAACAAATGGAGTTCAGAGGGAATGACATGAAAGTAGGAGTTTGCAAACGTATACAGTGCGAGGTTTATCGTGAGCGTGTGACTCGGGGAGGAGGATTCATTCTCACAATTTCATTGACGGACCCTTGTGCAACATTCTTTTCAAGCTGTAGTTAGAGTTTTCACCATGTTAAACAATTTGTGAACTTCTTTTTCATCCAGTTTTATGTTTTTCATTCAGCTAAGTGTGATCAGAATATAATATTTGTTTTGTGATTCTAAGTTAGGAGGACGGGAACTGCAAGTGCTTCCTCGAGGGCTGCTTAATAACTTTTACTACATTACAGCTGAAAGGGGAAAATAACCCAGGCTGCTTTGCAACGAAGAAGTTGGGTCTCAAGGTTAAAAGTAACTCCAAAGAATTTTAAACCAGCGATAATTGTATTACCATATTTTGTATTTGATCATCTCATATGATGACATTTGGTGATATATTGTTTATTATTTCCATCAGTGCTACTCTCTCTTGACCTGGTTAAATTTTAACTTGACCAGTGGTTGTGACCATTGGTTTGCAATTGGGACCCATTTTCTGTCATTTTATGCTTTCATATAAAAATTAAGGCACTTTATGCAGCAACGGAATCTAAATAATGGATCGAGCCTGGTTTGAATTTACAGTTTTAATTTGTTAAAATATAACTTTTAGTGACAGTGGTGCAGATGTTAGAGCGGGAAGTCTCATGATCGGAAGGTCAGGGATTTGAATCCCGCCTCTGGAAGGTGCACAGTCGTTGTGTCCTTGGCCAAAACACGTCACCCTACACCCTGCGTACATGGATGTATGAATGAGAGTGTGAATGGGTGACTGGATCCCTGCTGTAAAGAGCTTTGAGTGCCTATTGTAGGTGGAAAAGCGCTATATAAGTTGACACCATTTACCATTTAGTTGCAACTGTTTAACAAGTTATTAAGTTATAAAAAAAAAAGATCTGTAAAAATGCACATTTTGCCTTGTTTTTTGGGGTTCAAAATTCATTCAATCAGGCTAGGAATTGGATATTGAAAAATCCCTCTGAAAAAATCTTGAATCTCAGAATATTGTTGAGTACAAGACGAGAAGGTTTGGAGGCTGTAGGTCAGGGGTCTGAGAGTTTGACTGGTGGAGGGACGATTTTGTTCATCATCAAAAGACCAAGGGCTGAATAAATAAAGAGCTTGATCTCTGATTTGTGTAAATGTATTTCTCAAAATCATCCTGAGGGCCAGTGGTTCTATGCTGATGTTGCCTACCCCTGCTGTAGGTGCTATTAAAGTGGACATATTGTTGCAAGAGTGTAAGAAAAAATCCCTTTCTGAGAAACGGTATGTTGTATGCATAAATGACCTGATGATCTCAGGAATACACATGAGGAAAAACAAGGGTCCGCTGCAATCCTGTGACTGTATATATACATAATATTATGACTGTAATATAAGAAGCATTGCAAAGGGTGACTTAGGTCTATTTTTTACTCTGACATTAAGACTAAGATGTTGAGGAAGAAAACAAGCTAAAAAATCAACATTAACCAGATCATGAAAAAGTGATTGCCTAAAGGTGAAATCGTGATCAAAACGACTAATTTTAACAGGTGTTTCTATCCTAATCTACACTTTTTAAGACGATGAACTGAAAGGAATGCTCCCTATCCCCACCCCAGTATACAGACATTAAATGAAACTTTCTGTTTCTCCTTAGAAGGAATTTGGTAGAGGCGCTCCACGCCCAACATCTGCCATGTCCCACAACAAATCCAAAAGGGAGCATTGTTGTGGAGAGGAAGTAGTGGGTGGCTGGGCTGGGTTAGCATTAAAAGGCTGATACATATACAGTACATTTCCCCCGGCTAACTCCGTGTCCTCTCCCTCGCTCGCTCTGCTGCTTTAAATTATGCACACAGGTCTGTCCTGAGGTGGTGCGCTCCGCCACTACCCCGCTGCCTTGATCAGTCCTGACAGTTCCCATGGCCGGACCTATGCTAAAGCTATCCTGACTGAGGATTTGTGACAGCGTGAGGAAAAGCACTAGAGTAACCGGGCAAGTGCGCTGATGACGGTTGTTTGGTGGCGGAGAGAGGCGCTCGTAGCTTATGTTGCCGGGCAAAAGCATGAGTCACTCGCACAAACTGCCGCGATGTGAACTGCATGCAAACCATGACCTTACCTCCAGTCCATCTTTTCCACCAGGTAAGCGCAGATGAGAAAGCCCGTGCGGTTGAAGCCATGCGTGCAGTGAACACCTTGGACGAGGAAAGAAAAATACAATGTTAGGGGCAGTTAGAAAGAAGTTCAACAATATATAGTTAAGGCATAACTGACAAAATAAGTTTGGCCACTGGAAAAGATCCAAAGATTACTCAAAGATGCACTGGTGGCTTAGAACACAACTCCAGGTATATATCTGATGAGAGAACCATATTGTAACATAGTAAAAAGCAATGAAAAGTCAATTTTGCATAATTAGTTACAAAAGGTTAATGTATCTTCTAAACAAAAAAACAAAATACCCAGTGCATAGTTATTGAACTTGGTAAAAGACCTCTACAAAACATGTGGGTACTGAATCGGTTTCGCAGTTTATATAACGAGCTTGTAAGCGTTATTGCTCCTGGGTGAGTTTTAAATGTGCACTATGAACTGAACTGACAGCAGTCAAAATACTTAATTGCAATTTAAGTATTTCACAACCTGTTCCAGTTCCTCCCTCCCTCACATTTAGCTGAAGATGAATTCCTACCAAACCCACGGAAGCTCATCTTGCAAGAGTCCAATCTCCCACAATCGGCTCAGATACCCTGCTGTTTCAGACCAGTCCCGTGGCACTTTTGCCGTGAGCAGGCAGGTTTCACATAACCAACAACAAGAAGCACTTTTATCAATACTAATTAACATCACAGCGGCAACTGAAAAACAAGGAGCAGCTACAGACTTATAAACACAACAGTTTTCAAAGCGAAATATTTAATTGCTTTAGTGCAGTTTGAGACAAAGCTGTGACTGGCTAAACAATGTTTGCTTGGTCCAATCAGCAACCGAAGCCTTTCCAGGTTTATTACGGTGCAAATGAAATTTGCACTGTAACATTTTGATCTAGATTTAGGTAATGCAACAATATATCGGAAAATCAGTGAGGTCTGCCCTCTGAGTGACATTTGTACACACTTTTTGTTTTACTAACAGTAAAAACAGCCTAAAACAAAAAGGTATAGCACTTAAAATGTATTAAAGTAGTCATAAACTGTGCAGCCCAAACTCTTTGCTTCACAGATCCTTAAAGTGGAAAACACATGCTGTTGCTTGAGCGCTTTCCATGTTGAACGATGCAGTTTATTGCGTTAGAGCCAGCCCAGTGGCTTAAGCCAAATGTTATTCAAAGGCTTCACTTCTCGCATCAGTAAGATTGGTCCTTACGGAGGCGTAGCGGTGCATGTGACAAGAGGCGTCACTTATAAATCAGGAGTTCTGAGCCCCTGTCTCCAGTTCAATGGGGGTCCTGCATTTTACATTCATATATACTAAAAGAATCTTAACAGAAGGAGATGAAACGCCGAGGGAGATGACGAAAAGCCGGCATGAAAACAATAAAAGAGAAAATAGAAAGGGTTCTGTTTTGATGTGGAGTTTTGAACTGCTTGAACTGCGAGAAAATGTGCGGCTGAAAGCGTGATGGTGAAGCGGCTGTTGAGTAACCGCAAAATAGATCGATAACGGACTAATTTTGGAACAAAGAAACCATGTCACGAACGCCTGTTGTTGAGCAGACTCCAGCAAAAACAACATTTGGATGAGAGCTGGAAGATTGGGGGGAAAATATACAAATGCGACAAGCGAAAAGCTAAAAAAAAAACAACAACAACAACAACAACAACGATATAATGACCACATGAATTAAATCAAACACTTGACAAAACCACAACCTTTGGCCAAACTCATTTACAGCATTTTACTAATTCCACTGATCTAAATGAACTTAACTTGTAACTTGTAGATGCAGCACATTGACAAAATAGAGCTGAAATCTGCCTATTTTAATTCATACCAGCTATGAAACTACAGTGGCATAGAAGCATTAACACAGATGTGGGTAATTAAAGGTCAGGGGGTCAATTTTTTGCTTGTTTTTGTCGATGGACCAGCCCCAAGTTAGGACAGAATCCCAATGTGATCCTTGGGTCAAACAGCGCACATACCTGCATTAACATACTGTTCAGCCCCTCATTAATTACACTGGACTTGACTGTAAGTTTGCACCATGCAGATCTACTATGAAGAGAGATTTTTCCCCATTTCTGTTTCTTCTCTCAAGTCTACATAAAAAAACATTAGAGGTAACACAGGTCCCTTTTCTGGGGTTATTAAGAGCTTTTAGCGCCTGCAGAGCCGCCACAGTCAGTATTTATCCCGCTGCTCTCTCCGTCGGGCATAACCGAAAAATATTATTATTATCATGAAAGGTATGATGTGGCCGAGCCCTAAGAGTAGTTTTTTTTTTTAATAAACTAGAAAAAGAGAAAAAAATGCAGTCTGCGTCGGAGAATAACATTTAGCAGGCATGACTGTTGGGCATCACCATCTGGCTAAAGGGAAGACAGCGCCGCATTGACATTCACACATTCTGCTCTGGTGAGGACGGACTTATTTGATTTGCAAGCAGGGCAGGAGTTGGCCGAAATGGTAATACATGGGTCTAATTACAAAACTACAAAAGAGCGAGAGGTGGAGACAGAAATACAGATTCAGATTCCTCCCGAGCTTATGATGCAAAGAGTGCTACGCTACAAGGTATACAGCAGAATCTTTATGGTAAAAAATAAAATAAAAAAATTGCAATGCACATGTGGAAAAGATTGATTGTGAACAAGGACTGAGGCTGGTAAACTATTTGCTAATTCTTTACTATAAACTGGTGATGGATGAATAATTTAATTAAATTGGCTGCTGGAATAGATAATAGAAATGTTGAATTGCACGGGGAATAATTGATTAGACAAGCTGGCAACGGTTTCGAAGGCCTTCACAACAGAAGGAATAGATGGACTGTGATCAGGGTGCAAGACACGACTGTAGGATTTTTGATAAATAGAACGAAGAGTGAGGCTGCACTCTAGTGGAAATGTCTGGTAATAGCAGGGGCACAACACCACCAATCTGCAATTTGTTGTTGTTTTCTTCTGTAATATTTCAGAATTACAATACAACTGTGGCTCGACAACAACAAGCAAAGCTCGGTGACAGCGATTCTTAAAAATAATAATAATAAATAATAATGATATGCAAAACACTGTCAGGCAAGCATTATATTTCAAATTCTCATTCCCAGTGAAATAGAGCACAAGATTGTGTCATCAAAGCCGCCTAGCCTCTTAACCCCCACTTGAACCGAGCACATTTCTCCAATTTGGCTTTGCAAAAACAAGAAGAAAACGAGGATGAAAATGCAACAAAAAGATTTTAACATTAACCGATGAAAGTGTGACAAAAAAGGGACGAAAAAGACACCAATATACAACAAAAAAATGACAAAAACTAAACAAAAAAGCAGCGAAAATGTGACAAAATTCAACAAAGAAGCAGCAAAAAGGTGACAAAAATTAGATGGGAAAAAGAATGTGAAAAAAAATAAAGCGAGGAAAAAGATCCATTTAGATGAGTTTTGTAGGTCTTAGCTTTCAAATGAGGCGCTACACCAGTCGAGAATCACTTGGTTAAGGTGTAGTAAGACGTTCATATTCTGGGATTAAATGGCAAATTCTATAAATAAAATTGATTTAAAGTGTAAAATACTACAGTGGTCGTTCACATTACAGTATTTGAATATTATGTGTTGGTGGACGTGCACTTTATATTTACCAGTAGTGACATGACAATTGAAGGTTTTTTTTAAAGCTTTGTTATTCTTTGTGTGCATCATTTAGGCTATGATTAAAGGCTGGAGAATTTGAATCAAACCATGATTAAATCAATGGTCAAACTCAATAATCTGGAAAGTACTCATTTGCAGCATGAGCTGAGGTTTATTTTGAACTGCTGATATACAGTAGTAGGAAAAGCCCATTTTTGTTTGTATTTAATATAAGAGAAAGAGAAAAAGAGAGGAACCCATAATTGTCCAGCCCAAAGTAAATGTATGGACATTCCTACCTGCTGTTAACAAACATGGCGGATATTTCCCATAGCATTTCATCTATAACATTCAGTCACAATCTACAATATGTGTGTTCTTTGCAAAAATATCATCAGAGAAAGCTAGACATAAAAATGTGATAAACAGCATGAAAATGGGCTGATACAATTAAATAATGTATGTATATTAGAAAGTATGAAGTAAAATGCTCACCTATGAGTTCTGTTGGATTCTTTTCAACGAAGTGCTCACAAAGTCGGATAAACATCGCAGTTGTGTCAGGTGAAGGGCATTCCCCGTGGCTGAAAACAAGAATATCACACTTATTTCATCGATGGATTTAAAAATAAAAGGTGAATAACAATGGCTCATACCCTTTACACTGCATTTTCACATATTTAATCCCTTCTTTTTCAATCTCATTGCGGTCATAGAAGCGCGTGGTGTTCGTCAAATCAACAAGCAGGCCCATCTTGACCTGATGAAACAAAAACACACAAGTCAGGATATGCATTTCTAGTCAAATTCTATAATCAGCCGTAATAAGAGTAAGAGGACATGTTATTGCACAGTCATGACTCACGTTCATACTCTTTAGGTAGTTCGACAACATGCTTGGGTGAAACCTGTTCTCTTCAGCAACTTGTTCATCATATCTGGGGCCCAGCATTGTTTTCATAGGCAGGAACTTTCCTAAAATCACAATCAAATAGCAAATCATTGTATTTTGTTCTAAACAAGGTACATTCGTGTCAACGTATGCAAAAGACGTGTTTACATGCTATGGACTTGGATGTGCGCAGGTTCTTTGAGATTAGATTCATACAGGTCAAATCCTATTAAGAGTAGCATCATTGCACGCGCCATTTTTTTTTTCAGCATCCCTTCTACAGTGGTTTGTTTGGACACGTGACCCTACAAAGACATCCAAGCCTTAAAGTTTATAAATACACTTAAATTGCAGACAACCAGAAACCATGTTATAACTTTGTCGCCTTTATTTGACATTTTGGGTTTTCCTAGGGTTTGCCTTCTCATATGCACAACTACTTCTTCCTTTTAAATGTGCAAATGTGCATGCACTGTCCGTGATTTAATACAATATAAAACCGAAAGCGGCACATGTTAGTTTATTCAAGGTTTGATGAATGTATACGTTTCTGCCATAAGCCACATTGGTTTTGTTTACATGTATGAAGTGCAGCCACAGCACATGTGTTAGCTCAGCTCCCCTTTTCAGCAGCTAATAAAAGCTATATTGTTGTTATAATCTCACCTGCCACAGGCTGTCCTCTGCGGGGACAATTCCGCCAACGAGGTGGGGGTCCGTTGTGTGACATTCTTCAGGATTTTCTGCTTTTATGTCCAAAACCAACTCAAGTTTCGTAGAGCTAGTTAGCTGTGAGCTTACAGCTCCCACAGGTGGTGTCCCGTGTCCCGTCTGCAGTAAACCCGAGCGCCGTGGATTCAAGGCCCTTCAGCTCCAGGTGCAGGGCAAAACATTCAATAACCCAAGCTCCTATCCGAGTTCTGACAAGTGCCCGTGCATCTCAGTGGTTCAGACCAAGGTGCAACGACAGTCCAAAAATTATATTTTTGTCTGGTTTGTCTCCTTCTGTAAAACAGTTAGTTATTAGCTGCTAGCATCACATTACCACAGCATTCATTCTCTCCAGGAGCTAGCTGTGGCTAATCTGACTAGCCTTCTTCTTGTGAAGGAAACTATTAGGAGAGCGAGCAACACTGCCCTCTGCAGGAACATGTACAAAGTGGTTGTAACCATGTAAGTTCTTTGACGTTCGGGTGTCTTTCTTGGAAGTACAAGTACTCATAGGTATATAACATATTGCAAGAGAGGCACAATCAGTACACATACATTCAATAGTATGTAGCTGAACAGTGTGCAAAAAAGCCAGGCAGATATTCTTTTGAGGAACTGGTTTGAACCATGTTCTCCATTTATTGAACAGTGAAGAGCAGAGCAGGAACCCCCACATTTATAGGATGACAGTTCAAGAGGCACAGCGCATATGCACTAGTGCACTAGTAGGGACATAGCGGCCCCCTTATTGATCAGAAAATCTCTCGGGGCCCCCAAATCATAACAATTTACTCCATTCAAAGGGATTTGTTTTAATTTTACAGCTAAAATGAAATAAAAGGTAACATCTGGCAATGACCATAGGCTATACTGGTTTAAACTGGTGCAATTGTCCAGATAAATGTATTTTTCTTATCAAAATGTAGTTTTTTTTTATCATTGTACTTGTTTTGCAGACAAGCTTTGGAGGCCCAAACACACTAGTGCCTCTGAGGGCCCCCAGGGGGCCCTGGACCCCACTTTGGGAGCCACTGCACTAGTGTAATGACACAGACAACTTGGTTAAGGTGTGCAAAGCCTGATGCCTAAAGAGACAACAACAAAGACATTTGCTGCCGGTGTAAAACTGTCTCTGTTCCTATTGGTTCTACCTTTTTTAACCAGTCTCTGTCCCGATGGCATATATTGAAAAAGGTGGTTCAAGGGGTACAGCGGGTCCCTCATGATGCTGGTTTGGGGCTGTGTCTGCAGCTGATTGGTGTAGAGTGATCCCAACCCATGCTTCTCTATAGGCCCATTTCGACAGCACTGGACCTGTTCAGTTCACTTGAGACCGGTTCATTTAGGGAGGAGCAGTGCCCGCAAGTTAGTGTTTCAAGTGTCTTTAGGGTAAATTGGTCTGGGTCGTTATGGGAGTGGCCAAGGGCATTTATATGCATGTGACAGGCAACAACCACAGCCTGATATCAATGTGCTTTAGTCTTGCATCAAAACACCTTTGTATATGCAAAATTTGGCCATTAGGTGGGACAGAATGCTCATCAACAAAAAAATACTATATAATTATTATGGCCTTTATATTGCGATAAGAGAAAAATCATATGTAAATGTTTGCCTAATTTATAAAATGGACTTTAATATAGCTCAGTTCTCCTCGGCCTCTCGGCTCAATCCCTACAGAAGTGAAAGTAAAAATCAGCTGTGCCATGTGTTAACTTTCACATTTAGACGCACATACAGAAGTTAAGAACTGTGTCATGATAGAGCCTGGTTTACATATGTGAAAAGAAAGCTTTGAATATGCAAGGCGACTATTGCCTTTCAAAGGCCTGATCAATCAGAGTGGTGACAAGCTCCCGTCCCTTTTCTCCCCAAACCGGTCTAGTTTGCAAACCGCTCCAGTCCCTATGGCTGAAGTGGTCTGGGACTGGAGCGGTTTGGACCCCCCTTTGGGAGTGGAGCAGTTCACTTTTGGCTGTCGAAACACCCTCAAACCGCTCCGGTCCGTTCCGGTCCTGTCGAAAAGCCTATGGTCCCCATGGCGGGGAGCTGACATTGATGTAATACCACCCCCTTCTGGCCAGGGGCGATCCCAAAAGACACTTGGTAGACATGATTCCAATGGGACTTCAGACCTCCCTAGAACAGCTTAAAAGCCTGGCTCCAAAGACTTTTCTTTTTTCTAAAAATCGCTATGACTCACATGACAACGCTGGGGTAGAAATATTTTTAACCACTCTGGTTTTTGTACGTCAGCCCTAAACAGCTAAAAGCTTTTTCAGTGCTCCAGGGCTCTGTGGAGGCTGCGCCCGCCCTGTGAGTGTGGGGCTTCCCTTTTTTTCCCTTTTTAGGAACAAGCTGCATGAGCAGCCATGTAAGTTTCACAGACAACTCGGGATCATTACAATGAATGAGGGATCATTACAATGAATGAGGCTGAATGGAACACCGGCTATATCTCTAATTATTAGATCTATGTTCCAAACTCACATGTGGCTGTCCAATCAGTTTGCCAACTGATTTCACAATCTGATTGAGGCTGCTATTTTTCCAAACCAACCAAAAAATAAATAAAAGTGTCATAAAACTTAGTCTAGACACTAGTCAACATTAAAAACAGCCAGTTTCATAAGACAGTGCAGGTGATGACATATCCAGACAGACCGCTTCATAGCTGGCCTTAAAATTCAAGAATCAACTGTTGTATGTTGTGTTAACAATACAAAACCACAAATAGAAAACAAATACATTTATTATAATACGCTTTATTAATAAATTACCATGCTGTAATAATCAGTTAGAGACAACCAGATTAGATAAATCCTTTCCATACACAAAGATTACAGTATTCTAATAAATAGAGCTGCAACAATGAGCAGATTATGCACATTTCATATAACTTTTGTTTGATAGCTCGGCTTGGGCTTCGGGTTTCATTTGCTCATCATCAATCATGAATCAAACATGTCCAATGACACATATGATGGTGTCTTTTCCTGCTGTCTCATAGCGAGGAGTTTGTTCTGTTTACTGGTTCTTGGAGCAGGGCTGTCTGCGCTCTGACTTCTGTAAGGGTTAAACTGGCTGCTCTCTGAATTCAGACGTGACATGGAATCTCTGGCACCACATTGGTGTGGTGTTCTTGCAGGTAAATATAGCCTCTCATAGTTTTGTGGAGATGGCATTGTCCGATTTCTTTGGTCACTGATAACTGGGAACTTACAGTTGGTCATTATTGAAGTTTGGTACATTTCTTCTGTATAGACACATTCACATATGCTCTCTGATGGAGTATTGAAAGGCTCGAAAGGCAATAAAGTCTGGGGGGAAAAGTAAAAGTTAACATATATTATACCAGCTTTTGACAAAAGGATGCGCAAAAACAAGCAAGCGTTTCACCTTTGGATGTGTGGTTTGTGGCCAGCGAGCCAGAGAGCTATGGCCAGGGTTTGGCACAGGCCTTTCATACAATTTTCTTTAGGGATCAAACACGCACACACACACACACACACACACATACACATACACAAATATTAGAAACATGTCCGAACTCATCCAAATAGGCTCAAATCTCAAACTTACCGAATAGTGCAGCATAAACAAAGACCGAATATAATAAGTATGCTTCCAGTGACGCTGAAAATATAGATGAGCCGTGGATCTAGAAAATCCGAATTTTGTTATGGGCCAGTTT
This sequence comes from Gobius niger, assembly GCF_951799975.1. Lineage (NCBI taxonomy): Eukaryota > Metazoa > Chordata > Actinopteri > Gobiiformes > Gobiidae > Gobius > Gobius niger. The sequence continues at coordinate 14,031,247 of NC_136866.1, read as the reverse complement.
ACAGTGTCGTACATACAATAAATCAGAAATACTCACAACTTACCGAAAAGCTTTGTCTTAAATTGCCCTTCGCTCTTTGAAGGGCCAGAACGAGCTCTGGCCACAACATGAACACTGTAATAAGTGCCTGGTTTTAAATTCTTCAAATACACCTCCTGCATTGAGTTTGTAACAGTTACATCTGAAGAAGTAAAGATTATACAAGTTACCATCCAAAATAATAATAAAAAAAAAAAAAGTTTTTTTTAAATTCGTTTAATAATTACTGAATTTTGGTCCATGTGTCGTCCCATAGAAGATGGTGTAATTCACCACAGCGTCACTGCAGCGTTCCTGTTGCCTGATACTCCAGCTCACATGGGCACTTGTGTCATAGGCCTCGAGATTGTCAATAGTCACATTCCCAGGATCTAAATTTGTGGAAGATAAGTAAATAGTATGTTAAGCAGTATTATGAGCAATAGGTTATGCAAAATGTGAACGTCTGACATTACTTGCAAAGCTTGAACAAACTCCTGAGATTTGTGTGGACGGTCCTGTCTTGTGGCCAAAAAGGGGAGTGACGGTTATGTTGTAGGGCCTCTTATCTGCAAGGCCTGTTAACCACAGAAAGCTGTTAGGAAGCAGCCCCGAGGCATGACAACAACCATTCCTCGAAACACTTTAATGCTGAAGATTATGACTCAAGATAACACAGAACATTCATGCTCATTACAACTAATACTTATCATATATCTCCTCCTGCTCTCAAAAGCGTGAGTGTGGACTGGAATGATAGCAGATGTTATGGAAACACCATGAGAGTAAACTATATGGAATTCTTGTTATAAAGGAAGTATAAAATGAACCACAGAAGCATATTACAGTACAATAAGTACCACTACTCTTCTACTGCTAATCTCACAATTTAAACAACTTCTCATTTCTGTACAGCTTTTACCACTACTACTGAAAAAGTCCTTTTGTTTTGCTGTAAAATTTAATAAACTCTAAAAAACCTAAAACAAATGACTACAACTATTGTCCTACGAACTAGACCTAAAGTAAAATTATTTAGTTAAGATAATAATAAATGGGAGTGAATTTAATCGACAAGCGTCTTTCCGGACATTCAAGGACACTTTACTTTACTTTTGAGCTCAAGAATGCTGGATGTAAACCAGCTTTGGATTTCAGAAAGGCAGGTGGAAAGGGTGGAAAGGTCTGCTGGATAGATAGAACTGAGTGTCACCCAGGAAATGAATCATTTACAGAAGATATGGCCAAGTGATAGAAAGTAAGTGATGAAGAGGAGGGGGCCAAGGACAGAACCCTGGGGTACTCCAAAAGTGACACGGGAAGGCTGGGATTTTATTTTATTTTTTTAGATAGATTTAAGCTAAATGAATGAGTGTGGCCTGAAGATTGGAGTCAGTGGAATGGGATGAAAGTGATGTCAGTTGTGGAAAGTTTATGGTGGAGGATACTGTCAGAGATTGTCTCAAAGGCCGCACTCATCAAGGAGGGTGAGGATAGTGAAGAGTCCAGAATCAGCTGCAGTGAGAGGGTCACGATTTTTAACAGAGCAGTTTCAGTAAGGTGCGAGGGACGAAAACCAGATGGAAAAGGATCATAGAGACCAATCAACGAGAGATGAGAAAGAAGTTGAGAGGTGACAATTTTTTCGAGGATTTCGAGATGAATGTAAGGTTTGAGATGGGACGGAGGTTATTGTAGTTGCTGGGGTCAGTGCCAGAAAAGATTTAAAATTCTCAGGTGTTCGTCTCTTACCTTGTAATGTAGCGTTGGTGAATTCAGTTCTCCTCCAGGCAAACTCGTTTCCATTGTGCGTCCAGTCAATAACGTAACCAGTAACGGGTTGAGAGGGAGACGTCCAGCTCACAACAAGACCATTTAGTTCATGTTTGGTGTCAATATTTTTCACACAAAAGAGACCTACCAAGGATACAACGAATAAGAGGGAATGGTGCAATTACTTGACGACATACAGTGTAAAGAACAAAATCGATAGCACTTACTGTCTGACTCATCTTCAGCAAAAGCAGAGAGATAAAATGAGTCCCCTGCCAGAAAGGCTCCATTATAGAAAACTGTCAGGTTCACTCTGTGAGCTTCTTGGCTGAGGATAATATCACAGGAGCTATTTGAGCATAAAGTCCTGGTGTAATTTGCACTGGAAGAGAGCAAGTTGTAAGGAGCATGGCTGATGCTGTAATTCAGTGTGCCGGGGCAATTTGAAGGCATCCCCTGCGAAGGCATAGAGAAGCTTTTACTATGGTGAAATATTCTTTTTTTTTTTCACTTTAAGTTCCATGTACCTTCCACTTGATATGAACATTTATTTGTCCATGTTGCTTCGATGCTTTTCTCCACACATCCAGCTTGACATCGCTATCTAATGATAGTACAAATAGTGCATGACTCAATAAAGGCTAAAAAAAACATTGTGTTTCATAGTTACTATGACAGTGTTTAGTCACATAACAATATGACTAATAAGCCAAGCCATAACACAGATTTTTTAAAGCACTTGAAACCATTGAAATGTTTGTGACATTGGGTCTTGCTGTTATGATAGCTCAGCTACATAATCTATATTGGCAGTATCTATTTATGATTAAGAGCTTAAAGTCTTCACCGAATTTTGTAAGTAGTGGGGGAAAAGTGTTTTGTCTGGTATATTGTAGAAGTGATAACTGGGAACTTACAGTTTGTGAAAAAAGACATTTGTCTATTTATGAAGCTATTTATGAAGTAAACTCATCACTAAGAAACATTGAGAAGTTAAGAAAGAGTTTGGAGAAGAAACATTTTCAAATGTGCATGCTTCCGCTTTCATTTTATTGTAAACATAAAAATATGGCCAGTACATTGAAGCTGCCAAAAGGATGACTTCTAGAGCTCAACAGTTCCGCCTACCGATACTTCAAAACCTGCTCTGCCTTCCAAAGGTAAAATGTTTTTTTATCCACTTCTTCCATTGTTATTAAGAGTTTAAAGCCTATGGGACTTTTGCATGGAAATGTTCCTTCCTGAACCAGAGTGGGTTTTGTTCGGGAAAGGAAGGTGTCTTTTTTTCCCCCTCACTTATTTATAGCACCTTTCCCCAGGTCCCTTTCAATTGGAAAAACAATGTACTATAATAAAACTTCTGACTGTGCTTCACATGCACTTAAAACACAGTTAAGACGATGAGAACTGTAACTCCTAACTGTGTTCTTACTTTTGAGTTTGGTCAGGACAGTCCTCTCTGGGCTCCAGTAGCTCCAAGGGGCCTGGTCCAAAGCGCAGCGGACAGAGACACTGTATTTACGGCAGGACTCCACTGTGCCGATGGTTAGTCTCCCTTTTTCACCAGGAGTCAGTGTCTTGTTCAGAACTTCCTGTGATAAAGAACCACACATTTGACTATAACAGAAATGAACACAGGAGGGAAAAGTGGACAGTATCTAATATGTAATATTTTACCTACTTTAAATCTTCATGACATGCCAAGTTGGTTAGAGTTAGAACCTGAAAGCTGTCTCCCCTACCAAGTTCTGACTGCACGATGAGAAAAATGTGCCTACCTTCATATGCTCATATTTGACTTGACATCGGCCATCGACACCCATGTTTGGTAAACTGTCCCACTCAACCAAAACATTCCCCGAAATGGCTGTGACATTGACTCTCCTGGGAGGAATTTTGACTGTAATACAGTACAGGTGTCATAACACAAACTGGAAACCAATACTGAAATAAACACACAAATATAACTTACATATTTGTGAAGCGTTAAAGGTGTAATTGCTGGAGTGAGCTTCCCAGTCCTTTGTTTTGGCCTTTATGTAGATTGTGTTTTTCTTCACAAATGATATGGATGCATTTAGTGTACTTATATCACAGTTTGTTACATCCGATTTGCAGATTTCCCTTTGGCCACTGTATAACAACAATAAAATATGTATAAATAAATAAATAAACAATGAAAGACAAACTGCTGGTCAATGTGTGCACTAACCACATGACAGAGTAGTTGACCATCAGCTGTGAATTGATATGATGCTCCCAGCTGCATGTGAACAGGCGCGGCAAGCCCTCTTTCATTTCATGGTTTGAATGTAAAATGCAGGTCAAGTTGTGAGGTTTAGCTGGGGAAAAAAAGGAACACAATTACAGTTAGTATTATCTACGTTTGTTGTTAAAACCTCCCAATAGGGCCAATATAGGGGAAAACCGATATTTATGACAAATTAGATAAACAGTATATGACCACTGAATAGCACTTACTATAAATTCGGACAGTGGTGCCTCCCACGATCTGGTGGTTGTTGTCATCAGTTCGGCACTCGACGATAGACGTGGGGTGGGTGGGGTCCTGGAGGAGTGAAGAGGGCAGCAGCAGGACGGTGTGTGTAGAGCTGACCCGGTGTGATAGACTTTCATTCACGCGTCTGTTATTGAGCGTCCAGAAAACTTTCCCTGACACACTTTGACATGTAATCTCTGCGTCAGACCCCTCCTCAATGTACTGGTCCGTGGGAAAAACTCTGAAGCTCCTCTCATTGTCACCTAAAAGAGATTACAACATATGTGTCCATTATTCAAGCTTATTAATATACATATACACATGCCCCAGTCCAGGCTCTGCGTATGCTGGACTGGGTTTTTCATGCCTCTCTGCGCTTCATAACAAACTGTGGTCCACGAACTCAGTGTGAACTGGACTCCCGGGTCGGACAGCCTGGTTTGGCAACTCACAAACTGGTACAGGTTTATATACAAGGGACTCATTGGGTTGCTCTCTTCGTACTTGAGTGTGTATCTTGACTTTCCTGGTTAAATAAAGGTAAAAAAAAAACAAAAAAAACATTCATGCACACTCTCATTCATTCTGGCCTTTTGTACATGTTTTTAGTGGTAGGGGAAACTGGAGTACCCGGAGGAAACCTTCACAGACACTGGGAGAATATGCAAAATCCACACAGAAAGGCCCAGGGGAGCCAGGGATTGAACCTGGACCTTCTAGCTGTGAAGCACCAGCCCAAAACTGAGATGTTGGCTACTGAAAAACTGCATTTTTTTGTCTTGGTTCTGGTGACAAATAGCAGAATGAGTCCCATACACATTGGGCTTACAACAGCTTAAACCAGTTTGCAACACTTAAAAGAACTCTCTCTCACTGTTTCCGAACCAGTCTGAATTAGTGCTAGTGCAATCCTCCAATGGTTAAAAGGTACTGTATGTATGATATTTTTTATTCTATATTTGGTAAACATTTTTACAAATACGACCTATGACCTCTAGTTGTGGAGCCACAAAACATGCCCACATCCGTAACCTTCATTAAGACTGAACACTGGAGGTTCTTAGCTGGAAGAATGGCCAGAAACTTGTACTTGTGCCCTCCAGCTTCAGGCAAACTAGGCTGAGATGTATTACCTTTTATAAATCACAATAAAACACATAAAAAGGACGCTTTTATGCAGATTTCCAAACTTTGGATTGTCTTTCAAAATGTTAAAAATATCTTTGGTTTTGCAATGTCAAACACAGGATGAAAGAAAGGACAAAGTGAAACAAAAAGGCAAAAGAATCATAAATGAAAGTATTCAGCAATGCCTTGTTTAGTTCGATATCAAAGAGTCAGTAAAAACACTTGAAGCCAGGCTAGTGCGAGGAGAAGAAAAGACTTACCATAACATTTTGTGCCAAGCAAAGCAATAGCACAATGGATTATTAGGAACAAATACATGGTTGAATCCGACGTTTTGAATCCACAGAGACCTCACAGTTGCTCCTCAATAGTCGGAACTGTCTGCTGAGCCATTGGCATCGTGGGCAAGACATTTCTCACTAATGCTGGTGGCAAAGCTTCTCCATATCGTGCAACAGGAACTGAAGAAAAGTCTGAAACAAACAGGACACATTACTCAACTGGAATCAACCAGAAACCACAGCGTAAAAGAGGAAGTCAGGCCAACTTGAACTGTCAGCTTCATAATCAATACTAACAGAGAAAGTGAGAGAGGCTTTTAATGCAAGTGGTTGCTGGGAAAAGACGACTCATATACTGTTCTCTTTAATAAACCGTTGACTCATAGGTGAAAGATTGAAATATATTATTATAATTTGAATATTACCTAAGATACGTAAAAAATCAGCTGTTACTTTTCTGCAGGCTTCTGTTGCTTTAACAGTTTGGAAAAAAGATTAATTTTAAGCTTAAAAAGTATGGTTTGTTGTCACCCTCTACTGGTATATTTAATTATTACAACTGAACTATCTCCGAACTGATATTTTCTGGAAGTTTTCAATTGCTGTGATAATGAAACCGCGGATAAGGATAGACAGGAGTGACTGCATTAGGAGGTGGAGGAGGGAAAGACAGGAGAGACTGACATGGATAGTTGCCTGCGTCCCCAACCCTAGTGGGATGGTCCACAACAAACAGCCAGACTACACCGCCTAAACACAAGCAAACACTGGTCAGAAAAGGCTATAAAAAGACACTGATACAGCTTACATTTACAGTTCATTATAACAATTTACAGCATTCCAGGGATTATACACTTGTATTCCAGTCAAACTCTAATAGAATAGAATAGAGGATTATATTGTAAAAGCTGATTCTAATACATTCTACAATATAAAATTAAGAGAAATTTGAAAATGTAAAACACTGGAGTTCACATAAAGCTTTTGGACACTACTCTGTTAGGTGTTTTTTATTTGGATGATTTTGTGCTCTCGCCTTGGCGCTCAGTTGTGGATTTGCTGCTGTTTGGGCAAAGAGGACATTATGATACTGGCATCACCAACCTGATTAAAAATAATCTGCTCCTCTGCACCGATCAGCGATTCTTCAAGATCTTCCTTTTGCTTGCAACACGAGACGTCATCTTCACCAGGGGAGAAGATTCTACACTTTCAGCTTCCCTGCTGGGGTTAAAGCGCCTAAACAGCAGTTACAGAACTGGTCTGGAACTGTCACATTAGTGTTTAGCTTCACACACTCGACTGGTTTGCTTCAGTCCAGGAGTACTTCGTTCAGATTTGACTCAGAGATCCGTGCATACGTGGTCGTCCTGTGCTCTGTGACGCTGCCCACCCACCCCTTGATGGAGCGCTCCCATAGTTTAATATAGGAAACAGAAACTTCACATTTCACTTTCTCCGACTTTATCAATAACATGTCCACTCACATTAGCTTCTGCAAACACTACATGTCCACTAAAACCAGAAAACAGTAAGTATCCTTGTGTCACAGAAACTAAACATTTTAGACCTAGTTTTACTCATTTTTCTGCTCTGTCCCTTAGTGTAACTCCTGAACTAAAAACTCACTAACTAATGGAGAAACTTAGCTACCCGTTCACCCGAGAAAAAACCAACTCTCAACGGTCAAAGTTCAAATGCAAAGACTTTATTTATTGTGCAATATTAAAAATATTTAATGAAAATGGGGGCAGGTTGGTGGTGTGGTGGGGACAGGGTCCAGGATGGGACTCTGGGCTTGATCTTGTGTTTGTGAACTCAGGCTGTGGACTAGACTTTTGCGCATGCAGGGTCTGCGCTCTGTGCAATCTTCAGCTTCATACCTGGTGTGGTAAGCGGCATCAGGCCATATACCTTCTCAACGGCCTGGTGGATGAGGAGCAGTTTCCTCTGATGACTGCAAAGGGATCACTCCGGGGCAGGCGCAGTGTAGAAAGTGTGCTGATGGAGGGGACCACAGAGAAACAGCCCTCACTTCCTATATGAGAGAAAACATGAGGTTAAATTTAACATGGAGGCTAGGGGAGGGAAAATAAAAAATGAAATACAAATCTCACCTCCACCAGAGCTCCTCTACAGGCACGTCAGCGATATGTGACTTCCCACAAGAAAGTTAGACAGTGGTGCAGATGGTAGAGCGGGTGGTCTCGTGATCACAAGGTTGGAATCCCATCTCCTGCGGGTTGTGGTTGTGTCTTTGTGCACATGGCCTCCAGTACCTGCGCACATCAATGTATAAGAGCGCGAATGGGTGAGCGGCTCCTTGATGTAAAATGCTAGATACTAAATGTATCGCATTTACCATTTACTAAGAGCTGCAGCCTCCTGAGAAATCACAGGTCACTCTCATGTTGTGTGGTGTTGGGACAGGACGCCCTCTGCTGGTGCCACGCTCACTCGCAGATGTTTCCCCTGTAAACAAACAAAAGAAAAACATACACAACCCTACCAACAAAAACACACTCCTATTCATCTTTACTTTTACAGCATCAGTCATAAATATAAGGCATTAGGTGAGTTTTGGCCCGTTTTAAAGTAACATTTTATTATTCTATTTTTATTAAATGATAATAAGGTCTTTCTCTACATGTCTCACACCTGTTAATATTGCTATTGTTTCTTTTGACAAACCAAAATGAAGTGCAAAGAGGTAAGTCAAATCTTTTTATGACGTTAATACAGTGAAATACCAAACAAAACAAGAGAAACGGCGGAAGTAAGGAGTGTCCCACAAACTGCTGCTGCATGGACAAACCCAAATCTCCACGTTACAGTTTATTACAGTAGTCATTCATTCACACATACACTCTCTCCACTCACACATCTACACCAGAGGCACGGCGGGTCAAGTGTCTTGCCCAAGGACACAACGACAGTGTGCACTGCCAGTATGAGATCGAACCTTTGAATTAGAGGTCCGACTCCACCAGCTGAGCCACTGCTGCCCTCACTCAGCTACTTTTACATTCAGAAAACTGGAAACACAGCTACTTACCACATTTGTTTAACGTCTTTTGTTTTTAAAGCACTCACAAATACTACCACTACTACTACTACTACTACTACTACTACTAGAACAAGAAATATGTTTTTTGTCTTTTAGTTTTTAAAACACACAAATACGACTACTACTAATAGAACAAGAAATATGTTTTTTGTATTTTTGTTTTAAAAGCACACAGAAATACTACTACTACTAATAGAACAAGAAATATGTTTTTTTGTCTTTTTGTTTTAAAAGTACACACAAATACTATTACTACTAATAGAACAAGAAATATGTTTTTTGTCTTTTTGTTTTAAAAGCACACACAAATACTATTACTACTAATAGAACAAGAAATATGTTTTTTGTCTTTTTGTTTTAAAAGCACACACAAATACTACTACTACATGAAATATATATGTTACGGTCTTTTGGTGTTTTTAAGCACCCGCAGAAACGGTTAAGTTAAGGCTGTACACTGGTCAAAGCGCGGTGGTGTGGAGGGTGGTAAATGTCGCTGTTACAGACTTTCCAGATCCAGAAGTCAGAGGCTAAAACTCAGTCCTTGTCTGACTCTGGGTCCTGGAGCAGGTGGGGGTAGAGGAAGTAGTGGGTGGAAGCAGAAGTGGAGGGGCTGTTGGAGCCGCCTTCAGAAAAGGAGAGGTGCGGGCGCTTGGCGCCGTCCTCCTCGTCTTTGTCATCTTCATCCATGCTGCGCTTGGATCTGCCGAGAAATCCCAAAGCAGACAAAGACAAATCCGGGATGGGAGGGCGCAGGGAGAGAGAGCTGACCGAGGTCCTGATGGTGGAGCGCTTCCTCAAACATCCTCTGCATTGCGCTGACGGTTGGAGACAGGTTCTCTGCTCGTTGCTGTGGGGCAGGGATCTGGGGAAGACCAACCGGCGTGGAGGCCCCCAAAACTCTTCTCGAGGAACGCGCCGGTCTTCCTCTGCGAGATGACCGTAGCCCATACAACAATAGAGGAAACCCACCAACCTCTAACTCACCAAATCCTCCCCGTCTGAGTAGACCTCATCCCCTGGAGCGTCGGCAAGACATTTCTCACTAACCCTGGTGGTGAAGCTCCTCCATGATGCAACAGGAACTGAAGAAAAGTCTGAAATAAACAGGACACATTACCCAACTGGAAACAACCAGAAACCACCGCGTAGATAAGAAGTCAGTGTAGAAAGTGTGCCGATGGAGGGGACCACACAGAAACAGCCCATCTCTTCCTGTTGGAAAGAAAAATTGAGGTTAAATTTAACAACGAGGGTAAGGGAGGGAATATGTTTGTGCCTCAGGGAGAGACACAGAGCCAGGACCTGAAAATAAAAATTAATGTCAAACTGTACAGAGAAAGGCAAGAAATGAAAGTGTGAAAGACGTAGAGGCCAACAAACTGTTAACACTCCACTAGAATAGCAGAAAAGGCTTGAATCACTCAAACCTGCGGCGCAACCTCTTAGGACTGGCCTCAGCATCGTCGTCCTCCCTAAAGCGCTTACGAGGGGAGGGAGAAGAGGAGGAGGACAAAGAAGGGGAGGAAGGACAAGAGGAGGAAGGAGAAGAGATAGAAGAGAAAGAAGAAAGTGAGGATGGAGAGGAAGGAGGGGAGGAGTACGGTGAGGGAAGGGGAGAGCGGGAGAAAGGAGGAGGAGACTCAGGGCAAGACAAAAGAGGAGAAAGAGGAAGGGAAGGGGGAGAGGGAGCGGGGCTCGGAGAAAGAGGAGGGAAGCCCGGAGAAAGAGAGGGAGAACCCAGAAGTGCTAGGAGGCCCGGGGAAAGAGGGGGAGAACCTGGAAGTGGAAGGAGACCCGGAGAAAGAGGGGGGCGGCCTGGAGAAAGACGAGGGGAGCCTGGAGAAAGAGGGGGAGAACCCAGAAGTGCTAGGAGGCCCGGGGAAAGAGGGGGAGAACCTGGAAGTGGAAGGAGACCCGGGGAAAGAGGGGGGCGGCCCGGAGAAAGACGAGGGGAGCCTGGAGAAAGAGGCGGAGAACCCAGAAGTGCAAGGAGGCCCGGGGAAAGAGGGGGAGGGCCCAGAAGAGGAGGAGGGAGGCCCAGAGGAAGAGGAGGGAGGCCCAGAAGGGGGGCAAGAGGAAGAGGAGGGAGGCCCAGATAGGGGGCAAAAGGAAGAGGAGGGAGGCCCAGAAGGGGGGCAAAAGGAAGAGGAGGGAGGCCCGGAGGGGGGCCAAGAGGAAGAGGGGGAAGGCCCGGAGGAGGAAACAAAGGGAGAGGTGGAAAAAGGACGATGGAGCCTGCATCCCCAGCACCGAAGTGAAGGGGCACAGGAGGAGGGTCAACAGGTGCACGCGGGAGAGGCTCACCCGGGAGAGCGTCCCCAGCACCGAAGATAAGGACCGCAGGATCAGGAGGCAGCCAGGGGGCGTCTCCTAAACACACAAAAATACTTGTGTTAGAATCTGTTCTAATCTCAACTTTTAAGCTTAACTCAGTGCAATTAAACTGGCATTCATTTGTTTTTGTTGTGTGGGACATTGTAGGAACTGTCTCTGAAGAGCACAGTCCTGGTGCCTTGTGTCTGAGCACGTGTCAAAGTCCCAAAACACACTGTTGCCTCAAGACTTTTGGTTCCGCACAAGACTGTTAACACTTTGTTTTACAGTACCTAACTACATTTAGTATAATGTAATGTGCTCTGTAAAATGTCTAATAACTTGTACCTATGGGTTAGATACACAATGGATTAATATGTATTAGTAGTTTGTAGGGACATAATGTAATAAGACATAACTCTAACCTTAAGCCCTAACCCTAAGGATCTCATGTCCTATTACAATATGTACCTACAAAGTACTAACACAAGTTATTCCATTGTGTGTCTAACCCATAGGTACAAGTTATTACAGATTGTTACAGAGCTCATTACATTGTACTGAATTTAGTTCGCTACAATGTCAAGGTAGTGTAAAATAAAGACTTGCAGTAAATACATGAACTGAAATGAAATACACTTGAACTAAACATTCAAATAAGAGCGAGCACCATTTAATTCAAAATGTTGCTACTAATGTGAAATTCAACACCCAGCCCAAAAAAAGAAAGAATTATAATTAAGTGTTGGTTTCTTAGTTTTATCAAGGTTTTATACAAGACATTTTGAAGAAATTGTCGAACGAAGTGTTACTAAAACTAGCTAACGTAAGCCAAGTTAACCCCAAAATTCAGTTTTAAAACATGTTTTTCTCCACTCAAAGTGATGAACTATTACTGTACAGTTGCTAATACCTCGATCATTTGCAGTTTTGCCGATGGATTTGACCGGTTTGAACAAGGTATTTGGATACACTGCTAGCGTTAGCATCAATTAGCATATATCCTAACCGAACAAAGGCCTAGCTACAACAGTACTTTTGGAAAAATATGTCACACACTAAAAGAAAACCTAAAGCCTAACATAAGTAGGTAATAAAAACTAAGAGTATGAGGATACATACCTCGAACCTGCAGGTCCAGGGCGTCGTTGTCCAGAGGGAAGTCCAGATGATCCATCTTCGAAGTTTTCCGTTGATAGTTCTCACAAATCTGGCAAAAATATAAAAGAGTGTAAGCTAAACTGCTTTTACTTTGTCAACAGATAAATGTGGAGACTCCAATTAAAGCAGTAAAGGCTAAAGTTACGCACCTGTAGCTACCGTCCGCAGTCAGTGTTGAACTCAAAGTCCAAATGTACCACACACAGTTGCCATGGTAATAGTCATAGACGTAAGACGTAAGTTTGGCGCGTTGATGTCATAGGGCAATGGATTATGGGTTTACAGTGAACTTGGAGATTTAAAAGGTCAAATACTGGAGTTTATGATCACGTTCAACATTTGGAGCGATGTCCCCCTTTTGTTTGCGCTACACAGCCAGCCATGGGGTTTCTGTGAGACAGCATTAAAAGTCATTAAGGGAATTGTGACAAAACTATTTATGTTATTTTTTATGCAAATGTTTATGTCTAATATTCCAATTTTACTCCGCTTAGTCTAATGTCAGATAAATGTGGCATTCTTGGCCGTATCTACCATTGAGGTAGACACATTGAATCCTGCGCAAATTAATGTTGTAAACACCCGCTTCTACAGGCGGAAGAGCCTCTAGTTCAGACGTAATGTGTCCCTCTTTTGTTTTAGTGAAGTTGACAGAAAGATGCTGCTGAATTTTGGAAACGGAAGTCCCTGGCTTGTGTGAAGTTAGCCCCCCCATAGTGTCCGATTTGCTTCAAATTGGTGTCATTCGTTTGTGCTTCGTTTGTGCACGTTTGTGCTTCGTTTGTGCACGTTTGTGCACATAAAATTAGCGTTTGTGCGCACTTCGTTTTTGAGGTATTGATCATTGATTGATTGATACATATTTAAAATACATTTTCTTTTACGGAATACATTAACGTCATGATTCTGTTATGGTTTCTTTTAGATAAGCGCTTTCCTCCATTGAATTATATACACTTTATACAATATACTTTATACAATTATATACTTTCCTCGAAGTGAATAAACTTCCTCGCCCGACGTGCTCTGCGTCAGTAGCGACTTTCCCACGTTTCATTCGTCAGAAGCATAGCAACCAACCAGAGTCCCTAGCAACCCAAACTTTTGCTATTTATGCAGATCACAGAAGTGGAAAAAGCACCACGTCGCAGACTTTATATATCATTACATTGACAGAGAATGGAGGACAAAAAGCCAGAGACTAAACGAATATTCGTGAATGATGTTGACGTCTTTTCTTCAAAACACATTGCTAAGGTAAAGCTAGGTAAAGTTAGCATGGTTTATGCTAATTCTGACGCTAGCTACTTTCATCACGTACTTCAATCAGGGTATTATATTGAAATGTATTGGTCTGTCCACGTATTGTATGAACAGTTTTTATCCACGTGCCTGGTTGAGGAAGATGAGGGGGAGGAACCTCCTGTAGGTGGAGAACCTGCTTTTCACATCATTGGGACAGTGTCATCCTCATTTCAAAATGATAAAGAGAGTGGAGTGATGGAACACTATATTGTGAGTAAAACGTTTAATTTGAGTTCATGGTTAACTTGTTTTAAAAATGTAATTGTCTCCCAAAGTCTCCGACTCGTGAAGAGCTTCTGGGTCATTTACTGGAGTGTGATGTCATTCTGTACAACATCTCTGAAAATGCCACACAAAAACTGATTGAGGAGGCTTCATGGGCCCTAACAGGTAATAAATGATTTTACATTTTTTCTGTTATAATAGCTTGAAGACAGTTATATTTGTTATGTTTCTTTTTGTTTTCATCAACAACAGCTCTTCATGATGAGATGGAGAGCTTCAAGTCCAGAAAATTGTTCGTCTTAATCTCTACAGTAATGACGTGGGCCATGACTAAGCCTCAGAATCCAGTAAATATAACATTACTATCATGCTCTTGAAAGAATCCATCTTAAGTTAATGTGTTCATTTACTGTTTTTAGGACGAAGCAGACGTCCCAATATCCGAGGAGGAGTTCAGAAGAAGACGGCCGCATACCAGTTTTAGAGCGCACTATGAACTGGAGAAACTTGTCATGAAACTCGGGCGAACTGTAGGTTTTATACTCATCACAACATCAATGCCAATGAAATCATATTTGTTTAATATTATGTTTTATGTTAGAAAAAGACCCGACTTCCAGCTTATGTGGTTGCCAGTGGTCATCAGTACGGAAAAGGAGAAAACCTCTTCCATTACTTTTTCAAGGTAAATGCACACATACATTATATAGTGTATTTGGCCACACTTCTATAAATACATTTGATTTCTTCTTCTTTTAGAATTCCTGGTTGATGCAAAGCCCAGAGCTTCCAATATTTGGACAGGGAATAAACTACATACCTATGATTCACGTATATGACCTTGGAGGGTGAGCCTATTCTTAAAATACGTATTTCAGCCACACCGTGGAACATTCAAGGTTATACTTTGCTATGTCACAAGAGTGATAACATCAATAACAAACATCCCATTTCTGTTTATTGTGTAAAACGTTACCCAGTTCATTTATTTAATATTAATTAATAAACAAATCCACCGCTGCTTTGCTAGAGTGATTCAAAGCATTATCCTGAACAAGCCAAAGCCAAAGTACATCCTCGCAGTCGATGACTCGAAAAACACATGGGAAGAACTTGTACTTGTAAGTTGTACTTCATCATTTACCATAACGTGTTAGTGGCACATTTTTTGACCAGTGTGTTTCTTCAGGCGATCAGCGTTGCACTCGGTTCAGGAAATGTAAAAGAATTCCCAGAACAAGACGCAATCTCTATGAATGCATTTCAGGTAAGATATTAATGTGTAGACAATTTGAGATGATTTTATTGGGAAGGACTTCTGCTTATAAAGTCTAGACAAGGCAAACGAATGGCAGTAGTACAAATGTCTATCTTTACTATTAACAGCTGTGTAGCTTTAACATACTTTAAATGGTCATTTAGCCCAAAGAGCTGGACTGCCTGAAGGTCAATCTCATTTTGGAGGCTTCCGTCATAAAAGATCTGAACCTCAAATGGATCTCCGAGGCCGGGATGGTGGAAAACATTGACAGCATTGTGGAGGAATACAGAGTCACCAGGAAGCTTCTTGTAAGGTCACAGTCACGCAATACATTAAGTTCAGAACAAACGTGTTTTTGTGCTGATCTTTATTCCGGCAGCCTATCAGGATCTTCATGGTCGGGCCTCCTGCCGTGGGGAAGACAACAATTGCGGAGAAGCTTTGCGATTTTTACCAAGTACACCTCATCCAGATCAGAGACGTGGTTGAGGAGAAGCTCAGGAAATTGGTCAGTGGATGGGTAAAAAAAACAAAAAAAAGATTTATCATCATAATTTTACTGAAGAGCTGTTGTCCGTGTTGTCACAGGAGGCGCCAGAGAGTGAAGGTGCTACACCTGCAGAGCAAGCAGAGCTCAAGGACATCCTGGGAAGGCTTGAGGAAGGTGGAGCGGTCTCATTTGATAAAACACTACTTGATGTCGTCAAGGAAAAACTCTCTTCAAAGCCATGTTTGAACCAAGGATTTGTTTTGGACGGCTTCCCTCATACGTACGAACAGGCCCAGTTGCTCTTCTTTGGTGAGTGATGTTTCTTTTATTGTTATAAGGTTGAACGCAATTAATCACTGTCAAATGGAAATCACGGTTGTTCATATTTTTGTAGCTCCATCACAGTTAAACAAGTAAATGTGGCCTAAACAATACAAAAAAGAACTGAGAACGTGACAAAAATGCAACAAAACGCAACTAGAACTTGACAAAAACTTGACAACAAAAACAAGGAAGAAGCTTAAATCAGTTTTGTAGATCTTAGCTTTCAAATGAGGCGTTACATTGGTCTACAGGTAAAGCTAACCTGGAGATAGTGCACTCGGTTAAGGTGGGGGTTAAAGGAACAGGCCATCTGTTTCTTTAAGGGGTTAAAAGTTCATCTTGTGTCCTTGTTGTATATCCAAAGTGTTAACCCTGTAGTTGTAACTCTACAAAGTTGTTCTGACATGCAGGTGATTCTTGTAGCAGTTCTTTTTGTGACATTTCCTCTCATTTGTTGTCAAGATGCAAACCCAGAGACTCAGGAGTCAGTAACCATGGAACCAGCGTACAACAAGAAGATCACACCAGGTAGCAAACTTACAAGCAGCTGTAAGTATTCCAAAATTTCACAGTAGCATTTACCGGGACGACCCCTTCCGCCCGTTTTGCAGAGAACATCTTTGTCCTCACGGCCCCTGACGAGTTCCTAATTGAAAGAGTCCAAGAGCTTCCGGAGAGCATGGCAGAGAAGATGGGCTACACGCAGGACGCCTTCCTCTCCCGTCTGAAGGATTACAGGGAGCGCTGTGCTGCTGAAGACACGCTGCTCGACTACTTTGAAGAACTGGAGATTTTCCCTGAAGAGATCGGTTTGTATCTGGAGAAGCTTACATGCACTGTATGAGCATGTTCAGTCACTTTTCCCAAGCCTGGGAGTGGGAAAGAGAGGGAGAGAAACTGTAAAAGTGGCATAATGGTGGAAAACTGAACATTAAAATACATCTAATTGCAATCAATCTTGGTAATTTGAGCCACATACCAGCAAAAACCTCTCCTGCTACTAATATGCTAAATACAAATATGACAGAGGACTGATTTGGGCCAACATGATCAGTACTGTTATCACGGTTGTTAATTCATTTAATTGATATTCTAGAGGTGAATGCGGACGATGTAGAGTGCACAGCAGCACTGAAGAAGATCATCGAGATGGTGGGGGAGCCCAAAAACTACGGGCCAAGTCCTGAGGAGCTGGAAGCCCAGAGGAGGAGGCAGGAGGAGGAGAGGAGACGGAGACGGGCCTCTGAGGCGATGCAGAGGAAGCAGAGGAATGAAGCCACTCTGGCCGAGATGGCAGCTCACTATCAGCAGTGGGTGAGGAAATTAACAAAACACACATGAGAATCTACTGTATTTTCCAGACTATAAGTCGCTCCTGAGTATAATTCGCACCAGCCTTGACAATCACCTGAGCATGAGGCGTAACGGTACCGTTAACAAGCCTCTCCTGGCTGCACATTGTTCAAGCATTTGCAAACTCGGTCCTCTAGCTGTGGCCAGCAAGCTTTTAGCCCGCGATTAGCTTTTTTAGTTTTCTTTATCGCAGTAGGAGTCATCTCCGCTTTTCGTCACAAGGTGCACGCTCCAAACTTTTTTTCTGCTGCTCGATTACAGTTTTTAAAATCTTCAGTGGTACAGGCGTAGCAGATACTGGTACACAAGCCTAGAGCGCCCTCGAGCAGCTGTGGAAAATAACAAACATGTGAAATTATATATTTTTGATATATAAGTCGCACCTGAGTATAAGTCGCACCCCCAGTTAAACTAGAAAAAACTAGAAAAGTGTGACTTATAGTTCGGAAAATATGGTATTTACTGACTCACTTACGTACTTATTTATTCAACCTCTTACATCCCGCATTAACGGCACATTTTCTCAAGTTTGGCATTGCCATAATCTGAAAGCTGAAGAAAAAAAGTGCATCAAAATAGCGAGGAAAATGAGGATGAAAATGCGACAACAAAGCGACTTAACGTGCCGGAAAAGCAACAAAGTGACAAAAACGTAGCAAAAACACAATGAAAAAAGTAAAAAAAATAGAAGAAAAACATGACAATGTGACAAAAACGCAGCAACAACGTGACAAAAAAGTCATGATCAGTTGTGTAGGTCTTAGCTTTCAAATGAGGCGTTACACTGGCCTATACGCTGAAGCTTTTAGATTTGGGTAAAGCTGAAATGGAGAAAATTCACTTGGTTCAGGCAGGGGTTAAGAGGTCGAAACTTACTTACATATTTATTTACTTATTTGACTATTACTAGCACTATTAAAACTTTAAATCACAACTATGACTCTTCTCTGTGTTCCATAGAAGCAGAACCTTTCCGAGCTGGAGAGACAACAACAGGAGCTGCTGTCGGCCCAGTCTCTCCCCCTGAGGATGTACCTGATGAAGTACGTGATGCCCTCGCTGTCTGAGGCCATGCTGGAGTGCTCCAAGGCCCGGCCCGAGGACCCAGTCGACTTCCTGGTACAGCATCTACCACGCAGCAACCATTAGAAACAAGTTTACTGTTCTAAATGTAGATTCTCTTCACAGGCTGAATATCTGCTCAGGAACAATGACGAAAGCCCACTAGAGGATTAGGATGTTATTGTTTGGAATCAACAAAATAACCTTAAACATGTTTGTGAAGTTTGCCATTTCACATTTTTGCAGATGTAGTAGGCCTTTTAGCCACAAGAGGGGGTAAACTCCATGTTAAATGTCTTATTGGACTGAAAAGGTATTGCACTACAAGAAAGGAATATTTGTAATATTATAGTTATTATATGTTGTCTATCTAAATAGTTTTGAATATGAATGACATATTTCAAACACAAAATGCAAAGAAATTACAAATATTCTTGTACTTGTAAATAAACTAAATCCTTGGTCAGTACAAACCGGTATTAACTATATGCCACTCATTATATTTGAATATAATAAAATGGATGAATGGATGAGGCACTTGTTAGTTTATACTGAAAATACATGTTATTTATATTCATATGATGATCGTGTGGCAATGAGATCCTTTCCTTCTCCACTTAATGAGAATGAGCTCTAAAGGACATTGTTGACAACAGCGCCCACTCCTTTGAAGAGGGAGCGATTAACACAGTAATAGTGTGAAAGTCATAAAGGGCCCTGTGCTGGCGGCGCTGCATTCGGCGACTGTGTGAATTTGGCAGCGTGAAAATGCCACAAAACATGCTGAGGATGTAAATGGCTGTCCGGCCTGACTGGAAACATGACTCACCGATCCCAGATGGTGCGCACACAAACAGTGACATCATAAACATTACCTGCTGCAAGGCATGATGGGGGAAATAAAATGGATACAAGCGGGTTCACACTGCAAGTTCGCAAACTTTACTGCACGGCTACTAGAGCAACGATGGATAAGTCACACAGGACATACTTTACCCTCCTCCCTTGTAAGTCAATAAACACTTCAGACGATTAGGAAAAAACGACTTCAGTGCCGTCTGGTCGCTGGAAAACCTCTATTAAAATATGTCTCCTTTAATACCAGCTGTCAGAAAACGTGAAGAATCGAAGGCCTTCACCTGAACAAGCAGAGAGGAAGCGTATGGCTGAGTGGTGAAAGGCGGCGGCTTCCGAACCAGCTCAAAATAAAGTCCTTGAACAGTGGAAATATAGCTGTCAGAAATAAAACAGCGTTTGTGCGGCGGGGCCTATCTATGCCTCTCGCTCCAGGAACTTGCACTGCTGTTGCTTTTGCTGTAACGCAACACTACCATTTTCGCAAGCGCCTTGATCGTGGTCTCTAACAGGGTTTTCAATTATTACTACGTTACTACGCGGACGCTGTGCTCCTCGTATCATTACGCCTCACAATATAGTCCCCCTTTTTATTTGCTTATAAAATCGACATGCTACATTTCTGTGTAAATATACTTCGCATGAAAACACTTCACGTAACTTTATTTAAATAGGGAACACGTGGAAGAGCTTGGTAGCTTCTATCGTGAGCTTTTTTGGAGCTATGTGACATGTGGGAGAGGCTGCGTATGTGCTCCGTTTGCATGACAGAGCGCGCGGACAAAGACCAGACGGGGATATATTAACTCGACTAAAGTGAGGTAAGAACATATTTTAGTATGTAAAAACGGTGGCCTATTCCTTTAAGTACTGTTTTGAAAGGAACAGGCCACCGTTTTTACACATTGAAATATGTTCTAACCTGAGCTTAGACGAGTTGATGCGCACCTGTCTGGTTTTTGTGCGTGTGCTCAGTCTCAGTATGAAAGAACTGTGTGCTCTCAGTCACGTAAAAAGACCAAATATGTTGTTAGCATTTGGCCTCTCCCAATGTGTTCCTATAGCTCCAAACGGGGGTGAAGTTGGAAGCTACCACGCTCTTCCACGGGCACGCACAAAGACCAGACAGGTACGTATCAACTCGTCTAAGCTCAGGTGGGAACATATCACAGAATGGAAGAACTGTGTGCTCTCAGTCACGTAAAAAGACCAAAGATGTTGTTTGCATTTGGCCTCTCCCAGTGTATTCCTATAGCTCCAAACGGGTTGAAGTTGGAAGCGACCAAACTCTTCCAAGGGCACGCAACAGGGCAAGACCAGACAAGTACACAGGAACTCGTCTAAGCTCAGGTAAGAACATATCTCGGCATGGAAAAACTGTGAACGATTCCTTTAAGGATCTGTACTTTACTTGACTAGTTTTTATGTTGCAAACGCTCGACTCTTATTCCTTATATTTAAAAACAACAGATTATACTTTCAGTTCCACAACATTTCAAAAAAGTCTCCAAAGTAACAAATTTATTTGGCCATGTGTTTCACTCATTTTAACCTCTTTACCCCCACCTGCACCGAACACATATCTAAAAGCTTTTTGAAAAAAGGGTCAAAACTAGCAACAAAAACAGAAAAGTGAAAAGTTATGAAAATGTGCAAGGAGTATAGGAGAAATCTTTGACCAGTCATAGCCTTACTGTACTTACTACTACTACTACTATTTTGGTCACCACTTTTTTTGTGAGGAAGGCTACAATGTAACCCCTTGACCCAAAATGTTATGTTATGTCTTCTCAATGGTCAAAAGTCCTCAAAATATAGTGTCTGAAACCCACAAAGGTTACTATACGTTGACATTAAAAATAACCTTCAAATTATCCCCAAAAATGCATGCCACAGATTGTTTATAACGGTCTTCTCTGGGCAAATTGTGGACTCTAAAGCAGCAGGCCGGTGGTCCCGTTTGGTTGGACCCACTGTATTTTCCAGGCTTCCAGTCACAATAACTGGTGCCGCCCTTGTAGTGGTCTCTCTCTCTCTCTCTCTCCTTCCCACTGAAAGTAAATAGCCTCTAACCCCACGCCCCTGTTCCCAGTGGTCAGCTCAACATCTGCAGGAGGCGCCGGGGACCACACACACACTCACGCGCGTTCACTCTACCATGTTTTAATGAGCATTTGGAAACTTATTGAGTCGTAACACTTATGTAAGCCACAGCATGCATGTTTTAGGTGGAATAATGTTACGAGTGTGGACAAGTTGACAAAAAGAGCATAAAAGATGTGAAGATTTTTGGTTCTTGCTATGTCACCTTCATGCCCTCCCCGCACGAGACTAGATAATGGTTTGTGGCACAGACAGTTTAGTGCCCTGTCCAAGTGAAGTCTTTCTCCATGGAGTTCTTCCAATGTTATCGCTTAGACATTTCATATTAGGGTAATAAAAGTAATGTTAGTGGTTTAGAATGTTGGCATTTTCACCCTATGATTAAACAGCATTCAAACTTGTCACTGACTGCACATTTCAATACTGGTCAGCCAAGGCTACATGCTTTTATTTACCAATTATTATTTTGAAAGACTGGGATGATTTCTTATTTACCCTAGGTTTTCCCTAATCAGAATAAATGCACGGTCTGTCAAACATGGCATTTCTTTGTCCCTGATGGCACAGAATGACAATGCTAGGATTCATTGGGCTCGGGTTGTGAAAGATTGAATGTAACCACAGAGTCTAGATCTTAACCCCATTGAGAATCTTTGGGCTGTGCTGGAGAAGGCTTTGCACAGTGGTACACAATAGTTTCAGTTTCACCTACTGATTGATTAATATTGTGAATATGATTTCTAATCCGTTGAGTCTATTGTTTACTGGAAAAAATGGATGATGCAACAGTGAAGGTCACTGTAATATGAATGAGAAATGAGGGTGGTAAAATTTTCTTTTCCTCACTCCATCAGGCCAAGCAATGTGTGCTGTTGTGAATGTGTATTTTTTTGCATATACAGAGGCAGACTGGCCATAGGTCCATTCTGGAGGAGCACAGAAGGGCTGCTGGCTTGAGGGCCACCAGCTTGCAAGAGGGTGCTGCTACCCGGCCTTGCAATTGCACAGTGAAGCAGCAAAAAAACAAAAAATCTCTATTCTGTCTAAAAACAGCTCTGTTGTTAATTGGTGACACAGCAATCGTGCAATAAAAATTAGGCCTATTATAAATTGATGTCAAAATATGACTTTGTGAATGCGTGTGTTCACACTAACTTGGGCCGGACTGGTCAGAGTCCAGGGCCATTTTTTAGTCCCAGTCCGCCCCGTGCATATAAATATATATATATATGGAAATGAATACAAGATATTGCTGAGAAATGAATGCAACATTGTTTTATTTTACATTGCAGAAGCTTCTGACCTTTTTTGATGGTCAGGCAGTGTATTTACATGTGTGCTATGTTTTATTGTGAGATTTTTCTGCATTTGTCCGTTGTGAGAAGCTTGACACTTGACTTGATAGAAGACATGATAAGTTGTGAGTAGGCGCAGGCAGTTGCTTTTGAACAGGAAAGTCCCGGTAGTAGCCCAAAGGTATAGTTTGATTTATTCCATCCTTGCTTCGCCAGGCGTCTCGAGACGGAGTCTGCCCTAATATGTCCACAATGTGGCCACATTTGCACATTCTGTTTGCTTTCTTTGGAAAACTGACCTGGTGGTGCTTTTATCAGTTGCTACTGCTTCATGGTTCACCGTGCATGGTGGTCACTCACCCACGGAGCGCCCATAGGTTGGCCCTGTTTACCACATTGCCTCATACATCAACAGATGGTGTCATGGGGGCTCCAGAGTTCAACATTTGTTTCATCTGTTTAGAAAGGGATCTGGACCTTTTTCAGCTGCAAAATGTTTTAAAACCACATGAATGAAGATGTTAACATGATCAGATCTTTTTAATGTATTATTAGGCAATGAGTGACTTTTTTATGGTGTTAGAATAAAAACATAAATGATTTAGGAGCAAGTCTTTTACAACATTTTACAATAGCTGTCCCTTTTAATAAGCTAGTATCTGGCAACCCTCACCCTTACATCTGGCAGCCCTCTCTATATATTGTTTGTATGTTTAGCTAACACGCACCACTTTTACATAATGAAATTCAGAGCTCTGGCGCTGTCAAACCAAATTAGATGTTTTCCTTCAAAACAATTACAGTAAAGGACAAGACAAAAGGACAGGAAAACGAGCCACATGAAGCGGGCTGGGGAATGCTGACCGCAAACTGCACTTATATACTTATATTGTCGTCTTGGTGTGAAATGCATGGATCTTATTACGCGCATAGCTGCTGCCAGGCTGTAATAAATCTACAAAGGGGTTGACAAAACAATATGAACATGTAATACAGCATGTGAAAAAAAGGGGAAAAAACGGGGAGCAGATTTTTGTCTGAACCTCTTAATAGTAAAAATAAGTCCGTCCAGCACTGATTTTTCACCTTATCAAACTTAATAAATGCATATGTATGGATGCTTGGGCAGGAGTGAGGATTATCAATATTTAATAGATTGTACAAGCAGCCATTTTTAGCTTACGGCATGCTAAAAAGTCACAGTAATCTTATTGTACCTTAGCAAGTCATACAACTTTCTTCCCAACAACGCCGGCCGTCTCCCCAAAGAATCTGGCCTCCATTTCCCTGGACAAAAACAAAGAGTTTGAGGTATGCACTTTGTTATGAAACACCGTGACCTACTGTTGATTTCTGCAACAACAAAAAAAAGACAGATCCACAAATTATTTCTGTTTGGAGAATCAAAGAGGTTTTCTGGGCACGCTAAAAGGGCCCAACTTGCTTTCATGATCCGCCGCAGATAAAAACTCTCCTCCAGAATGCTAATCACATCCAGGTCTTGCGTGAAGAGTTTTTTTTGTGTGTTTTTTTTTTTACTGTTTGAGCAGACAACAGATTCCGGGGCTCAGAGATGTGATACCGATAAGCATAGGATTAGGAAGCTTCGAATTCGGTTTCCTTTCTGCGCGTTGAGGAATGCATTATGTGTAGGTTATGTTTGCGTAAACCAGCAGCATTATCAACATCCTATAATTATCCGTGATTGCCTGAGGGACCACCGACTAACTACCCCCTAAAGCCGCAATACTGCATGACTGCTTACACTCAAGTTTGCAGCTTTAGCATAACATAAACAGCCCCTATGGGAATGACTGGGATTTAGTTTGCTATATTGTGTAATGGTACAGTAAACAGTCACCGTGTACGTAATAGAGAGCGATAAATCCATGTAATCGTTGGCTTATGTCTGTCTGTTGTCCATATGGTCGGCCATTGTAATGGGAATAGGGATGTAAAGAGATGAATGGCTGTGGAAAAAATGTTGCCATAGGTTAAGCTGATTGCGATGTATATTTTTTACTGGAAGACTTGGTTTTAAAGGATCAGGCCAGCATTTTTACATACTGAGATATGTTCTTGCCTGAGCTTAGACGAGTTGATGCGTACCTGTCGGGTCTTTGTGCGCACACTCAGTCACGCAAAACGACCAAAGATGTTGTTAGCATTTGGCTTCTCCCAATGTATTCCTATAGCTCCAAACGGGGTGAAGTTGGAAGCTACCACGCTCTTCCACGGGCACACACAAGACAAGACCAGACAGGTACGTATCAACTCGTCTAAGCTCAGGTAAGAACATATCACAGTATGGAAGAACTGTGTGCCCTTAGTCACGCAAAAAGACCAAAGATGTTGTTATCATGTGGCCTCTCCTAGGATATTCCTATAGCTCCAAACTGGGTGACTTTAGAAGCAACCATGCTCTTCCACGGGCACAAAGACCAGACAGGTATGTATCGACTCGTCTAAGCTCAGGTAAGAACATATCTCAGTATGGAAAAACAGTGGCCTGTTCCTTTAAGTAGGAATGGATGAGGTCGGCAATGGAGGAGGGGTAAAGATTTGTCTATTAATCAAAGGAACAATTGGAAGAGTTGAAAAAGTCTATGCAACACACATCATCCATATTCGCACTGTTTGTATGCAATGACCTCATGTGAAATAACATCATTCTCGCACGTTTCAGTAATCCTGCATATCAAGTCCATCATCCCACCTCCACACTCAAAACGACAGCCCACACTCCGATACACGTCACACTGAAGCTTCTCGGAGTTTGTAAGTCTGTGCTTGTTCACCAAACTTGCTCGAATTGTACGGCTGGACCAGATCCAGATGGCATTATATTGATCTCGATTTTCGATTCATTATTTTACTCTAAGTACATGTGTACACTACAAAAACTAATAATCAAGCCCGGGTTTAAATGACTTAAATTGAGAATATTCATATTGTTTTGAGCGGTTTTCACTTTTTCCCCCTGATTGGACCAAGAATTCTTTGCTTGTTTGATGACATGTCAGACAGAGAATCTCACTTGAAAGAAGAAACTGCAAATGAGACAAGTGCAATTTTCTTACCCAATTGGCACATTTAAAATTCTGAAATGTATTGAATCGAGTCAGAACCATCAACAGTAAGTAAAGTCAAGGTCAAATGCCTACTAATCTAATGCAAGCTAATCTAGACATTATTCTTAGACAGTTATACAAACTGGAGCTCAAATAAAAACAAAATGCTTCCCTCCAGTATCATTTAACACTCAAAAATCTTCCATTGTTTCACCCAAACTCCAAAACTAGGTGCTATTTCTGCCAAAGAAATTGTAAACCTGTTGATTACAAAGTCCCAGGACGATTGACCAAAGTAGTCCCAGGACGATTGACCAAAGTAGATTGACCATTAATTGCCCAGCTCTATCGGATTGTGTCAGTGGGTTAGCCAAATTCTCCAGCAGTGGGAGTGGGTTTAGTGCCCCCTGCTGGTGGCTGGTATAACTACATTTTATCACAACATCTAGCTGTATTTTCTCAACACATGCATTACTTTATATGTAGAAATGCTCAGGGGTTCTTTATAAGTTTTGCTGACAGCGTTTTACTTTGAAATGTACATCTCGCAGAAAATATGCATTCAACATGACAAAGAAAGCTCACAAACACAACCGTATCACTCTGTAAGGCTAGATGGCAGAACACCATAAGCCCACGGCCGCCCCTGAGCCGAGTAAACGAAACAAAACAAAAGGAGGAGTCAGAGTGTGCAGTCACAGCAGTTCGCACACAGAGAGCAGCTGGATGTGTTGTTGTTGTAGACACAGGGGAGGGTGTGCAGGGATAGCTTTAATACAGTCACTCCCAGAAAACTCTACACCGGGGTGAACCAATGTCCAACACGGGGTCTGCGCAAGGTCAAAGCATGGGAGTAACTGTGAGAGAAACTACAATAAAGAGGTATTTTTAGAATGAATCAAGCGTGGGTCAAATGAACCTTGTGGAAACATGATTGAGAACTGTACAAAAGCGAATTAAGCCAAATAAAGCCGATTTAGCATGTCGTCACAATCCAAAGGGAAATGATAAATTGCCTGTACATTTTCCCAGTATAAAGAGATGACTTCCAGCTGCTGCTACACTGCACTGCCTATTATCTGCAGTGACAAGCAAATCCTAAAGAAAACCATGGCTGTGTATTTCTATTGCTAAGCTCTACCACGCCGGTGTTTCGTGCACATGACTGAAGACAGGAGACTGTTTAATACAAGACCACTTTCCTGTTATGTTTCAGATCACCGATGAACTGTCAGGGGCCGAGGTGATGCGGACAAACGTGTGGTTGAAGTGATGTCGAGAGAGCGTCCACAGCTGTGTGCCAGGTGCCCCCGCGGTAACAGACTGTCGTTTCAGGGAGGGGTAAAAGAGAAACCAAGGACCACCGTCACGTCAGCACTACTTGACAGCGTAGTTTGGATCTCATTGTTCTTTGGCTGTGCATCAAAGAATATCATTTAAAAGCACTTTCACAAGGAGGAGGGATTTATTAAAGTGAACATATAATGTATGGTTGAGGCTCGTAGCATTCTTTTGACAACCTCAGCATAGATATATTGCACTTTTTTTTAAATAAACTTTAAAATAATGTCTACATGTAAATGAAAATAAATCAATATGGAGCGACGCCCTCTGCAGGCAGTAGTGTAAATGTAATTTTCCAAATATTTATAAAGGCAGGTGCTCATAGTGAGTGCAAGCCAGAAATGATAGCTTTTTGTGGGTGTGTTGTTGCACCTTATTTACCATTCAGAATTGCTTGTGTTACAGTGTTAAGGCCACAAATCAGATAAGTCCCGATCCAAAGTTTAAGACCAGTTGAAAAATGGCGCCTTAATGATCTGGGGCTTTTTCCTTCAGTGGAACATTGGAGCTTTAGGTGGTGCAGGGGCGTCAAATGGCCGCTGGCTCTGTGCAGATGTTGCAGAGAGCATCCCTCGGACTGAGGCTGTCGTCTGTGGGAACCACTGGTTATTGGGCTGCAGTCGTGTCCATTAACAGACTTTTTTTGTGTCTTGACGGACAGCCAATCAGATCCTTCGGCTCAGTGCTGGGGACATTTTTTCCACTTGACTTTTTGATTCCAAAACCCTCAGGATCTTTTCAGAAATTCAAAATGATGGCCTTACTGCCTCCCACCTCAGAGGCCCTGCTTATGCAGCTCAACAACCCAAACACGGCCTAAACATCAGGACTTCATGACAGAGTGAATACCTGACAGAAAACACTGAATCCACATTTTTGCACAGATTTGGCCTTTTAAAGGCATGTGGTCTTAAACTTTTAACCAGCTGCAAAAACAGACATTTTCAATAAAAGCTTTACTCAATTTATTTTTGTCTCACTCCCATTTCTTTTTGTTCATTTTGAAGTTCTACTTGGAAGCTTGTTAAGATCAAACCATTTTTCAGCTGTTCTTAAACGTTTGATCGGGACTGTATGTAAATAAGAGGCTGCTGCACAAATGACTCTAATACTGATTCACTTTAGCATGTACTACACATTTTACACATGAGCAAACACCCCTCAGACCTGCCCTTATACTAGTGTTTAACGTCCCTGATGCTTCACACAGGAAAATGTGTTTCATGTACTTGACCCATCATGACTCCTCATCGGCTGGTCAAATATGAACCAGTGTCCTCAGTGCTTTTGTATTAGACTGAGCTAATGGCTCAGTGTAATGTTCCCAAACTTTGTGCTGACTCAAGGAAGTGAGGTCAGCCACATATGTTATAACGGTTTATTTAATGCCCAGGGTGGGACTTTGTAATTCTTACATAATTCTATTTTAGTTTATTTATTTAGTGACGAAAGGGTACTGAACGGCATATTAGGGCGGTCTCCAAGACAACCAAAGCTTTGGCTGACTTTGTGTTTCCAAATAACGTATACTTAAGCAATGGAACATCACCTTCATGTTGAGATCTAGTGAGGTGCCACCTCCACCCTGTCGTTTGAAGATGGTGGGTAATTTGGACTTCGACAAAACTCATGAAAATCCATCAGCTCCTGCTGAGTTCTTTATGTGTGTATTACTGGTGGGTCGACCCAGTCTCGTTCCAGATTGACATCAAAGCAGTTTGCACTGTTAAATCTGTTTAATGTTTTGGAAATGACTGATTTCAAGGTTTTATGAACTGTTTGTTCTGTTACTTCTCTTGTTTTGTTGAGCACATTCTGGCGAAGGCTCCAGGAAGTAAACAAAGCATTGTGTCAGCCTAAAGTATGTCAACAAACCAAATAAAGTGTCTGACTAAAGGAAACATTTAAACACGATAAAAAGAGGGGAAAAAATGGATTTCATATACTTTTAATGCTACTTCTTTTTACCTCTTGGCAGTAAATAAAACTTTACAACATCTCGATGGTGGGCAAACCTTTCAGTAGGTAAAATAATAAACGATTTTTTTCACACTCCCTTCTGTAGAGCCAGATGGATTTTACGATGCCAGTGGATGGAGGTGCATGGGAGTGCAGGACGTTAGCTCAGGCCTGCACATTACAAGGCAGCTGTGAAAACACTCTTGGCCTTTAGCTGCTGCTCAGGTACAGCGTGTTATTGTGTGTTAGACTTTGTGGACTGGCCTAACACCTGCTGTGGGCTGAGGGTCAGTCGGCAAGTACATGGAAATACAACAGTAGGGTCTAGGTCTGTGTGGAGAAGGCCACCTGGACAACCTGCCAGGAACAATGGGGAACCAAAGTGCCTGAGGGGAAGTTGGAGGGAGCCACCAAATCCCAACCTTGCCTTTGACCCCAAATTGGCAAGAGCCGGCCCTGCGCTGAGAGGCAAACAGCCTGCAGTGAAGACTCAAGATCAACAGAGCCTCTTACTGATGACTTTTTGAAACCTGACCATCTTCACCTGTGTTTTCAGTGGGAGTATTCCGATGGTCTGTGATGACGAATTATTATTTTGGGAATGAAGACAATAATTAAACGCCCGCAGAATCCCCTGGCCCGAGGATACAGTTTACAGGACCAAATGAGAGGGTGATCGCTGCCAATCCCAACTGTGGTTAGCTATCCCACTCTCCCACATTACTCAAACTGTCTGCAATATGACTCGGACTTCAGACAAAAGCGCAGCTCTGCATTTGAATTCGGCCGATCTGCTGATGAGAAGGGGCTGTTAAAAGAGTCAGTGAACCTAGTGGAATGCTAATGTACGTCTGCTGGATATGAAACTAACATTGTCAAAACCCCCCAAGAGAATGTAACTTGACAAATACCAATGAGGGTATAGACCGCAAACTATGCTGTGCGTGCTCTGTCATTGGCCCGGACTAATTGAGATTAGGCCCAAAGGTGTGTGAATGTGCTGGGGGCGGGATTTACATCTGTCTAATAAGTATAAAAAATGTAGTTTGAAAATGCAACAAAAAAGTGACAAATAAAGTGGCGAAAGAGCGACAAAAATGTGACCAAAGAAGCAACAGTAACACAATAAAAAAGCGACGAAAACATGACTAAAGAGTGATGAAAAAGCAACATCAAAGCCACAGCAGAAAAACTCCTGACAAAAACGTGACAAGAAACTACAAAAACACAACGACAAAAAAACGACAAAAGATTACGATCAGTCTTGCTGGTCTTGGCTTTCAAATAGCCAAGCTCTCCAGTCGAGAAGCTTTTAGATTTGGGTAAAACTGGAGAAAACGTGCTCAGTTAAGGCGGGGGGTAAGAGGTTAATAAGCTTTTGCATTCTCTGTGACCTCAACTATCACGTCTCCATCACAAACAGCCCACCGCTAACTCCTCTAGTAGCATCACCAACATCTGTGTAAGTCTATCTCGGTTGAATTAGCTCGTTAGTGGCTCTGACTTTCTCCTTTTGCCTATGGGGGCCATATGTGGTCCCTGGGTGAGTTTGGGGTCTGTGTCTGTGATTTATGGCCCACATGTTGAAGCAGTTTGGGCTGGACTGCAGGAGGTCTTTCCCACTCCTGTCAGAGAGGCAGACTCGAGCAGGGACCGACGCTTTAGGAGCTGTTGAATGAGCAAAATATATGACCTATTCTGGAATTCAACTCATATCTTTGTGTAATTTGATGCAGCCCATTGTTGAGGAGAATGTGGATGTATTGCTACAAGCTTTTAGTACATACTGTACAAAGCACACGCACAAAAATAAATAGAAAGAAATCTATTTCATCTGTTAGTTAAATACTCTTTCTTCAGTATTTTATTTTAGATGGGGTACCTGAATTTTTATTCTATCCTATCCTATTATCTATATTTTTTCACTTTTCAAACCATAAAAGTTAAACTTTCACCATCTCCTACTGAAAGGTAAGCTGTTGGTTGTGTCCCCAACTCATTTCTCGACCTCATAAGCCATTATGAGTGCTAGAAATACGTAAATTTTTACAGATTTTTAAGCATTGTGGTAAAAAAAAACTAAGTAAGAATTGCAAAAAGTATGGTGAAAAATTTTCATTCCGGCGTTATATTTTTCTTAACTACACAAACAAAGATATGTAAACAACCTAATATGCTTGTTGACACATTCATGCTCATTCACATACTTATTTTAACAAGTTATTCCAATTTAAAGCAGAAGTAACGAGATGTCGTAGCGTTTTTTTACTCATTGATTGTCCGTCCCACAGTTAGCTTTGCCCGTTAGCCTGTTAGCTTCTTCTTTGTGATTCCATTAGTGTGTATTGGGGCCTCCGACCCGGAGGCGCGAAGTTGTAATTGTGGTTTTCTGGTCAGAGACACCATTAACACTTGTATTACCCCCAGAGGGACTATGAAAAGGATTTATTAAGGTAAACAAGTTGCTTAGTACTGCTTTAAACCTGCACTAAAGTGATCATTATGTTTCCTTTATCTGGCACCTGTGTCACCTGTGATTTTGCTTCCTGAAAGGACTGCTCCACCCCTTAAAATTGCACATTTTGAATTAAATGAATACAATACAAAACATGCTCCTAATAAGCAGCATGACACAGAAAATGCTATTTTTGCAATGGATAATTAAAGAATGGATTTGAATGAGGACCTAGCCTACTAAGATGTCACTTTTGGCCACCTTTAGTCACCATCTCCATGGAGACAAGCTGAAGACGTCCCGCTCCCAGTAAAGTTGTCAAGTCTGAGGAGAGGTGAGCTGCTCACAGCAAGCATGTTTTTAGCAGGTATTTCTCAACAACAAAAAAATCTGTACTAAAACAAAAGCTTGTATTTAATTGTATTTATTGGCTGAATTGTTAGGCGGTGTGGCTTCAAGCACTGCAGCTGGTTCTGGAGGAGTTGCAGAAATCTCCCACTGCTCTGTTCCAAAGAGCGTAGGCACCGAAACCTTCCCAAATTATGATTCAGCACATTTGACCACAGTCTACACACAGCCCCTTTCCCACAATGCATCTGTGTATACAAGTGTCATTTGGAATTTAAACATCGTATTCTTGCACAGGGATGTTAAGCAATACTTCTCGCTCCAGTCCAGCCGCAAAACCATGTCCAAACTATTGCCGAAATTCAGTAACATGACCATACTATTGAAAATCCTGATACACCTCAGCGTTAAGTCTATTCCGTCAATTACACACATGTTAAATTAAACCGGGGTTGAGCTAAGAGCGGCTGTTCACCGCAAAAATCTAACAAGATGGCCACACATGTGCTTTGAATTAATGACAAAAACACCACTCCCTCTTCTTATGGGGCGCAACAATGGCCCTCCGGTGCTGCGGTGTGGTATAGTCCAGTAAGTACTGCAAGACTGTGGGGCGAAAGCTTTTATTGAAGTTCAATGCAAACCAGTCGCACGTCATGACAACAGCTTTAAAAAAGACGCTTTTCTCCGTACAGCCGATTAGGGTTGTGTCAGTCTTTTATCCACTTGAGCCCGTGTGATCGGAACTGAAACAGCAACTTGCACAGAATCGAAGCCAGATGGTAGTAAATGTAGCAAGCATCTGAGGAACGTGAGGGTTTCATTAGAACCAACGCGGAGCAGGCAAAACATTATGACCATGTATTGGAGAGAATGTTTTGTGCCAATATGCTGCACAACAGAGCCGCTTCTGGCTAGAAAGAAACCAGGTGGAGCCCACCTAGTCAGTGGAGCCCCCCTTCAAGGTGAAAGTAAAATGTTTGTATATTTGTGTGTAGATTATAAGTGTTGTACTACTGTAGAATATTGTAAGGAAACATAAACCTTCCAATTGTTATTATTTTTCTGTTAGTCTGTTGATTGTTTATTTCGATAAACATCCGTGGATTTAGACTGTAGATAATGTCAAGAGAATTGCTAGCAGCAAAATTGTTTGAAATGTGAAATGGCATACTGAACAAAATATACAGCAAACTATAGGGCACCCTAAACAACCTCAGCGCCTCCTCCTTTACAGTGTATTCTGACATGATTCTTTACAATACTGAGCATCCCAATGGGCAACACTTGCCATATTTTAAGATGTTCTGTCAATGGTCATTATGTTTTGCCTTACCAGCCACTGCAACAACACAGTTTCAGTTGCTTTCAGGGTCAGGTTCTGAAGATATTTCATAACTGACTGTGTGTTTTAGATTTTGATCCATTTTGTTGGATTTTGTTCACATCACTAATCTGCATTTCCAAGAGTCATCCAAAGTCCTTCAGTAGAACTTTTATCGTCAGAGAACCTGCTCCGAAACTTCACGTAAAAGTCATTTTAAATCATACGGGGTACCTGATTATTCTCTTCTCTAAAAAGGGCAAGTCGGCAGTACTGACTTGTTTCTGCTCTCAATCCGTCCTGCGTTTCCAATATACGTAATGGTGGTAAAAAGAAGTGTGCTTTACAACTAGAAAAATCATCAGGTACCCTAACTTTAAAGTTGTTAAAGTGCCACCCGCTGGAGGATATTGTAAACCTAAAGTTGATGGAAGCCTCTAACAAAGCAAAATTTCACTTGTTGCGACATTCATAAGTACATTCAACATACTGCAACATATACTATTGATTTTAAACATCTTTCAAAATCAAAATGTAGATGTCATACTGAAATTGTCCTCCACCTCCAAACTTTGACTCACAAACCATAAAAGATCTGTTTGTTTAAAACATCTTCAAGTTTCTTGTGAGTGCCTCTTTGAGTCCACTCCTGGAGTCACCGTCTGGCTGTCCGTCTGGTGGTGATGGTAATATGGCATCCCTGGAGCTCCGACTGTCCCCGGCGGACCAGATGGTCCTACAGGCCCTGGTTTACCCCTCGGTCCTGGCGGTCCCTGGAGCCCTCGAGCTCCTTCGCGTCCCTGTTCCCCCTTAAGTCCATCCCGTCCTGGAAGTCCATCTAAGCCATTTCGACCAGCATCTCCCTTCTGTCCCCTTTCGCCTTTGGGGCCAGGGGGACCTAGAGCACCCTTGGCTCCCTTAACTCCAGCAACACCCTTCGTACCGCTGGGTCCTGACTCTCCAGCAGGTCCCTTAGGTCCTGGGACACCCCTCTCTCCCTGAGATCCACGGCCCCCAGTAGGTCCACGGTCACCTTTGTTCCCACTTAATCCAACAGGACCCTTGGCGCCAGTGTCCCCTTTGAGACCCCTGGGCCCTGGAGGTCCTGGGGAACCTATGGACATACAGTTGTATGATTCATAAAGATTTTGGCACTCTACTTTGTCCATTATTTTTTCCAAGGGCACATTTTTGTTAACTGACCTTTGACTATTGTGAAGTTCTTGATGAGCTGCGTGTGGTGAACATCCACTAGCTTCAACTCCTCCATCACTATGGACAGGTTTCGAACGTCCACATCCAGACGCACATTTAGCACAACGTTCTGTTGTCTCAGGGAGTCCGCCAAGTTCAGCAGCAACAGCACCGTGGTGTTCAGACTCTGAGAAGAGTGTGAGGAGAGGACGTACATGGAAAATAAAGTAAGATGCCTGGTTGCAATACAGAACACCATATCACACTGAATATAAGTTATGTGAAGCCCTCCAGATTTCTTCTAAGCTTATTAATAGATTAGAAACTTTGATACTATAAAATTGGAATGTTCTCTTGTTTGGCTTATAGCATGTTCAGACCGGAAGGGTTGTTGAAAAGAAAGTTTAGGGGATGCAATTCAATATACACTTTTCATTGGACTGTTCCAAGGAGAAGAAGGGGAAGACCAAGACCGTAACATAAGAAAATGCATATACTCTTTAAGTTGCAGTGTGGCCCTATGCTTGCTCTGAACACATTCTGGATTTACCTGCAGGTCCTCAGTCTGGCGGCCCAATCGGCTCTGGCAGGTGGAGCTCTCGATGCTGATGTATTTGTACATGCTCTGCACGTGGCTCACTGTGGCGTTTATGCTCGATGAGATGGTTTCAATCTCCATCTCTATAGAATTCAGCCGGCCGTCCAGTGCAGAGAAGCGTTCCCCAGTGCGATTCTCATAATACCTGACAGACACAGGGTAAGGATTATTCCATAAACCAGTGACCAAGCAAGGCCAATGACAGATGTTAGAGGGTCTTCAGAAGTACTTTGAATGATAGTGAAGGTCGTGCATGTTCTCCTCATGTTCGTCCATGAATGAGGTCACGTTGTCGAGCTGCATTTGGAGATTCATCACCTGAAATCAGAAATCATGGCATTGTGTGTCAATTATCAATCTAACTGCCAAAAGGCAAAGACTGTGACCAAAGATATGGATGTAAAATCCATCTCACAAGAATTCTCTCGAAGGAAAAGAGAGGTTATTGACCCGGACTTCCATACCTGTTGAGTGAGGTCATAGAAGATCTCAGTGGACATGGCGATCCTCTGCTGGTCGGCCTGGATGCTGCTCTGGAGGAAGCGCATGTTCTGTGTGGTGATGCTGGTGTTGGACTTGATGGCGCTCAGGACTTTGCTGTAGTTCTGCCAGTCTGTGGTCAGTTTCTGAAGGACCAAAGTCTCCTCGTCTGCCTTTCTCTGGAGTGCATCGATCCACAAGGTACTGTAGCCGATGAGAGAATGGAGGGGTTAGAAAGACGATATGCAGATGTGTCTTAACATGGCTTGGTTGAATGATGACAGACTCATTTTTGTTTTACCTGAGGGCCACAGTGGTGTTGACTTGTTCAGCTATAGCCTTCACATCATCCTGGTCTTCAGCCATGTTCTTCATCTTCTCCTCGGTCTCCTCGATGACGTCCCGCCAGCCTTGCACCTGGTTGGAGAACCTCTCTAAGGTCTGGTTCAGGATCTTGATGGCCCTCAGGTGATTCTGGACATCTCGAGTGAGGCGGGCACTGGCGGCCTGGAGATTGGCCTGGGCCTGGGAGGACTGGTCGAGGAGCTGAGATGGACATTACACAGCAAAATCAAGATAACAGATTTTTTTGCATGAATCGCCTATTATTTTTAGACCTTGCAGCCCCAGTGTACCTGCTCCTGTCCCAGGATCATTCTCTGGATGTCTTCAAACTCCCTTTTCAAGCGGCTGATCTCCTCTGTGTATACGGTTACGTCTAAACATCCTGAGCAATTAGAAGCCACGCTCAGATCTATGGAAATGAAAAAAACAGATAAACAACAAGCCATGACTTCAAGCCAGCATCTTTACTTGGCTGAGAGGAAATTTCAGAATAAAAAAATTGGTAGAGCCAAATTAAACCCTTTGCTGGTGCAGCCTGCTGCCAGATATCAATAGTTGCTGATGAAGCCCATTTTTCTACTATGGGAAACCTATGCAACTGAGAGCTAACACAAACACAGTCAGGCGCATTGGTGTGCTTTCATTAGATGTAGTATCTTTTGTAAATAAAAGAAAACGTGTAATCAATAACAAAAGTTGTAAAGTTGTAGCTGCTCACCCTCTAGTCCTTGCTGTACTTTGTTGATCTTGTTATAGTAGATGGTCTCTTCAACAGAGAGGTTCTCCACTTTCCTGAATACTAAAAGTAAAGTGCAAAAGGTTACAGAAAGACATTGATGGACAGACATAATCTCTTTGCACCAAGTCATTTCTAATTAAAACACTCCACCCCCTTCCCCCCCAATAAATCGACAGCAATAAGCAATCAGTCTTATCTAAACACTGGCTTTAGCACTCATCCAGGAAATAGCAGGCATTTAAACTGTTGAACCCACACACCAAAACAAATAGTTTTCTAAGCTACGAAACATAACCGAAACACATGCGATACACTGAGCAGCCGCCCGTACAGTGCTCCGCGGATTTCCCGAGAGAACTGTAAGAAATCAACTATAGGGAGATTTTAGTGTTTGCAAACCAGATGGAGGGGAAGTATGTGTGTTTTAGCCCCGTAGTCTTACACTCCTGGGGCCAATCTGAGTCCGGCCCTGTGTTTGCACTGAGAAGTGTCCCGCGTGCATTGTGTACATACCACCTGCTCTTATGTATCGAATAGTATGGACAGAAGCTGACCCTTTACATTCTTCACTGTTCTGTAAAAACAGTCACTGAAACGAGCCCGGTTTTAATCGTTAGATAAATACAGTTGAGTTCAGTTAAAGGAGTGGTAAGAAATTGGACACTGTAACTACTCTGTATTATTACAGGATAGTAAGTTTTGACATGACTCTAAGGGTATGTTGTGTGGCTAGTTGCAGCAGTTGTGTGAGTAGATGCAGTAGCTATTCAAAGTTGGTAGACGAGGTTGAAGTAAGGTGGGTACAATAAACTCATCACTAAAACAAAGCAGAATATATAAATAAAAGTGTTGTTAACCTTTAAAGCCAATACATTTGGAGTTTGATTACGCTTGTGGGCTCGATGTAAGGGCTGCAGTAGAGTCGCAGTGTATGACAATGCAGCCAGTGTTGGTCATAATTTTCACCGTATTAAAATAATTGACCTTCCAAGTACCATCATGCCTAATCAAGCTAAGGAGCGGATCTATAAAAGGTTAAAAACAAGAACAAAATAAACATCTACAGTAAATCTGACTAAAGTGGATCTAAATTAGGTGTAAACCATGTTTAAAGCAGAATAAAATGCGTTACTAATCTCCAATTAAAGTGACTACCATTTTAAATGGCTAATGAGTACTACATGAAGAACCCCAAGACCAGAAGCTGAAGGGGCAGTAGTAGTAGAAGTAGAGAAAAAGAATAGTAGAATGGCAGCCCAAAATGTACTCAAGTAAGATGATAGTTACTGCCCGTCTTTGCTTCTACCAGAGTACTATTGATTCTCCGGCTGAGTAAAGATGCAGAACAGCACTAATACTGCAGTAATAGCTGTATTATATAAAGAGCGTTATATCAGCCCTGAAAGCTTGTTTTTTGAGTATCCTGCTCCGAGGGAGAATGAGAGGTCATATTTGTGTTTGTCTTGGTGATATTGAAGGTTTAGATGCAGGGCCAAGTTCAACATGTTTTTGTGGATCCAGAGACGCGGTGGTGGTGTACAGCTGTGTGTGAGGCAATAATATCAACATGCGCTCACAAGGACTGTTTGCTCTGAGACAAAAGTGAAACTGGCTTAAAACATAGTGGTCTGTATCCGTATCTGTCCTCATGTGAAAGCCGCAGTTAAACCCATGCCTTCTCCTTCAAACTGTTGTGTTTTCAAGAGTGGACTTATCCAAGGAGATGTGTGACAATCCACTAATCCCCGAGCACTTGTAAAACGCTATATTTAAAGCGTTAGTGCCAGTAAAACCTGTGGCTGATGAGAGAACCAGCTGCGAGGCGGAGTGGGTCTCAGGTGATCAACTTTATATCCAACGAGTGTGTTCGAGAGACTCAGGCATTGTAGAGGTGGAAGAATTTTAATGGCATACCTAAACCAATGCAATTAGGATGTGTAGGGGTGCTATTGTCCCCATAGAGCATGGCACAACATGGAAAATGAGCTGTAATGAACTGAAAAATAACATTAGGTCATCTTTACATTGCATTTACACTGTGTATGTCACTGAAAGAAACCATGTTAAACTTTATAAAAAAAAGTTCTCAAACATCACTTACCGAGTGAAGCCAGAACCGCCACTGTGATGATGAGGAAGGCCACAAATCCATACAGGACTTTGATGGCCAGCTGAAGAGAGTGGGTCTGCTGACAGCGCATACAGCCACTTCTGCTACCACGACCTGGCAATCACAATTTAACATTACAATAATATACACATTTTAAAACAGTTTGAAAACTTATCACTAACAGATGAGAGTATGCGTGTTTACACATCAAAACAATAAACATGTACTGTACTGAAGCTCGCCATGTCTCATGAAATAAATATACATGGTGGACATACAGCTGGCATCACTTACAGCATGTTAAAAACTTTACGTACAGTGTAAATAATTCACAGAGACTTCTCTTTATACATGTAGGTGTTTTTGTCTTGAAGCTAACACCTAACACTAAACAACACAATCTGGACTAATTTGTATGAGAAATAACCAGTTTCCGAATATTTTTCAAAAATAATGTAATCTTATTTGTTGGTCTCCCCCAGGGCTGTGCTTTGTCACCAGTTCTGTTCATCCCTTTTATGGACACAATATCAAGACACAACCAGGGGCCGGACTGTGTTTGGGAACCACAGGATCTCATCTCTCTGTAATTTGCAGATGATGTTATGCTAGGTTCATCAAATCAGGACCTTCAGCTTGGGGAAAGTTTGCAGCCGAGTGTGAGGCAACGGGGATGAAAATCAGAACCTCCAAATCCAAGGCCATGGTTCTTCCTTTTCCAGACCGGGGCTCCCTTTCTGGGTCGGTAGAGAGACACGCTGGAAGGACTTACATCTCTGGTGCAGCTTTGAACTCCCCCCAGAAGAGCTGGAGGAAGTGTGCGTGAAAAGAAAGGTCTGGGCATCTCTGCTCTGCTCCTCTGTGACCCAGCCCCGGATAAAGCGCAATGGATAAATGGACGTATGAACATAATGGAAGGGGTACAGTAATTCAGAAATTTCTCTCTCCCTCTTTTTATTTTTCAAACAATACTAAGTAAAGACATTTTAGGTCCAATTAGAGTATATTGTGGACTATACCAACCACATGAATAGGACTTCAGGCTGAATCAAATCCAAGGAAAAAGTTGCTTGCCTCTAAATGAAGGTATTTCTTCCTCTTCTCCAGTGAAATCTTCATCTGAAATAGTAGAACAAAGTAAGCACATTGCATACTGTAAGTGCCATGACTCATTTATACAGATGTAATACTCCTGCCTGTAACCTAACACAAACTAGCAGATGTTATGGGACTTTAGTGTGGCTAATTACCTTTGAAAAGCTGGTTCTCGTATCCTCCGTAGTTCTCTGGCGAAGACCAAGATACAAAACAGACACAGTTAATAACACGGCCATCTTAAAGTACCTCATTTTTCATGTCATTTGTGAACTCCAGTTAACTCACACCATCCCACAGTGGCCTTTTAGCATGGGGCGCATTTGTTAGCCTTATTTTTTTTTTGTGTAGCGTGAGTTTGCTTGTTGAAAGCGTGTCATAGTGCATTGTCATCACTCGATTTGGCCAGAGCAGAGCTTTACCAGAGACAGCGATTGAAAACACATGCACTACGATGGTTTGCTGCAGCCAGGATCCCAGATGAGCTTGCACAACGGCATGTAACCGACCGCACGCCATTAAAGCGATACAGACACCAAATGTAGAAAAGTATTAGGAGGAAGGGAAATAGCAATCGAGGAGATACGGTACAAGTGAGGGTTCAAGCTTAGTCCAAACAATAAGGCTTGTTTATATTGTCTAAACACATGTTTTCTATAATTGTGTTTGACATATAACTTTCATTGTTTATATGTAGCAAAAGGTGCAAGGTAAAACAGAGGACATTTTAAATGTAAACCTGGCGCTGAGGTTTTGGGTCATCAGCACTTTTATATTGTTTTTTTTAAGTCAAATGAAATCAGTTGGAGTGAGTTTGCAGCTGTCAAAGCTTTCGTAAAGTAGTCATCTGGACTGGCTAACATTGACAAGACTGATTTGCCTAACAGAGGAGCTGCAGTTAGCATATCGCCAATGAGACAGATATCAAACAGTAAAACATACAAATGAAATGATCAGCGGTGAAGCAGCTCATAGATACTTAACATCAGCGTCCTCTGTGCAGTCAGTTGAGTAGTTCAATTGGTGATTATTGCTAATGTGTCTAGATCTCACTTGAGGTCCCATGCAAATTACAAATACACTGCCAGATTAATAAAAAGATCCTACAAATAAAAGGTCATACACTTCAATATTTGATTGG
This sequence comes from Gobius niger, assembly GCF_951799975.1. NCBI lineage: Eukaryota > Metazoa > Chordata > Actinopteri > Gobiiformes > Gobiidae > Gobius > Gobius niger. The sequence continues at coordinate 13,990,527 of NC_136866.1, read as the reverse complement.
ACAGCCTTTAGCTCTGATTACTACAGCATGCATTCACTGTGACATTGTTTCAATAATGTCAAAAGATCCAGTGATGCATGCATTTTGTATTGATGATCAGTGTTGGGCAAGTTACTTGAACATTGTAATATATTCTTAAATAATAGTTACCGTTTTAAAAATGTAATATGTTTCCAAAACGTAGCTGAGTTACACTACTTTGAGTTACTTCTGAGTTACTTTTAGAAAAATATAAACTGAAAATAGTAATAATGTGTTTTGTTTCAACAGCTTTAACTACACACAACTGCAGAGCTTATGCACCAACTTCCCACTTGATTTGGTGCTGCATTTTATTTGGGGTGAGTTTGGTAATTTTTGTTCATACATTTAAATGCACTTGTAACTCGAGTTAGCTGAATTGTAATGACTAATGGTAGCACTTTTAACAATTTTTATTTTACACTACCCTTGATACATTGTACCTAAGTAAATTTAATACAATATAATGGGCTTTGTAACAATGTGTAATAACTTGTACCTATGGGTTAGATACACAATGGAATAATATGTATTTATAGTTTGTAGGGACAAAATGTATCAAGACATAACTCTAACCCTAATCCTAACCGTAAGGCCAAACCCTAAGGGTCTCGTGTTCAATTACATTATGTACTTACAAAGTACTAACACAAGTTATTCCATTGTGTATGTACTACATAGGTACAAGTTATTACACATTGTTTCAGAGCGCATTACATTGTACTAAATTTAAGTAGGTACAATGTATCAAGGTAGTGTAAAATAAAGTGATACCTGACTAATATATTACCATATTGTGTGAAAATAATATTATATTCCTTAGTTGCTGAAAAAGGTAGTCATTTTTGTAACTCGTTACTTTTGTAATACATTAATCCCAACACTGTTGATAATGGGAGAGTGTGACCACTCATTTCATTTCATTCATGGGGTAAAAGTATCATTTATGGGGTAAAAGTACACCACCAACAGCACAGAACATACACAGAGTACGACAAAACATGTACGACATAACACACAGTACAAACATACATACATACAAGCAGAACATGTACAAAAAACTCTCTATTCATGAATTGCTAAAATGAAGGCACCTTATCACACACCAAATATTACAACCCCAGATCAGAACAGTTCAAATTTCAAATTTACACTTTATATTTGGTCAGGCAGTGTAAAGCTCTTACGCTCACAGTAAAATGATTCAAGTTGTAAAGTTGAGTTTTGAGTTTTAGTGGTAAGTTTCCCCACAGCTCGAAATCCCTAACACACAAAATCCAAGCACTTTATATTCCACACTCGTTATGCAAAATGAAAGACAAAATTGTCCATAATTTGTGGTTTGCTGAAATGTCTTGAGCATTGGACCATGGGAACTTACAAAAATCCACTACAATGGAAAGAAAATTGCGATTGCTTTTCTTCAGCCAAGAAGAACTCCGAAGGGACTGAATACTTGACACAAGAATCTGATCCTCCAGTGTGGACAAAGTTTAAGTTGTCAGTTTGAATTGAGCAGAACTGAACAGATGTGCCGGCTGCATTAGGAGCGCTGACTTGACCATAAGTGAAGAATGAGATGTATCAAATACTAAACAATATAGCTGGGTACCGTTCCATACTGGTTCTTTAACAACACTTTTGTCAATACCAATATTAAAATATTTGCCATACAGAAGCATAAAACATAAATAACCTTCATTTATTTCATGAAAGACTGTACAGTATGGGCAAACATCCACTTCAAATCCACTTCATATCCACTTGTATGAAGCATTTGTAAATACACAGCACCAGACTGGCTCAGCGGTCCTCTTTCTACGAGGATGTGCACAGAGGGGATATACATCCTGACAGCTGCAGGCAGCACGGCAGGCAGAAGCACTGGCCTGTGTCGGTGCCATGCTCTGGAGGAGACAGGCCAAGCTCACACTGCTCACTGAACAGCTGTCGAGGTTAGTTCACTACTGTCTGGGTGTCTGTGACAAACATGGCCGAGGTCCTGCCCTGCACTTTACGGCTGCACAGACATCTCCATGATCTCACATCCACAACCTCTATCCACATATGGTGAAGTCACTGGATTTGGTAGAACTCTGCTTATTTTCTGTTCTCCTGTGGTATGCACCTAACCTGAACCTGTCTACTTCTTTCCTCTCTCTAGTCTGACCTTTCAGCTGCTCGTGCTGCGCCTCGTGCATGCACCGAGTGAGGAAGTGGAGGTGTCCAACACACACAGAGCGCTGCACTTCAGTAGCAAAAACACTAAGGGTCAGCTAGTTTGATTTCTATTATTCTGTCATTCATTTGACAGAACATTTAAACAATGTAACTTATAGGGGGGAAAAAGGGATTCCTTCAACAGTGGTTAACGTTAGACAAAAAAAAAAGAGTCACCTATGCACACAATGACATCTTGTCCAACTATTTATGCAGAGGAAAAAGTTGAGGGTCCAGTATTAAAGTAGCAGGAGCATTTGGAGTACTTCTCTCCTTTGAGCCATTTGCTGCACAGGACAGGGCAGGTACGATTTACGGTGTTTATCCAGACACTGAGGCAGACACGGGGTGGAAAAGTTTGCAGTCAGTCTAAACTAGTCACAATTGCACAGCAAGAGCACCGTCATGGAGCTTAGAGGAGCTAATATCACGGAAACCAATAGTGCGGATTAGTAGGAAGCTTAATGTCTCTTACTCTGTCCCTGGTACCTGCTGGATAATTATGTAAAGATACAGAATAGGATATGGCCCACGGTACTCATGCTACAAACATGCGACTTCTGTAAACACGCTTGATTGTTTCAAACTGGTTCCAGAAGGAGATGAGTGCTACTACTGACGCTACTCCCTATCACACATCATAATAACCAGAAGTCACAGTAAAGTTGACAGAGCCTTTCAGCTTCACACTTGCGGTTCCTCCTCTGTGGCTGCATGTACTCTTAAGGGATTTTTGGACTTTCCCACCCACTTCTGTCATTTATTTCCTCTCTCGTCTTCTTCAGTGAGTGAGAATCCTCCCTTAAATCTTTCTGCGTGCAACCCCCGTCACACATAAATAAAGACTGCAGCTTCGACTAGTCCCTTTTTCTTCTTTCTGTAAATCCCCCGATGAACCTCAGCCTTAAGTCAAACCAGGCCAGAGTTAAAGGGGTCCTGACCACAGCCTCGTAAAAGCCCCCGAAACCAGAGCGCTTTTATGTTTACGTCCAAAACATTCGGTTCATCCAGGAATGTGTCTCAATGTGCTAATGTGCGGAATGTAATGCGCCACATGGTATAGAGGAGGAAAAGAATGTTACGTAGAGGAGCGAAGGTATGTTCACTTCAGATGTGGCGTGTTCAATCAGAGAATAAAACCGTACAGTGTAGAGTGACCCAGGTGAAAAAAATTTAAAGCTAATCTAATAAATACATTTTCAGTAGCCAACTTAAAGGAACAAGACAGAATTTAAAAATGGTAAAATTAAGTATTTTCCTACATGTTCCAGCCATGTCCTAATGTGTAGAATGAGCCCAGACCTGTTCACCACAACTGCCTCTTAAATCCTGCACTGTCACTCAAAAAGGTGTTAATTCGGGTCCAAAGTGCCGTCATGCACGACCTGAGGTGGCAGTAGTGAGCATAAAATGACCAACTTGCATCTAGCCCCTTTAAATATATTAGAAGGAAAATTGGAAATATTTCAATACATTTTTAATATATTCAACAATGTATTCTTGTAGGCCTATATGTGTTTGTTGGTTTATTTGGTCGGGAAAGTGCGTGTTGAGGAACAAGCCATACAAATTCTGTTATTTGTTTAAAGGGGCTAGATGCAAGTTAGCCATTTTATACTCACTACTGCCACCTCAGGTCATACATGTAACTGCACCTTCTATATTAAGCTTGTGCATGACGGCAATTTGGACCCGAAGTAATACAGTTTTGAGTGACAGTGCAGGATTTTAGCGGTTGTGGTGAATAGATCTGGGCTCATTCTACACAATAGGACATTGCTGGAACATGTAGGGGGAGGAAAATACACAATTTTAACATTTTTAAACTCTGCATTGTCCCTATAAAGTGCATTCTAATTGGTGATTAGTATGATGTAATAATGCATTTGGGGGCCGCCCTAGAGTAAAAAAAAATAGGCTGGGGACCACTGCAGTAGAGCAGGGGTTCCCAAACTTTTCGGGCTGCGACTCACAAAATCATCAGACCAACTCCACTGTAATAAGCATTAATAACAATTTCAGGCACAAAACCTTTAAGATCTGATTCATTATTGTTTGTTTGGGTGCCATCTTTGGCCTAATTTCACTCAAATATACTGTTCTCCATTAAAAAAAAGTTTGCCAGTGCATGGTAATGAACACACTCATTTCTAGTGATTCATTTTCTTGTCCCCCACCCGCACTCTCAAACAGTCTCTCACTCTTTCTGGCCTAGTGTACATGTTTTTAGTGGTAGGGGAAACCTGAGGAGAACATGCAAACTCCACATAGAAATCATCACAGTCCCGCGAGCCCCACCTTGGGCCTTGTGTACCCCCTCAGTAGAGTACACTTGGACAGTAACAATAAGCAAGGTACAAAACAATGGAATACAGAATAATGAGTAAATTAAATATAGTATACCGCAGTAATAACAAGATCTTGCAAATGTGAGTAGTCTGTGAGTTGAATAATGCTGTCATTGCTCCATAAAAAAACGTCTGTCTGCCTGTTCCTCCCTTCTCCTCGTCCGCCTCACTTTTTCCTGCGGTGAGTCCAGCCATACACCTGCCTACCCTCTCTCTCTCCACCCTCTCTGGGACAGAACCCCGTCTCCCCTCCCCGCGTGGGACCCTCCTCTTCCTCCGCTCTGAGAGGAATGTATGAGGCAGCAGCTTTGGTCCAGCGCTGCAGACCACATGAGCAGACCTCCTGCACTGCTCGGTTCCTATAGTTGTTTCAACATGGGGAGGGCACAGCGGTTAGAGGTGTTACATGCGTGCTGTCTGGAAGAGGAATGATCCAAGAGCTGTGATTTATGGACTCGGACCACATTTAGGACATTGTAATAGCTTTCCTACATAATTATAAACATTTGTCAGCCGTAATGCCGCCGCTTTATCTTTTGTATCACCTGAAAGAGGGGGTTCACTTCTTCCTAACCTAAAAGTCAAATACATAGTAGTGGTGGAGGTGCTGTAATAGTGCAATACCAACATCAGAAATAGCAAGTGGTATAATATGGAGCCATTACAGTTGCAAAAAGTAATGAGAAGTGCGCGAGCGTATCCATTCATGTATTTTTCATTTGACAACCACCAGGTCATATTATGCTGAGACTTGGAAATGCGTATTACCGTAAGTCTGGTGTATTTGTGCAGAGCAGTTTTTTTTCCTCTAATGTTATGCTGCGCCCACACGATCGTACAGTGGGAGCTGAGTGATCAAAGTCTCATATCCAACAACAACAGAGTGGCTGCGGCGGGATACTTTCGCACAGGCCAGGGCGATCAATGAGAAGCACATGTGGCTGCGTTACAGGTGCCTGACTGCGTGCCATGTTACCAAATTCACTTCCTCTCTTATGTTGTCCTCAGCAAAACACTTCATCTGCCAAAGATTTGCAGCAGATGCCAGACCGAGGGCAAATCTCTCGTGGCTTGTGACTGGCCCGAAGAGTGAACTGGTTTGGGATTTCGAACAGAGCCCTTTAATGTCATTAGAGGACAATGCGTTTAGATATGGATCAACAATAGCCCTCTATTAAATGGTCCCATAGAGCACTTATTTTCAAGTAGTGGATTGAAATATGTTTTCCTTAAGTATATTGTAAGGTCAGACATTTGTGAGGGAAGAAAACTGTGCATCTAAGTATAAAGGATTTATATATTTTGTTTCCATCTCTGACAGTGACCCAGAAAAGTGACCCTGAAAGTTGTGAATGAAACCTACTTTTAAACTCACTCCTGTGAAGAATTGAGAGATATTAGAAATGGGTTAGTAAAGTTAATCATGACATTTGGACATAATAACAACTCATTTAAAAATAATATTAATGCCTTAGTCTTGTGTCGTGCTTTTCCACATGCTCAGTCTTTACTATTTGGTGCATTATTCATTCGCACCACAGCTGCCCTGGGGTAGACTCATGAAGGCTGCCAATCTGCGCCATCGGCCATCACCAACCACTCAATCATACATTTATATTCACTTGCTCCGCCTTTCATTGTTTGTAAAAGAATGAATCAGGTACGGGGCCTTTAAAGGGACTAGATGGATGTTGTCATATTTATGCTCACTACTGCCACCTCAGGTCTTACGCGTAACTGCTGGTTCGGACCCGAATGAACAACTTTTTAAGTGACAGTGCAGGATTTTAGAGGCAGGTGGTGAATAGGTCTGAGCTCATTCTACACATTAGGACATTGCTGGAGCATGTAGGGGCTGAAAATACTTAATTTTAACATTTATAACACGTCTAGTCCCTTTAAGGGATTATGTCATCTTTTTCTACTGTTTTCTCTAAGTTTCCAGTAAGTCAGTGTTACTTTAAAGTCACAAACTATTGGAGTGTTTTTAGTGTTAAAACATTGCCCCTTTATTTATATGTATGTATATATTTTAAAAGAAAACCTTCAATGTCCGCCCAAATCACTTACAAAACTGTCCATACACTACACACCAAGTACAATCTCATAAAATATTTGACCTTCCAAGCACCAGGTGTAGATCAAGATCAAATCCCAACTTAACCAGGTCTAAAATGTACACAGTTAGATCTAAACCAGGTGTAAATCATGCCTAAACCAGACAAAAAAAATGACTGAAGCATACACGAAATTCTCTCCAATCGAAATTAAAATTGCAGATGACAGTGAGTACCACTTGAAGACGCCCAATGACCACACGTGATCCAAGCACCCCAGTCTGAGAACCACTGCACCAACAGCTGAGAGGGACATCTTTCTGTTAAAGCTTTGTTCCAGTAAATTACTTATAGATGTGATCAAATACCGCATGCAATGTAATGTTATCGTGCAGAAGCTCCCTGAAACAATCAGCAACAAGTAAAAAGGAACACAAAGTATCAATATCCTTTTACCTTTCATGATTGTAGCTCTGATCTGCAGGTATTTGTCCAGTTTGCGTGTGTCGCCGGTGGCTCCTCAGTTGGTAAAATCGCAACTTCCTTCACTTCACTTTATACTACATCACCAGAGTGTCAGGCAAACTCATTGTCACTAGTTTCCCTGATCCTCCTCCTCCGAATACAGGCAAAATCCAAAAGGAAAAAAAAGGGACTTAACAATATTCAGCAGCCCATGGGTATACGGGCTTACAACAGAGCACTTTTCCCCATCTATGAGTTTGCATGCAGCTCTCTGGCATCGTCCACCTCAGGAAACTTTAGCTCTGCATGCAAAGACCATGTGGGATGGAGGAGAAGAGCTTGGGTAAGGGAACAAAATCTGGGGGAAATGAGGGAGGGGCCAATCGCTTGAGGAAACAGGGAGAGAGAGAGAGAGAGAGAGAGAGAGAGAGAGAGAGAGAGAGAGAGAGAGGGAGAGTATGTTTTGTGTAATTGCTAACAAATGTTCTAAGAAGCACCTTTGGAATTGCCTGCCGCGGCCTTGGTTCTGAGTGAGCGCACACCGACGTACACATGTCAGCGCCGTAATCCTATTTTGGAATTGGAAACATCAGTTCCAGTCTGCAGAGCCGGGGTTTAGAAAGGAGCAGCGTGTGTGACGAAGAGCAGGTGGACGGCTCAAAACGGCACAATGGGGCAGTTCGGCTGACGAAGCACATTTTCATATATATGCAATGTGTCCAGATTTGACTGTTACTGCACTTACTCAAACAATGCCTTTCGATTCTTGCCCTTGCCATTCCATCCCCACCGCAGCAGCAGAACCATCAGCCCCTCAGCCTCTCTTCATCTTCTTTTCTTCAGCAACAGCTTCTATGCATCATGGGGTATAGTTATTTTTCCACAGCAAATGTCTCCCAACACACCACGTGCCTGTTCTGCCTTGTGGGGGTGTATTCTGCGCAATAAACTTTGAAAAAAAAAAGTAAAAGAGCGATAAATGTCTCCTGATTTAAAGGCGCAGTGTGTATTTGGTCGCCATCTGGTGGTGATATCGTAGATTGCAATTCATTGAACTTGAACACCAACGATTGAACTTCACACAATCTGCCCTGATGTCGTAAATGGAATGTAAAAATTAATGAGGGATATCGGTAAACATCCATTTTGGCCGTTTTCTTACAATATTTCACCTACTGCCACATATAACAACACTCTTAACACTAACCTTAACCCGGCACATTTTCTCTAGTTTTACTCAAATCTAAAAGCTTCTCTACTAGAGCTCACAGCCTATAGGCCAATGTAACGCCTCATTTGAAAGCTTAGACCAACAACACTCATCTAAGCTTCTCCTTTTTTGTTGTTGTTGACATTTTTGTTACGTTTTGCCACATTTTTGTCACGCTTTCATCTGTTTTTAGTCGCGTTTTTGTCATGTTTTCATTGCTTTTTTGTGGCGTTTTGGACCATTTTTAGTGTAACTGTGACCAAGCCTCAAAAATGTCAAAGAAGCAACAAAAATGTGATGAAAACCAACTGAAAACGACAACAATCATAACAAGGGAGAAGCTTAGATCAGTTTTGCAAGTCGTAGCTTCCAAATGAGGCTGCAAGCTCCAGCTGAGAAGCTTTTGGATTTGGGTAAATCGGAAACTGGAGAAAATGCACTTGATTAAAGGTGCACTACGGAACTTTTTATGTGGAAAAAAAAAGATTTGATATTTGCGTGTATTTGACCTTTTAGTGACCCGGTGGCTTTATGGGTGCAGCATGACACCTTTGCTTTCCCTAATGACACTCCAGAATCTGTTGTTTTGGGGTTTCTGGCCTGTTTCTGGTACAAACCCGTAACAACAATTGATCCTGGAGCGTCATAGAGGCCACTGTGAGAGAAAACAAAGGTGCCATGCTGCACCCATGACGCCACCAAGTCATTAAAAGGTTTAATGTGCATTTTTTTTTTTTCACCTAAAAAGTTGCACAGTGCACCTTTAAGGAGATAAATGTGTTAACCTTTTCTTTCATTCATTTGCATTAGTCTGCAAGGATTTGGAATTGATTTCTGCATTTGTTTTAAGTCAGATGCCCTTCCAAAGGCAACTCTTTCCCTTCCTGTAGGCGGGTGACTGACACTGGTTTGTCTTGAAACTTGAATCGCAATGTTGTTGTTGTTTTTCCTTTACTTTCACCATCAGCTGCAAACTTCAGATCTTTTCCTGGAACAAATACTAAATTAGATCCAGGTTCATCCGTGTTTGAACAGTCCCCAGCCTGATAGCAACGGCGTGTTCATTTGTCCCATTGGCAACTGTCAGTATAGGCCTGTTTACGATTAGTGCCGGGAGCCAAGAGAGCCTTCCCCGTGTGCGAGCCGACATCTGCGCCACTCTAGCGGCGGATTGGAAGCGGAGGCCGAGCCAATCGGGGAGCATTAGTTTGCCAAGTGTGGAGCTGCCTGGCAAAAGGACAACAACATCTGGGAACCTGCAGGGCTGACGAAGCTGAGCGCACAGGGGCTATTGAAGGTCAGCGTGTAAACTAAGTCACGTCGCAGCAAAAGCGCCTACTTATGTGTCAAAAACAATCGCCAAATGAGGTGGTTCTGGCACATGCTGGTTGCCAGGTTTGCCCCAACAATGGAATTACTTCTACATGACAAAACACAGCACACAGTCTGATCATAAAGTCACAATCGCATGTCAACAACTGAAAACACACATGTTAAAAGGATCAGCATCTTGTCAAGGGTCCATCGGTCTTCTGCCTTCACCCACCAAATCTCCGCTGTCCCGTGGGAGAAGGGCCACATGGACAGTGAGAGCACCAAGCGGGAGCGCAGTTAAAATGTATCTGCTTGTAAACAGCATGTGGAGGTCACACTGGGTCAGGTATTTGGGCCAAAGGTGGACAACAGCATCTTTAAAGAAGGACTTTCTCAGCAGACACAAAAAAGAGAGAGACTTGGACCAAAGCCTTCATGGGGCCATGAGTAGAATTTGACTCGGGGACCCATCAGTGCCACTTGGATTCAACAATTGATTAATTCCACAAAAATAAAACACTGTCAGCATGTAATAACACCTGGAGTACTTCGACAATATTACTGAGCGGACGTCTAAGTACTCTAGGTGTTATTAAGCCTCACAAAATAGTACCCTTTTTTATCTGCTTCGAAAATTGACAAGTTTAATTTTGTGTGACTTGGATCTGGAACTGTATTTAAACAGGGAAAACGTGGAACAGCTTGGTAGCTTCTAACTTCCCCCCAGTTTGGAGCTATACCTTTGCTGGGAGAGGCTAAATGCTAACATTTGCGTGACTGAGCGCACGCACAAAGACCAGACAGGTACACATCAACTCGTCTAAGCTCAGGAAAGAACATATCTCACTATGTAAACGGTGGCCTATTCCTTTAACAATGCTTTTTTTTTAAATATATATACTTTGTGTTGAAATAGTTTTTAGTCCTGCACTTGTGCTGTTGAGGTGCTGTTGAAAAGCACTGTACAAATAAAGGTTGATGGATTGATCGAGCAGTGCCAAGAACATGTCAGCTACTATAATGTAGGATATAGCAATAGTGAAATATAGCACTTAGGCCTAATGCAGCCTATTTAGGTGAAGTATTAGGCCTAACATAAGATACATTTCCAAAGAATACTGTGTGATGTTTTTCCTATTAAATCTTCTTAAGCCTACAAAAGGTCTACCACATGCTGCATGAATCAGGTAGATTATTGAAGAAAAGGTCAACAAGAGAAAAATAATTAATGCTGCATTTGCTTCAGTGACTCACCATGCAGTCTCCATCTCACAGTGAGCTGTCCAGGCATAACACTAAAAGTACACCTTCTCTTCTCCTCCTCCTGATATGACCATGTTTCCAGTCTTCTCTCAAAGCAAACTCTTTCCTAATAAATCAAACTTCCTCTGATTGTTCATGTGTTGCTTCAAGAAACATTTTGTCGTAGATCTTTGAGGAGAGGGGTCCTTGCACAGGTGTAGACACAGCCCTTTTGCCTGTGCTGAGATAAAATATAAGCAGCATAAATGCAGCTTCTGGAAATAAATAGAAGAGTCATATGGTGTTGCTTGCTATTCCTAACTGAGTATTACAGTTCCCATTTTTTTTTTTTTTTTACATTATACATTTTGGATCACTATCGGGCTGTTTGTTCTGAAGATGAAACAGCAGAGGGCGGTATTGGCCTCTTTCCCACGTGGCTTGACTCGAAACAGGAAGGTTATGGAAACAAAGAATCTGCCAATATAATTTACAGAGGTCGATCCGAAATGTTTCAGACATAAAATACTTTATATCTTTCCCCCAGCAACATCAAATGAACTTAATTAACTTTATAAATACATAGGAAATGAAAGTACATAAAAAAGGAATCGTTTTTACATGGGCACTGCGCAGTACTTTTACTATATTCCATTCTACCACTGCCACTGCTTTTAGCAATCATATAAAGTTAAATGATACTCTGGGGTGTGATGCTGCTGTTGCCGTGGTGACGACGTCTGGATGAGAGTGGGAGACAGTCTGTTCTATTCTGTTCACTTTGATACAGACATGAAGCTGTGTCATGTCGCACTGCTCTGCCCCAGGTGTCTTTATTCTCAAATGGAGAGGAAAAATAGAGAAATACTGGAAAAAAGTGATGTAGCAATATTGGCAATATACTGACCAACAATGACAATCGAAATTCAGATCATAGAGCGTATAAATATCAAGCCCAGACGCATTAATCCCATGGAGAGGACTGACACACTGCTGCGCCACCAAGGACATTACCTAATAGCTTTTGTGATTACAGACGCAGCAGATTTAACACAGTCTTGAATCCATGTTGTTCCAGGAAAGGTTAGAGTAAGTGTCTCCCAGGCTGGTTGTCACCTTTTTACCACAGGTCCATAGCTCTTAAACAGAGCATCCCACAAGAGTCATACTTACATTTAAATAAAGCTTAAACCCTTGACTCTAAGTCGGCATCGCTTACTATAGTATGTGTTATTGCAATAAATAGTTATTAACCGTCAAAAACAGGAAAATGTAATGTGCAGGGCAGGTTGTTGCAACGTTTGGGGTTGGTTGTCGATACTGTTGTTGTTGTTGTTGTTGTTGGTGTCATGGTTCTGTCTATTTGTGTTCTGTCCCCTGTTTTGGTTTGGTTCTGTGTCTAGTCTTTTATTTTGTCATGTCTGTTCTGTCCTTGTGGTTTTGCTTTGCTTCCCTTGTGTTGATTACCTGTCCCGCCCTATATGTTTCACCTGTTCCCTGTTCCTTCTGTATTTAGACCCCCCCTGTGTTTTCCCTTGTCCTGGTCGGTTCATTTGTATTTCTGTTGGTGCGTCGTGTGTGTGTCCTGTTCCTTGTTCCTCTGCCGTGTTCCTGTGCCTGCTCCTGAGTTTTGCATTTTTATTCAGTTCTTGGCCTTGCCAGTAAATTTCCTTTCAACTTGTTTTGGCTGTTTTTCCATTTGGGTCAAATCCCCACCTCACACTCGTGACAGTTGGTGTCTTTACTTTTTAGCAAAATACCTCAGGAATTCATGCATAGCACCCACATATTTGTTCAACAAACACTAATAGCAAAATTATCATAAAAACATGATCATATTCATTTTCAACAACCAATCCCTGACTCACCTGAGACAGCCAGCCCTTAACTGAGCACCTGACAAAAAGCTTGAGTTGACCTCATATGACTTAAGCTTGAAAGCTCATTACATTTTCAACTCAAATCTTTGGTCTATAGGTTTTTGCACAATGCTAGATTTTCAGAAAGTTAAGCTTAGAGATAAGATAAGATAATCCTTTATTGATCTCACAACGGAGAAATTCACTTGTTACATTCGGCATTCAATAAGATCACTCAGGGTGTGCAAAACAGAAATATGTAAACAATTTAATAGGTTAAAAAAAAGTAGTAGTAGAATATCTACAAGGCAAAAGTGACTTCATTTTGTTCTGCAGCTCAGGGTGCAAGAACAAGAAGTTCTTGCGTCTTGTGAAGTATGAATGAGCCATTAGTCTTCCACTGAAAGAGCTGCTCAGCTCCTCTACAGTCCCGTGCAGTGGGTTGGAGGTGTTGTCCATGATGGAGGTGAGCTTGGCTAACACCCTCCTGTCCCTCACCTCCTCCACAGAGTCCAGGGGCAGCCCAGGACAGATCTGGCCCTCCTTACCAGCTTGTTCAGTCTGTTCTTGTCCCGCTCTGTGCTGCCTGGGGAGCAGAGGCTACCACAGACTCATAAAAAGTCCTGAGCAGAGGCCTGCTCACTCTGAAGGACCTCAGTCTCCTCAGAAGGTGGAGGCGACTTTGGCCCTTTCTTGTACAGGGCATTGGTGTTGTGGGACCAGCCCAGTTTACTGTTGAGGTGAACACCCAGGTTCTTGAAACTGTAATCGCCAACAGGCTTTTCATACAAAAAATTGGACAAATGCTTATAAAAGACTAAATTAATCTCGCCATTTCCATGTATTTCGAGGGGAATCAGGATGTTGCAGTTGATGTTCAGTAAAAATATATTGTCACAGCACCCCTAGTGTGGCTATAAGAGGCAATGTGACAACCAACCCGTGTGACAAGCAGTCCTGGTCTCCCCTACCGTTGAATAGAAAGATGGATGTCAGAGAGGAAGATTGCACTTAAGGTTTGTAGCTTTCTCTGAAAATGGAGAACCCCGCGGAGGAGCAGAGTCTGAGCAGGAAGAGGCTGTGCGAGGTGTGGCTGTGAGTTGACAGGAATGTTCTCACCTCGGCTGCTGTTAATTAAGCAGCTGTCTCTTCAAATGAAAATCAACATTCGGCTTTATTTGACTGATCTGTATTCGATTGAAGGTATGGTGCAGGGATGTGAGTTGTGATTGTACTTACCCTCTCTTTAATTAAGAATGCATATGAGGTCACACTACTAGAGAGAGAGAGAGAGAGAGAGAGAGAAAGCACCATCCTAATCGATATCTCATCGACCTGAGCAAACACAGCTCGTAACAGCCAGTACATTATTATTGGGGCTGTCGCAGTCGTCGTCCATCAAAGTCATGGTTCTGATGCCCTCTTCCCGCTTTTGATTGAGGTTTAGCTTTATTTCTCATAAGAAGGTTAACACATAGTCAATGATGCAATGAAATGTATGAGAAGAACATGTGCACACTATTCCTATACATTCACACTCACATAGGAAACACATTGCAAAAGGGAAGCAGAGTCTGTCGGAATTTCTTCATAACAGTCTCTGTGGGGAATGACCAGGACAGATCCTCAGTGACGTTCATGCTAACTTGGAACTTGAAGCTGCTGACCTGCTGCACCTCAGGGTTGTTGCTAGAGGTGCGGTGGTGTCTCTGTCCGTGGTGCTTCCTGAAATCTACTATCAGCTGCTTTGTTTTGCCGACGTTGAGAGAGGTTATTGTCCTGGCACCAAATGGCTCGTGGGCTGTCTGTTGACCATCTCATTGTTATTGGCATTGAGGCCCAAGATAGTGGTGTCTTCAGCAAATGGATTTATTTTGAGCTGTGTTGAGCAGAGCAGTCATGCGTGAACATGGAGTACAGAAGAGGGCTCAGGACACAGCCCTGCGGTGCACCAGTGTTCAGTTCAGGACACACGTGGAGGAGACGTGGCCACATACTCTCTTCAATTTTTGGCCTGAAAAAGTCATATATGGAGTCGCAGATGGACTGTGCACGCACATAAGTGTTCATGCCTCTGAAAGTCTGTAAGGTCATTTAGACAATCAGATTCCTTGAGACATTGTGTAAGCGTTTATATTGATTCAGGTATTTTCCATCATTGCAAAAGGTTGTTTGAGTTGAAAGAAGTACTTAAAAAATGCATATGTTATTGATGAGACCCTAGAGAATTACATAAACATCAATCCAATCTCGACCTCTTCCAATTGTTCGGCGTGCGACTTTTGGATGTCATTTGTGGTTTTGAGATGGCAGCTCGCAGACAGAACATCTGAAGGTGAAAGTGTGGCGTCTGTGTTTACAGAGAATTGGAGCTAAAGCCGCGATTAATTCAGACTGAGAAGGTTACAGCCAATGACGATGAACCTGATCTGCTTCACCGCCCGGGCACTCACGGATCCAAGGTCAAGATGCAAAACTTAGATTATTTGGCCTGTTTTAAGAGTAATCAAAAAGAGCTTACGATAACATATACATAAGGAAAGAAGGTAAGTTGCCAACAGAAGATGCACTTACTCAGTGCTGGTGTGCCTGGGCATGGATAAGTAAGACATAACCTTTATAAGATAATACATAGTAAAGTGCAGGTGAACATCTTAAAAATCATGGTATTTTCCTTGTCTTGAGGGATCTGGGTATACAATGGAACATACTATGAACATACCGTACTTAGGATAATTGTTCATTCATAAACAGGCACCGGTGCACGGCCTAAGTGTGTATGCCAGGCAGAGCCGTCAACAGACTTCCTTGGGCCCAGGGCAAGAAGGTTTTACATACCCCCCTCTCTGGTCTGTTATTTCGAAGAGAAAACGGGCTCCTTCATGGGCAACTTACTTAATTGCCCCGCTTGTCGACGGCCCTCGTGCCTGGTTATGGCTATAAGTTACATACAGACAATATAAAAGGTTCAAACAATCTTTTGTAAATTACATCAGCTTGAGATAATAAGTATCCATTGGAATGCATCCAGAAGCTTTCCCTATTGTGTGGTTGATGTTGCTAATTGTTTTGTAGATAATGTAAGTGCAATGGGGGCAGGTAATTAAGAGCATATTGCTGCAACCTAGTTCTTTTGCTTGAATGTTCGAATAAAAAAAAAAAAGATGAGAGGTGAAAGAAATGACCGGCTAAGACTTTAAAACCACAGAGGAGCACTTCCTCAAGAAGTCGAGGCATCACCTGATGACACCAGCTGGTGCAACAGAGCGTTCTGAGCTCCTGGGAAGAAAACAGGTGACCACCTAATGATGCACGAATGGAACAAAACAGTCTTTAGAGTCTGCTTTTGATACGATCTTAGAGAGGTTTAAAGCTTTGAACATAACAGGGGTAAAAAAGTAAAGATTCTTTCTTTGAACTCAGAGACTTACCACAGAAAATAGAAACCACCTGAATAAGGTTTGGTGAAACGTCTTTATTCAAAGGCATTAACAGTGATTGCACATTACTTGAAGCAGTGTCTGCATACAGAGTGTACTGCAGGTGACTCCTGACATCAGCATAAAAAATAAAATCAAAACAAAGTGCTGGAGTGTTTATGAAGCATGTGGTGTGTTACAATCAACACCATGGACATCAGCAGATTCTGCAGAGCATGCCTTTTCTTTCTTTTTTTGTTCTCAGCTTGATATCTTTGCTGTTCTCTAAAGCATTAAAAAGTCAGTTCTCAGGCATTAACAATAGCCTCGAACTTTGACAAAAGATAATGCATGAGGACAGTCACGTAGGGATTCCATGTAAGAAAGAGGGTACATTAAAAAAAAGCCTGCAGCTCCAATACATTTGTCTGGGCCGTTTGTAGCTTTGTGGGGCACAGCCTGCTGTAAACTAGAAACGGCTTTGACAGCGCTGCATTTGGAGCTTCCCTGTACATGTGTGAACTGCATTTAAAACTGTGAGATTACTCTTAAGGTGCTGAACGAAGTGGGGAGAAGGAGGATATGGATTCTCCAGCAGGTGCTTGAATGTGTCAGAGAAACATTTTGGTGTAGATAGCTCAAATGTGGAGCCTGAGTGATGTATATTTGTTTGCGGTATCACCATCTGCCTGCATAGATTTATTTAAGATATATATTTTTTCTCTTAGACAGAAACATTCTCTATTCTTGCATTCATTATGGCTGATTTAAACTTCACAGGCCATTCAGTATCAGGGTCGGGCTGTACACTATACGTTGAGTTCAAAGTGATCTGAATCTTTATCTTGACTTGAGAAGTTTGATGTGAAAATGAAGAAGAATTTAACTTATAATTTACTTCTTTTTTTTTTTTTTTTCCTATTTATGGGTTTTAATGTTTGTGTTTTATCAGTGCAAGCAGAATTAATCCTTTTTTTTAATCTGCTATCAGAGTACACATTTTAACATAGCAAATATAGAATCATAATAATCAAATTTGAAAACATACTAGATTGATGTAAACTTAGGTTTGGGAACATGGCCACGTCTCCACCAGCACATTTTAGCAACTCCTCAGCACTCAATTGCACCTCCCATTTAGCCTATTCTCCACACACAGTGGTTGGAGCCTTTTGAAATAGTGGGTCTGCAGTCTAACAGTGTTCGCCAGGGGCTGCTCTCCAGTGTATCACCAGTTAAGTTTACATCCAGGCCGGCTCACAGTGAAGGAACTTATCAACTGCAGAGAGGGTCGAGGCCAACATCTACGGATACTGGCTCTATCCCTGTTTTTGTGTGTTACGGTGGTTAGGACAAGAGCGCTGCGCGGTGAGTGGCACTATCTTATGAATTCTATGCAACTGCTGTGATTGGCATGGCTACGCCGCAGCTGCCAATCAAAAAGCTGTCATCTGCGCTTGTCCACACCCACTTTCTTTTGTGCACAAAGAAGCTGGATTTGTCTCGCCGGGCTATCATTTAGTCTGCAGTCTATTTGACGCATCTATTGCCAGCCCTCTCCCACTGATGATTTCCCCACTCTCCAAACATCCCTCACTTCCTGGACACAGCATTTGACACCTGGCATTCAACACCTGCACTTGTCATACATTTGCCACTCTGGTCTCTGCATCCAACACGCTGCACACCCTGCATTCTGCCTTACACTTACATCCTGCCGTTGACGTCTTGCACTCTGCTCCCTGACCTCGACATCCTTGGGCCCTGATCATCCCTTCATCGCATTTCATTTATTAAGTATTTCTAATCTCTTTGTTGAGCCATTGCCCTCACAAGTGAAACAATATCATCCAGTTTATAAAAAGTAAGATTAGCATGCAAAGTTCAAATCCCTATAACCCTTCCCTTTGTTGGAAAGATGATATGTGGAAGTCAGTGATCTTAGTGATGCAAACCTAATTGAGAATGAGCCCTGAGATTGTGTTTTTGGAGGTTATGAGAGCACTGAGACAGAGTGGACTGACATGAGCAGGCTAGGACCATGCACAGAACGTGTGGTACTTTAATGAAGGCAACTGAACAGGCGGATAAACAGCATGGCAGCAACCGCTCTTCTCTCAGCAGCTGCTCTAAAATACCTTTCTCTTCTCTGATTGATGTCACAACATGTGTCACTGAACGAACGGTTACAAAATCACTTGACTTCAATATTAATATTTCATAATAACATGTATGGACTCATTACCCAGCACCATACTTTTTATGAGAGAAGGGTTGTAAATCGAACAAGAACTTGCTCTTTGCCTCTGCCCTTGACAACACAATGACATGACACAATGTGGCCTGACACTGAACACTTGAGTGATGTTGAAGACTTGTTGTTTTGGACCTCACAGGTACAGACAGGAGCTTTGGAACAGAGTGTTAAAGATGGTGCCAC
Organism: Gobius niger; assembly: GCF_951799975.1. Lineage (NCBI taxonomy): Eukaryota > Metazoa > Chordata > Actinopteri > Gobiiformes > Gobiidae > Gobius > Gobius niger. The sequence goes on along the minus strand of NC_136866.1, from coordinate 13,971,932 downwards.
GTGATGATTTTCTGTCGGTACGTTGCCGGATGGCCATTACAGACATGCACTAGTTCTACCAGAGTTTTCATGTCCGTCAGTGAGAGACAGGAGTCTTCAGCATGGATCCATCGAAGTCACAGAGAACGAGTACGTACAGTGGACTTCACAACAGGACTGTGCCCCTGTCACACAGAAGGGGCCTAAGGCACTAAAATTGATATTGATTTAAAAACATTTGTAGTCAGTCTACAGGCCCATCTCCCCATGGAGCTCTTTAGTGTCCAGTTCGATGTCTTTCTCTTTGGGCTGCTCCACAGTGAAAGTAAACTGAGGCACATACAGAGGGAAGTCCGACAGGCTCATGTTGCACTCTTTGTCCTCGTCCTCCGTTTCGTCCTTGCGTTTGTCGTCGCTCGTTGGCGTGCTACATTCGAACATGGGAGAGCTGCATCCGTAGGCCTCACTGTGCGGGCGGCGCGCCTCGTCAGGGATGTTTTTCTTCAGGTCGCGGTTCCTGCTGCGCTTAGCCAGCTTGGTGACGGAGCCCAGCCGGTTGAATATGTTGTCCTCCGATGTGGCCTGTTGGTTCGGCCGCGTGTCGCTCTGCTCTGCCCCGCGCAGCCGCAGGTTGTTGAGCTTGGTGTCGATGCTCTCCTGGGAGGAAGTCTTGTAGTTGTTGGTGTCTAGACTGTTGAAGATGGCTCGGCGTTCCGGGGACAGCATGTCCAGGGAGACTGCGCGCTGATCCAGCCCCAGCTGTCTGCGCTCCATGCTGCGGATGGTGGCGGCCCGCTGCAGCTTGTCATGGACCTCCACACTCATGCGCCTGCGTGTCTCCCTCAGCTCGGCTCGAACGTTAGCTTTCCACTCTGCCGCATGGGCTTTTATCTCGCCAACCTGCGACACAACCACCAGTCACTATCACGATACACTCACGACACCAGGTTTAAATGTACTGCAATCCATACCTCTTCTTTGGTCTTCTTGGACAGCACCCTGAGCCAGTCCCCGATCATGTTCAACACTGCAGCGAAGTAGGCCAAACCCCCCAGGATCCAGAACCACACCAGGGGCCGGTACCACTCCCGGTATTCGATACGCCGATTTCCCCCTGGGCAACCACAATTATAGACATTTCAATCCCCGTTTTTAGAATCAACCATGCCAGTTTTTCATGGATTTATTTTTATGTTTCAATACTCATCACGCTGAGATTTGATTTGAGAGAACTGACCTGCTACATAGTCCCCGATGCCCACCGTGGTGAGAGTGATGACCACGAAGTAAGTGGAGTCCAGCGCTGTCCAGCCCTCGATGTATTTGAAGATGACAGCAGGGATGGTGACGAAGAGGATACAGCCCGCCAGAATGAAGAGCAGAGTGGACGCCACACGGATCTTCGTCTGACTGATCTGATGTGACTTGTTCTGGAAGGAAAAGAAGACATTCTGGGAGGCGGCACACAGTTTGGACCAGTTCCACAAAATAATCGGGGGAGACATTACATTTTCCTCAGTGTGTCATTACAGTTTTTCTCCATTGGTTTGGATCTTGAAACAGAAATTACATTCTCAAAACAACATGGACGAATCTCCAAACCACTTGGCAATTGTTCACAACAGAATTGAATTTCTCATTAAATTCATCAAATTGCAATTGAATAGATCCTGTTGATCTAAACTGATTGATTCTCAGTCTAATGGTTGTTCGCTCCAAAACTTGTCAGCGTCATTTCATTGTATAAATCATCACAATAATCTGTTCAATTGTCAAAATTAGTCAAGAACACAACACTGTGAATACCATATACGAATCCCTTGGAACATCTGATAAATTTATCACAGCAATTACTGTAACAGTCAGGTGATTGGTGATGACCAATCAAACAGTATGTTTGATCTTCGTGTGAGGATATTACAGGAGATCAGTGTAGTAAGGGATGGTTGCGACATGCACGCCGTTTCTTCCCTCGTTGCATCGCCAGGGAGAATATACGCTGTGATGTGGACGAGAATCCTTGGCCACACAGAAAGACAGCAGCGTGTAGATGGCCAGGAGGGTGAGGACGTTGGCCAGGAGAGGGAGAGTGGGGACAGCGACCAGCGAAGAACTGTTGTGAAACTCCAGCTTTATTTACAGCACTGTAGGCTGCATATATGTTTGTTTTGTTTGTGTGTTATGTTACAGTATGTTATGCTGAATACATTTTTACTTTTTACTCTGATGTATGAAAGTTACTTTATTTGTGTGAATTATAATGGTTACAATTTCCTTGGCAGTATGTGTGCAATGTGTGATGTCAAACCTTGGAGGCTACTCTTACCCTCAAATCCTATTTCATCCTATTTCTTTGTTGTTGTTTTTTCAGTTTTATACACAACTGTATTGTGTTAGCTAGACAAAAAACAGTAACCATTGTCAATGAAGGACTGGGCTAAGACTGAAAGGTGAACATGTCTAAACATTTAGACTTGCAGTGCTTACACAATGCCAAAGGGACACAGCATTTTGGGGGCACTGACTGTTTAAATGAGAAGGAAATTTAGTTTTGACACATGAGTGAACTGTTTTGGGAGAGCTCTTACAGGTGTACCGTGGTGTTGTGCCGAACCATCCACGTTATTTTGGCAAAAGCACCAAGAGTGTTGAGAACGTCCGGTCTGTTTCAAGAAATGAGCCAAAGCAATTGAGAAGGATCTTTGCCATTTTGGGGGCATTGACAGTTTAAATGAGAAGGAAATTTAGTTATGAAGCATGAGTGAACTGTTTTGGGAGAGATATGATCTTTTGCAAGTGAGCTATAGTGTTGTGCTGAACTGTAAGACTGTTTTGCCAAATGATCTTAGAGTTTTGTAATGTAATTTCTGTTTCAAGAAATGAGCCAAACCAATGGAGAAAAGATGAAAGGCAGGGGGGTTTATTCACTCACACATACATTTCATACTCATACATTTGTAGCCGCTGTTTCAACTGGGGCAACTGACTAGGGCGAGGCTGCACAAATCTGCACCGACGGTCCCTCCGACCACCACCAACCACTCAACATAGGCATTGGGTGAAGTGTCTTGCCTAAGGACACGACAGTCTGCACCTCACCCTAATGGTTTATTTTACACATCATAAAAAATAAAACGCGCTATTTTCATGTTTATGTGCCGTTAAAGGCAACAGAGAAATTGTCACTTTTCAAGTTTGAGAAAAGCGATGTGCTAATGATATATTATGTATATTATGTATGGATGTAAACACAAGAAACAGACTTCTGTGGGAAGTGAGATCATCAGTGAGATCATGTGAACGGTCATTTTTATGCCTCTCATAAAAACACAATGGTGTTTTGTTACAGGAGGCAATAAAATTATATTGCTGCTCTTTTAATAAAAGTAACTGTGGCCAATAAAAATCATTGAACGTCTGTAATTAATTGAGTCATTAATTTGGACTGGAAGATGCTTGGCAAAGGTTCATTGTGGTTTACATGTAACAATAATAGTAACGTTGAAATACTGCAATAGCAAGAGTCTCAAAGCAGTAATATTGTGAACTTTAACTATACTGCGTATGCACATGTATGTGTATATACATACATTGTTTAGTTGCACTAACATGGTGAAGCAGAAGCAGAGCATCTACACCGACTATGACGCTGCTTGAAATGATTGCACTAAAAGACTGAGCAGCAGCTTCTATGCCAGAATCCTTCTAACAGTAAAAGTATACATGTTGTGAAGTCAATACCCTGATAAATACTGTACTATGAGATTTGGACTTTGGCTCAGCAGCATGTGCTCATCAATCACTTGTGTTCAAATACATTTTTCTTATAATATGTCAACAAATTATAAAGCCTCTTTGGGGAAATTGACTTGAGCATTTAAATAAGGGGTGCTCACACTTTTTTGGAAGCTTAATGCTTATGTGGCTCGTGTCTCACAGAAAAATGTTTTTGAGGCTTTAATCGTGCAGAATGTCTCAATTTGTAGTACCATCTCTGAGGATGTGTGCCAATTCAACAAGAAGCTTGAGAGACACCATAAATTGGTCTGAAGGTCACACTTTGGGCACCCCTGATGTAAATGTACGTGAAAAGTGTTCAGTTCTCGATTTAAATGGTGCCTAAAACCGTACGACTGCCTGGACACACCGCTGTCATGTCCAGTAAATTAGAGCAGTGTTATGTTAATGGTCAGTGCGGACTAACGTCTTGCTACGAAGGTATCAGCCACTCACTTTGAACATCTTCTCCACTCGGGCGATGCTCTTGACAAAGATGGTCCCGAGCTGATCACCGACCCCTGCCAGCAGGAAGCCGAACAGCGGGATGCCAAAGATGGCGTAGAGGATACAGAAGATCTTCCCCCCCTTGGTGCTGGGAGCGATGTTCCCGTAGCCTGAGGGGAAACACCATAACTGTGAGCAGACAATTAACAGGGCTAACACCACCTCATCATCGTTGCATCTGCTACAGTCGCCACCAAGTATTCATCCGCTCAGAAACACCTCTGCTGGAGGAACAAGTAGGTGACACAACAACAAACAGTTTTTTTTTTATTGTTGTTAACACGTTCTTCAAGCGAGGCAAGGAAGATTTTGATTCCAATGTTTTTGCTAATGACATATTATGGATTCAAAATTGCCTCTTGAAAGAAGACGAAAGCTCCCCACATACCGATGGTAGTGATGACTGTCCCGGCGAAGAAGAAGGCACTGCCCAGGTCCCAGTGGCTGGAGTTGTAGGAGGTGTCACCGATGGGGTTCACTCCAGCGTTCACCGCATCCACCGAGTGCTATGGGGCAGACAGAGTGTGTTATAGGCTCTGCAGTGGACATCAGGACAGTTTGACAGACTGCAGACGACCACATACAGGCCAGGGCATACAGGTCGGATCAGGGAGGGGGGCGAGGGACAGATGGATCATCAGTGGCAGACGGCGGCACACTGTGGTGAAGGAGACTGAAGGGCACAAGGACCTAAGTGGATGCACAGACGACAGTTTAACCCCTCATTTACTCTGACTCTTGCCTCCGGTCTGTCCAGAGTTTACACCGCTGCGTCATGTCTATGGCTCTGCATCAAGAATACGCAAACAAGTTTATTATTGACAATTGCTGCAGTGATGTAAATGAAGCTGAACAGACTATATTGAGCCAGAGCCAAGTCAGAAACTGTCATCCAGTTAAACTGCACTTTACTGGCCAAAGGGGGAGCCCAGAACCTTGTTTCCTTGTTTTTATCGGACAGACACCATGGCTAGATATTAAAGGCACAATATGCACCTTTTACAGCATCTGTATGAGTGGTCAGCATGGCGCCTTTACTTTTCATTACAGTGGTTTCTCGGACGCTGTAGCGTTGTAGAGACCGCTGTGATGGAAAGTAAAGGTGCCATGCTAACCACTCATACAGCTACTGGGTCACCACAAGGTCAAGCACAAACATCAACTTTTTTTTATTAACTAGAGGCCAACCAATATTGTCTTTTCTAAGGCCGATACCGATGTGCTTGGCCGATATTCTTGGCCGATTTTTTCAAATGTCTGGTCTTTAATCCTGTAAAAAACAAATACTTGGCCGCACCAGCAGGGGCCGATTTTAATTGATTACTTTAGGTGATCCAATCATAGTTTCTGTCCCAGCTTTGACTAGTTGTCATTAGCATTAGCATGTTTTTACTAGCCGCGGCATTTTGCCCCGCGATCAAAAATACTATAGTGGAGATTAAAACTGACTTTGCGATTGAATTCTCCAGATTCTGCACTTCAAAAGGACATGCAGCATGTCCATATTGACGGAGGTTTAGTGAAACTTGTGTTTAACAAACGTGAAGCTAGCTAATATTCATTGCGATGTTTCTCAACCCTCCTGAGGGAGTTGTGGGAGGACTCATTTTAAAGCCCGTTTTTGCTCTTTCCACTGCAAAAAAACCCGGAAAGTCTCTGTCATTTTTGATCCACAAAATATTGTCTTTTTTGGCGCTAGATCGGCCGATAGCTGATTTGGTACAATCCCCAAATATCGGCCCGATATATCGGTCAGCCTCTACCTTTAACCTTAGCTGCACTACCTGAATCAAAGCGAAGTCATAGTAAAATCTCTCATAGACCCTGCCGCACGTCCTGATTATTCACTCGAGTTCATTAGAAGCTCGTCTCAGCCGGAGTTCATAGAAAGACCGAGTTGAGACGTGAACAGGGCAGGCCGCCAAAGCTAACACTGCGCCAATTATAGCCTCTGACTTCCTGGTTCGCACTGGAGGTCATGGATTACTACTTTCTATCAGGGGTCATTATTGGGGAAATGTGAAGCAATAGAAGACTTCCTGTGCATCCTTTTCATAATTGTCGAATAAATAAAACAAATGAAACTTTTTTCAGATGTAAATTAAAAGGTCTCAGGCGATCTCTCCCCATTGATTACAATTGAACTAGTCCTTAGTGTTTAGGGCTCTTTGGATGCTTAAAGACAAATTATGGAAAAGACAGTTTGAAGTAAGTTTTGCACAGTGACAAACGTTAGTCAGTCCTAGTTCCTGATGGGTTGTGGGAGGAATTACTGTGGACGGAGGAGGCAGCGCACATTTGTTCATTTGTCCATTTGTCATTGTTTGTTGCTGCTTTTTTGACATAGCAACTAAAATATGAAAAAAAAAAAAAGCCTTGTGAGTCGGTACCTGTTTAAGCTCTACTCCAGTCATGGTGTGTGTCGGAGTGTGATAAATGCCCTCATCGAACGCACTTACGTCAGCATCACCTCTGTCCGCTCTGATACGTATAGACTTTTACTTTCCATGAGTCTTTAAATCAGACTCTGTGCCAGCGAGGCTCTGTCACTGCAAACGTCCAGCACCATCTGTCCTCCTGCACTTTTTCTACTCTTTTCTCCATTTATCCCTGCACTCCTTCTGCCTCATCCATAATTCAGCAGTGTAAGACTGGACCCATAGCAGCTCCACACACCTCCACCCTGTACCGCGCTCACGAAGACAGGGGTTTTTGCTTGCTGGGGACGAGAATCTAAAATGGGATGGCTCCGTGTTTATTTGCTAGTACGACACTTTTAGATAAATATTTTGTTAGGATTGGGTTTGACAAAAAGATTCTTGTCATGAAATCCAGTTTGCACCTGCTGTTTTACCAGACTGTCAGCATCTTAAAATATTCAAAAGCATCTCTAAGTCGAATTACCACATTGACCAGAGAGTTGACAGATTGATTCTCCTACTAGCATTTTACATTATATCCTTGGGCAAGGCCTTTGATGTTAAGATGTGAACAAGTCTTAGATTTGAAGGACCTAGGGTAAGGCTGAACGACATGGCAAAAAGATTAATCGCATTTTTTTTCTCATATTGATCAATCTCGATTTTCCATGACAGTTTCGCTGTCCATCCAAACAGCTTCCCCAGAGCTGTTGTCCGTGATGACCACACCCACCAGATATAGACGCGGCGAATACCCAGCGACGGCAGATGACGGCAGATGACGGCAGATGACGGCAGATGACGTCGCTGGCGGGCGGGACTGTCTCTTTTAAAAGTAAGTCCAGTTGTGTTGATTCACCCTTCTTTGAGTCTATTTAACTGCCTGGGTGACTGAGAAACTACATTGATTCATGAACTTAGATGTACTTTTTAGACAAACCTCAACTCAAACAAAAGCAGATGCTTAACCACGGCCAAAAATCTTCCATTGTCTCATCCAAACTCCAAATCTAGGTGCTGTTTGTTTATTTATTAGGCTCCATTAGCGGCAGAAAAAAACTGCTGCTGTTCTTCCTGGGGTCTGTAAACCACAGGAAGAACATGTTTCTAAACCTGACCATTACTGAAATTGACCAAAGTAGAGATTGCAATTTTGTATCAGATTTCGATATAAAATGGAGTGGCAGCGTGTCTTGCAAGGCCTTAACTTTACCTGATTTAAAGGGAGGATGATACCTTTTTATCCAAAATCGACTTTAGAACTTTTAACCACATTACAAAGTAGCTCCCTCATCCTCCACGGCAACGATCCGAAGTGCCGTGGCACCACCTTATAGTGTAATGCTCTTCCAGTTTCCCCAGAGCTCCTCTTACGTACATTTACCCCTCCACATCTGGGAGAGGCAGTGGTCTGTTTTGATGGGGAGTGATGAGATAGTATGTGTTTGAAGTTAGAAACTTTTACCTGTAAAAAGCAAAACCCCCACTTTCAGAATGATCAGGGCATTTGCACAAAAGGACGAGATCTATGGTTAGCAACGCCTCCTCTCACATCGTTTAAAGGTGCTTCCAGAAGACTCTGACACCTGATAGCCTCCCGGTTCAACCCAAACACGATTAATGCCTGGCCTAATGTTTACCATAGTGCACTTATGGAGCTGGTTCCCTCCACTCTGCTCTTGTGTGCGCTGTGGACCTGCACGATCCATCCATTCCATTATCAGACCGGGTTTCACCGCTGCCCTGCTCAATAAGCACACAGCACATCACTGCCTCTTCCTATTGTGCGGCGCTATAGAGAGGCCGCAGCTTTCTGGCCGTGAAAAGTCCTGCACTGTGCAATAGTACAGTAATGCAGTCCCGTATTCAGTCCTATACAGCTCCATTGATTCATGCTTTGTTGCCGATGGATTATGCCGTACAACAGAAAGAGAGTAGAGTGGGGTTGGTGCAAAAAGCTGCGGCGGGGCATTGCAGTGAGCGTAATTAAATGTACATGCATTACTGTTGATAACGGCTCGGATTTTTATAGCGCTACAAACTTGACAAGCTTCAAGTGCTAAAAGCAGTTATTCATTCAGGACACACAGCCCTGAACAAATGTGGTTACCAATGTGCGCCAATCACTCTCTCACACCGCATTCTCACAGGCAAGGCGGGATAAGTGTCTTTCAATCGAACCGCCTGGTAAAAAGACAAGCATTGAGCTGACCAACTATCACACAATTATTACGCAAATGATTGTTTTGATATTCTTGGCTGATATGTCAGACTTCACTTGTTACTTGGTAATTTTCCATTTGCATGTGGTTGACAGTATCATGGTTAAGGAGAAACAAATCTAATATCTGATGATTCTTTATAGGCGGTTCCAGGGTTCGGCAACATCAGGTCCGGGGGTCAAATCGAGCCTCCTCCTGCTCCATTTCTTTTGACCAGCACGTGTACGATATGTGTTAGTGGGGACCCTCACCGTTATGAGATCCTCCAGTTCTTTGGGGCTCACACAGGGATGCTTCTGGAGAAACGCTGCCTTCTCTGCCGTGATGGTGATCTTCTGGTTGTCCTCAAAGGGCTGCTCCAGAGCCTGGAACACCAGCCCTCCAGCCACCAAGTACAGCACCACCACCACAAACACCGCCAGCACCGTCTTCAGCTTCATGAAGGTGAAGACCACGGTGCCGTCCGTGCCCGTCTCCATGCTGGCCACCACGCTCGCCGGCCGGGACACCGACAGTCGGGGGACCGAGCAGCCCATGGGGTTCTGCATGGTGGCCAAGCTCGCGTGCACCAGGCTGGACTGGAGCATGCTCGCCTGCACTTTCTTTGGGGGGACCAGGTTGGTGTGAACTGGCACTGTGATGGAAGAAGAGGAAATCTAGATCAGAAACAGTTCAGATCAAAGTGCAGGGTGTAAAAAGCAGTATTTATTGAGTTTTAATGCAACAGTTTGTGTTTTCCAGACGCTCAAAGTCACTTTTCTTTACGTTACTGAGAGAGGACTGATAGATAGAAGTGTGCGATGAGAAGCATTTTGTAAAGACACCATATTATGTAATAACAGCTCAAAACATGAAAACATTTCCACCTAGTTGTTATACAAACCCACTTTCTGCATGTGTGCTGCAAGTTGCATTAATATTATCATTTTGCTACTTATAACAAAATGTGGGAAAGTTTACGGTAGCTCTTGACAATAATGGCACATTAATAGGAGTTGGTAAATATGTGTTTCGTTATATCTGAATTATGTCTGAATATCTTATTTGTTATAAGTGATGAGCTTTACCACTTAGACCATGAATATGTTTCCAAACGTTTGCTAATCCGGACATGTACATATGCCCAACCTTAACCAGCCACACAGCATTATGGCTACTATTTAAGAGCCTATAAATAATTAACAACGGTTTGTAAAACTATGTTAATGCTTCGTGTCAATGCTTTACAAACTGCTTAATAATGTATAGTTACAAAATGATGTGTTTTCATCATTGTCGACATCTGTACTATAGTTTAAGTGTTGGATGTTTCGCCTCTCATCCAAGTAGCTTTGTCAGCAACACTAATAGTGTTTACTAACACTTATTTTGGCCAGCAGGCTCAGAAAGTCAGGGGACAGATCCTCTCTCACTGCATTCTTTAAAACACCAACATCTTAAAAAGGCTAGTTTAAAAACTGTGCCAATGGCCTTTCTGACCACCACCAATCTCTAAACGACAAATGTTGTTGATGAGATCATGGGAACATTACATGCAAGCGTACTGACGTTTTCCGAGTCTCAGGTCTAGCTGTACCGCTTGCTGTAATGCTGCACTGTGTCTTTTAGGGTGAGTAAGGGAAAAAAAAGACTACATTTTTCAATTTGCTCAGTCACACTCTGGTGAAGAGCTACATCTGTCCAAGTCGATCACGCGCCGTCTCAGGAAACCACTCCTGGCGCTGTCATGTCACAGTACACAACAGCAATAATGGACATTCCCGGGAAATGCCAACCTCCACTACTACTTCACCTTGAAGACTTTCCCTTTATGCACACGCAGGATCTGACGTGAGTGGAGATGGCGGTTTTCTCATGTTCCCTTTGAAGGCAATTTCCTTTACAATTTGCACAACAAAAGCTTCAAAAACCAGTTAACGGATTGTTCGTCGAGGTCACGGGAGGACGGGGCTATACCATTTTGCACCCTGACTAATAGTGGGCCTTTCAGACTGCGGTCTCAAAGAGCGGATCAATCGAAATGGGATTTTCTTTGCTAAGATTGGCTTAAACGTGTAGGCCTATGAACTGTGACATGTCAGACACTGTTGTTGCATCACCTTATGCACCAATGTATTCCAGCTTACGCAGAACTGAGAAGAAACATTCTATTCTCTAGTTTGTTTACCTCATAACCAACACCTTGATGCTGCATATGGCTAAACGTTTGCTTTCAGTTAAAACGTTTAGAAACCCCTAATTCTGAAGGAAAAAACGTATATGGAGAGCCAGGAGGGCACACGCAGTGACAGAGACGCCTCGCTGTTTTCGGGGGGTGTTATGTAACAGCGGTTTTAGGGGGATTCGTGACCGCTGTCGCGTGTCTATAACAGGGTTCAGACGCGTTTCTGATACAGGGAGCGTTTGCCCCAGCAGGTGACGCGCCCTCCCCCTGGCTACTGCAGAGGCGGCTGCGAGGGTCAGGAGGACACAGGAGGAGCCCGACACGCTTCACCTGCTGCTGCTCCAGCTGCCGTGCCGGAGCTGACGTGAGCCACATGAAGATGCGCTCAGTCAGTCGATGAGGTAATGGAGTCAAGGCTTCCACTGCAGCCGCTAATGGTGTTTCGACAGGTCTTTAAACGCGCGCACGGAGAGCGGGGGGCGGACTGCAGTGTCTCAGCCAGTGCGACAACGTGGGCATGATCTGGGGACATTGTTGCAGCTCTTTGTCCTTTTTCACATGAACGCCACAATAACATAAAAGGGGAAAAAAAACAGTCTCTAAACCTTATCCTCCCCCCGAATTGTAAAGCTTTCCGTAGACCTGACTGTGAGTAACATGCCACAGGCGCAGAGCTTGGAATAAAAGCGTTTGACAAAGTGACTGACACTTGAATGAATGAGAAGTGCGCCGCCTGTGCGTTTACCTGGAGGGGGGTTCCCCTGTTTTCTCGGGTTCTCACTTGGAAATTTCATCTTTGACTCTCGTCGTTGTAGGCTATCAGTGGGAACTCTGGCGTCGTTAGTTTGGCTTTATCCGAGAGAGGGTAGCAGGCAGGTAAGGGCACTTCATCCCCGTCAGCATCAGCAGCAGCAGCATCACCACCATCAACAACAACACCACCACCTCCAGCACCAGCAGCAGCAGCAGCAGCAGCACGTATCTCCTCCACGGCCAGGCGCCACTGAGCTCGGACCAACGCCGCGGGAGTACCGGGCTCCAGACAGGCACCGTAACGTTCACATCCTGCTGCTGTGTTCCGTGCGCCCCTGCTGCTGTGTTTACTTCAGGTTTATGCGGCGGAGCTTGTCACACGGGTCCACCTCCCCTCCCTCTCTCTCTCTTTCTCGCTCTCTCTCTCTCACACGAGTGCGTTTTTTGGCGAGGTCCGTATATACGCCGGAGCGTGCCATGCCCATGCGTCCTCACGTACTGCGGGCATCAACACGTCAGACCTGCAGAGTGAGTGCAGACCGAAAGAGCGTTTTCCTGTTTTGTTTGTCATCGCGGGAAAGCAAGGCAATGCAATCTACATTAATGATAAGAAAGCACAAAAATATATTTCTTACCCCATGCTTTAATTTGTTGTGTTTCTTCTCTTTTTTTTGTAGGGTTATAAGCGGGAAAACAAGACGCGTGGTCGATACCGCCCTCTCCCGAGTAGATTAAAAGTTGAAGAAGCAAACCACGCCCATACACCTTCTTCAAACTTCCATGCTATCTGTCACTTATCGACAATCCGACAAACGGGCTACACATTGTAAAGGCCAGCAGAGTTTCCGAAACAGGGTAGAGTCGTTCAGAGGAAGGGAGGGGTCAGATGTTTGGTCTCGAGCGCACGTAGAGACTGTCAACAGGTGGTGCATTAGACAAGTCAAGCCTACTGCCTACACCTCTGATAATACAGCGTGACTACAGCACCACCACCGAACCTTTTCCATCCCCCTTTCTTTCATCTGCCAAGTTTAAAGATGTGGTGATCTGTTCCTTCCATCTGTGAACAGGACATGTCTGGTTTCCCTCGTAGCAACGCCGAATGTTGACTAAAGTGCGCCCCCGTGTGTTGCTAAAGAGCGATGCAAGACGTCTTCTGCAGCGTCCCTATTTAGATAGATAGATAGATAGATAGATAGATAGATAGATAGATAGATAGATAGATAGATAGATAGATAGATAGATAGATAGATAGATAGATAGATAGATAGATAGATAGATAGAATCTCCATCCACACCTATCACGTCCAAACCTCCCTCCCTCCCTCTCTCTCTCTCTCCTTCCCTCTTTCTCTCCCTCCCTATCTTTCTCTCGCTCCCTCCCTCTCCTTCCCTCCCTTTCTCCCTCCCTCTCTGTCCATCCCTCTCTTTCTCCCTCCCTCTTTTTCTCTCTCTCTCCATCTCTCCCTCTCTTTCTCTCTCCTTCCCTCTTTCTCCCTCCCTCTCTCCCCTCCCTCTCTCTCTGTTTCCCTCTCTTTCTCTCTCTCTCTCCCTCCTTCCCTCCCTCCCTTTCTCTCTCCTTCCCTCTTTCTCCCTCCCTCCCCTCCCTATCTCTCTGTTTCCCTCTTTCTCTCTCTCTCCCTCCTTCCCTCCCTCCCCCCTCTCTTCCTCCCTCCCTTTCTCTCTCCTTCCCTCTTTCTCCCTCCCTCGCTCCACTCCCTCTCTCTCTGTTTCCCTCCCTCTCTTTCTCTCTCTCTCTCCCTCCTTCCCTCCCTCCCCCTTTCTCCCTCCCTCCCTCTCTGTCCATCCCTCTCTTCCTCCCTCTCTTTCTCTCTCCTTCCCTCTTTCTCCCTCCCCTCCCTCTCTCTCTGTTTCCCTCTTTCTCTCTCTCTCCCTCCTTCCCTTCCCCTCTCTTCCTCCCTCCCTTTCTCTCTCCTTCCCTCTTTCTCCCTCCCTCTCTCCCCTCCCTCTCTCTCTGTTTCCCTCCCTCTCTCTCTCTCTCTCTCTCTCTCTCTCTCCCTCCTTCCCTCCCTCCCCCCTTTCTCCCTCCCCCCTTTCTCCCTCCCTCCCTCCCTCCCTCCCTCCCTCCCTCCCTCTCTGTCCATTCCTCTCTTCCTCCATCCCTTTCTCTCTCCTTCCCTCTCTGTCTCTCTCTCTCCCTCCCTCTCTTTCTCTCTCCCCTCCCTCTCTTTCTCTCTCCCTCTCTCTCTCGCTCTCTCTCTCTTTCTCTCTCCCTCCCTCGCTCTCTCTCCCCCCGCCTTAGTGTCTTTCGCTCTCTCTCTCTTCCACATTTACTGTATCTCTCTCCCTCCCTCACACATGTCTCTCTCTTCCACATCTCTCTCCGTGTGTTCTTCATGTCTCCCCTCTCCTCTGTCTCCCTTCCTTTCCCTCATGTCGGCCTCCATCTCTCTCAATCTCCCCTCCCCGTACTGTATCTCTGGATTCTGTCTTTGGCCAGCTCTCCCTCTGCTGTTTGCTCTCCTGCTGCAATCCCACAGATGTCCAGAAGATGGTGCTGCTCGCCTGTCCTCGGTTACACAGGCTGACCATCACGGCACTAAAACATTTTTTGCCATCACGCCAGAGGCTGGGAAATTATTATCTCTATTTAAGCATGTTTCATGGAGCAGGTGACATTTACGGCCCTTTTACGGTGTGATGACAAGTTTTATTTTATCATTTCACTTTTAAGAACCGACCAATATTTAGCATATAAATGTCTGCCAGTGATTTATTTATAAAGAATTATCCAGCGTTTGCGCTCTCTTTTTTTCTTTTGTATTGTAGAAAGCAATGGCTATTTTTTGTGATTGGATAGAGTGAGTTGCCTGCCTGATGTTCTTTTTGTTCTTTTAATTTCTATGTGTTTAAGATTTTGAATCGTGTATTATTTTTGACTTATTTTTTTTGCATGTTGTAGCTTGTAGGCTGTTGTAGGCTCTATACCTTAAAGTTGAGAGATAAATAACGCAACAAAACAGTTCTCGTAAAATCCTAAAATGAAATCCTAACGGTCTGTTGTCAGGTGGTGGCCCCCGTGAAAGCGCCCCTCGTCCCGACGAAGAGGCTCCGCTCACGGTCCCGTATTTTTAGGCTTTTAAATCATGTTAGTGAGACAAGCCATTTCTCTCGCGGTGTAGATAAGGCGCCTGAGCCGTGCGCGCCGATCTCAGCGCGGCTGCAGATTGGATGGTGTCCCCGTGCTGGGCGCGCACCGCTGCCGGGTGATTAATGTCTTCATTTCCCTTTATTAAAGACTAGAGCAGTGCTGCGGGCTACAGATATAGGCTCACATCGTAAATCTTAGCCAAATGAACAGTCAAATAATCGCTCATCGGAAATGAAATCTGGCCTCATTAATACTGACACCCAGACACGCACCGAGGGAGGGGGGTCAGGGGGGGTCTGCTCTGCCACCTCCAGCCACACCGACTCTCATTGGCAGGGGAGAATTACAGCTCTCCAGACCGGGACGAATCCAACTATATGACTCTAGAAGTTAGAGTCTTCTTTTTACTAACCTCCATGTCATATTTATGGCCTCTTGAAAAGTACCAAAATGCACGTCGAATTGCCAAACAAAATGCTTCGTTTATTGTACAAAGTGTAATATTTTACTGTCCCAGTTGATTTCTGCACTTGACCCCTTGTCTGCACTTTCAGGATTGGCCCATTATTCATGTTTTAGGTTGATGGAGAGAACCAGAACCCCACAGTGAACTCATCCCATGCGTGAAGAGAATCAAGCGAAAGGTCTCACGGTCTTGTCGGGTGAGAATAACCATACTGTATGCCATCGTGCATATTCCCCGTTTGACCAAAAATAATAAGCTTTCTTGGACTCAGTTTTAATTTTCAGCTTTCCATACAGATATCCAAGATATATTTTGAGCAATAGGGTGAAGACATTGAACCTTCCCATCTTCGTATTGTTCTTCCTCTCTCCAGCAGACGTAATGAAAGGGAGCACAGGGTGAATTGATTACAGCGTGATGGATGGTGACTGCTGCATTAGCTGAAGGATTTATAATGAGTGTTGTGATGGATGCTTTATGGAAATGACAGAGGCCACAATTCTTCTGCCGCACAGAGACCGTCAAGTCTGTACAGTGTTGGGGCTTCACTCGGGCGCCATTAGTGTTTATCAATAATCATAAAAAAAACTGGCCCCAAGAAGGATCCCATTTACCATGGGTTGTGTCTTCTCCGTCTTTGGCCCTTTGTCCCACTGAGAATCAGAAGCTCTATATTGGGAAGCCATGGTTGCCTGGACGTTGAACCCGTGACCTTCTTGTTATGACATGAGAGTGCCAAACACGTCATCTTCTCTGCACGTGGCCCCTCCTTGTCTGTGTCTGTGCACCCTCCCCTTTCAGTCCTGTGATTGGACCGAAAATTGCTGGATGCTGCTTTTGTCAGACAAGCCTAAATCAAGATTGAATCAGATTTAAACCGGGTGTAAAAAGGGTAACACATCTCAAAACGGAAATGAAATATGTCTAAACTGGAGGTAAGCCATGTCTATAACTTGACAGACGCGGACATTTGCCTCTCCTCCCAGAAAGCCTCCTCATGGTTGTCTTTATGGCTGTCATGGCCCAGGGGCGGAGCTACAGGGGGTGCCTGAAGTAGCACTGCGTATCTCGGTCATCAAGCAGTCACGTACACCCCGCATGAAATAGAGCCTCCCTCGGCCACGCTAGTCAAAAATGTCTCCACCACTAATTGTTTTCTCACCTACTGCTTCTGACTGGCCGCCTTACCCACTGGCTGAAGGGTGGGTCAAATAAGGTGGACACATTCCCACAACTGCATAGGCGCCGATTTATGTTCTTACCAGTGCGTGCCCAGTCAAAAAAAAAGTCGAGGTCGGGATCCAACTGGCAATCTCGTGGTTGAGCCCGGCGCACTACCTACGGAGCTAAACAAGTGGAACAAAATGGCGCCGCTGCACGTGAAAATTAACTTAATGAATCGGTATTTGCAGAAAACGAAGTAGCGGCTATACAAGATAGGCTATATTTATTGAATCATTTTTTTAAAAATTAGGGCAAATTCACCTGGGTGCCCAAAGATTTGAGTGGGTGCTCCAGCCCCGCAGCACCCACGGCATCGGCGCCTATGCACAACTGTGCAATTACAAAAAATAAAGAAAAACATTGTTAAAGCCATATACTGTGCAGCATTTCACTAAAAATGCTATAAATTACAAGCTTCTACTTGTTTACAGGCATTTTTTTTTTGGTGGAAAAAATCTTTCAACAAAACTTGGAAGCGGGACGTTACCAGCTCATCTCTCAAAAGAAGTTCGGACCAATCAGTTGCTCTTGTGATGTCCCGCACTGTGGCTTTAAACAAACTCTTACCATCGACCCATTCATTGCTCCGGGGCCACAAAACTTGATGGCCGCTCTGAACGGAAAGCCACATTTACGCATATTACGCACCACTGTCCATCCGCGTTGCACAGCCTG